>NC_056747.1:972812912-973120412 GCF_019279795.1 Protopterus annectens
AACTCTTAGAACAATCTCATGTTGATCAAAATCGAATGCAAGAATGGTTAAGAAGAGGTGAATTTAAATCAAAAGACAAGAGGTTAATACTGGTGGCCCAAGATAGTGGACTATGTACATGTTGGTTTACAAAGTCTGAACACGTGGGAGAAACATACAAATGTAGTTTTTTTTAAACATAATTGGAAACAGTTGCACTTCTTGTTGCTGGTTGTGATATAATAATGGTAGAAGGATTGTATCTGGAAAGGCATAATTATGTGGCAAGACTGTTGCAATGGGGATTGTGCAAACATTACAATACTGAACTAGCTGAAAAACATTGGAAACAGGAGCCACAAAGCATTATAGAAAATGATGAAGTTTATATCACATGGGATCACCCATTACCAACAGGTCAAAAAACAGATGCAAGAAAACCAGTTGTAGTAGTCTATGAAAAGAAGACAAAAGTAGTACTGATCATTGAAATTGCTACACCCAGTGACTACAGTGTCTTATACACAGACACAAACTTATAAAATACCAAGATTTACATGCAGAAATGACAGCAATGTGGAAGAAAGCTACCCAGACAGTTACAACAGTAGTAGGAGTAATGGGTCTTTTAAAAAATAATTTACAATTGTACTTAGATATGTCACCGATACATGTAACTGCATATGAATTGCAGAAGTAAATACTGGGCACAATGG
Source organism: Protopterus annectens (assembly GCF_019279795.1). Taxonomy (NCBI): domain Eukaryota; kingdom Metazoa; phylum Chordata; order Ceratodontiformes; family Protopteridae; genus Protopterus; species Protopterus annectens. The sequence continues at coordinate 972,813,608 of NC_056747.1, forward strand.
GAGTGCTGCAAAGAACACTTCTGGCTAACATCAAAGATTGAAACAATACTAATTTCATGAACTTTAATCATACTTTGATTTAGGAATGGAGCCATTCCCATCATGGTACTAAAAACCCAAGACTTGTAGAAATAAAAAAGCAGACAGCCTAATGTTAACCTATGAACCTATAAGGATCGGTTGATACCAGGAGCCTGTTTCCTGATGGCATAGATGTCAATACTGTTTTAAGGTCAGACCTACAGACAGAAAACAAGTGCTTGTTACTTTGAGAAACTTTGTAAAACCTATCTACGTTTTTGCAGACTGAAGGTTATGAATGAGTTTTGCTATAGGAAGTATTACATAAATCCACTAAGGCTAGCACTACAGGGGGAACAAGCATAGAATGAGGCATATTCACTAGTAACATATCATAACATTTCTTCAATTTATGATGGAATCCATTTGTTCCCATAAAATATCCTCACTCATCTTGGCAATAATCTGAGAAAAATAAAATTTCTCCAAAGGTTGTTGAAGACCAGGTCTCCTCAGCATCAGAGTTTTGGGCTTGAGAATCTGCATAAGGCAAAACCCTGCCTCCATCTGTGGCAGAATCATCCAACATGTCTTTCTCAGGAATTTCTACTGACCTGATTTACAGGCATTGAATTCTTGTCCCATGACTGACCATCTATAACAATTTTGTGGCTAAGGTAACAACATCTTTTCTTATAGATACCATATCCTCTAATGAACAATGTTTAAATTTTTGTTTTTTTTGTTACAGGTAGTCTAAGTGATCACCATCTCACATATATAATCAAGCACAAAGTTATCAATCCCCAACAACCCTTATTAAGAAATGTTAGAAATAAAAAAAAAAAATTTGACTCAGCCAAATTCCAACAAGAATTAAAATATTGTAACTGGTCTATCCTAAAACTTCTCCCCTTAGATGAAGCAGTCTTGTATTTTAACAAACGTTTCCTTGCGATCCTTGACTTTCACGCACCTACTCGCTCAAAGAGAACTAAGACGACAGCTGTGCCTTGGCTTTCAAACGAGACTAGGCTCAAAATTAATCTCAGAAATAAAGCCTGGCCTTTATGGCGAACTACTAAACTCCCTCATGATCAAATTAAATACAGGCAACTTAGGAATGAGACTAAAAAACGTATACTACTAGAAACAATACTACTGCAAACTACAAACAGAAAATCAAAATAACCCTCAAGTTCTGGGCAGGGTTGAATAATCCACTACACCCTGGTCATACTACTACTACCCCTGTCCCAGCTGCCTCTACTGATAAACCCCCAGAAGCAGTCTCTGATAGTTTTAACTGATTCTTTACCGAGGCAATTCAAGCCCTAGCCAGCCAACTAGCTCCCATAGCCCAGATAGCACAACCCCTAGAAATCTACCCTTATTTAGCTTTCAACCTGTTGCCACATCACTTATCCGTACCCTAATTAGAAAACTAAAACCCACCACACTCTCGGCTGACCAACTTCCAGCTGAATACCTACAAAAATCAGCTGATGCCATTGCCTACCCAGTGTCATTACTTATCAATCACACCATAGTAGAAGGAAAAATTCCCGATATCTGGAAAATATCCTACGTAATCCCTCTTCATAAAGGAGGTAGTTCTACTGAACTCTCCAACTATAGGCCTATAGCTATACTCTCTCCTTTAGCAAAGATAATGGTAAAATGTATTCACAAACAGTTCTTGCACCACCTAATCCATAACCACCTCATGGCAGATACCCAGCATGGCTTCAGATCTCACCATAGCACCACCTCAGCCCTACTAGACTTTTCCAATACTATAAACCTTAATCGTAATAATAACCATATTTCTTTAGCTCTTTTTTTTGGATCTTTCCAAAGCTTTTGATATGGTTGATCACCAACTACTAATCCACACCCTGCAATTACTTTGTCTAGATCCCAAAGCTCTTCAATGGTTTAATTCCTACCCAAGTGGTAGACAGCAGACTGTACTTTGGCAGACCAAATTCTCTAACTTGCTACCTAACACCTTGGGAGTACCACAAGGTTCTATATTAGGGTCCTTGTTATTCTCCATCTTCATCAACGATTTGAACACTGCCATACCTAAAGTCAGCTGTATCCAATATGCAGAGGACTCTACTCTGATTTGCTCAACAACATCCCCTACAGAATTACAGTTAGCTACCCAGACCACCTTTAACACAATAGAAAAATGGCTTGCCAATCGTCGCCTGATACTGAATCCTAAAAAGACTAAAATGCTGTTATTCTCACCTACACAAAGGTCTAGCGCCATTAACTTTACAATTAAAGCAAAGGATGGCACAGTAATCTCCCCTGACCTTTCTACTAAACTACTAGGTGTCACTATAGATAACAACTTAAAATTCAACCTACATGTTAACCAATTGATCAAAACCATCAATAAAAAACTAGGTTCATTGTACAGAATAAAAAACTTCCTGACTCCCCCAGCCAAGGTTGCCATTGCTCGATCTCACCTTCTCTCTACTCTCTCGTATGCATCCCCTCTTTTCCGTAATACTAACAAGACTGTCCTGAACAAAATCACTCTCTGTTACAATCACATCGCCAGGTTTGCCACTGGGCTGCCTTTCAGGACACATCATTGCATCAATCTAATCCAGCTTGGGTGGCTTGAACTACCCAGTCTAATCTTATATAACCAACTGGTTATGGCCCATAAAATTATATACAATCCTGAAAACACCCCTGCACTCAAAAATCTGGTCACCCTGTATAACAACCCTAGACCATTGCAATCTTCCAACAGACTCCTTATCCAGACATGTAAAACTAACAACCTAGCCGGTGACCATCTCTTTACAAACTCTGTAGGCAGACCATGGAAAAGTCTACCACCTGAGATTACCTCACTCTCTTCTCTAGGTCAGTTCAAAACTAAGCTCAAACACTACCTGGGATCAAAATGGACATGCTATTGTATCAAGCCTGGTTAATCTTTTCTCCGGATTGTGTACAGCTGCTATGTAAGTTATCTTGTACTGCAACTTTCAGATTTATCTATTCTGAACAACTGTACCTAAGAAACTATTAATAATGATCATTCATCGAATTAATGTAAAAGTTTCTATAGGTAATTCTGTATGGTTTGCCTCTATGTTCTCTGTAAATATTCTATTTCGCTATTTGTGATATGTGACATGTAATTATATTTTTGTTATTGCTTGGAGCTTTTCTCCCCGGGCCTCCACTGAAAATGGACATGTATCCAGTTGGACTATCCCAGTCAACAAATGTAAAATAAAATAAAAATAAATAAAATAAAGGTATCCTGACTGATTGACTTGGAGAAAGAATATCTACTCCATCCAGGGGTCTCTTTCACCTGACAGATGCAACAGTGTCCGTCCCCTGGTATGTCTCAATGTACCAGTAAAGATGATGATTCTTTGCCCAGTTTGGCTGTTGGAACAACTGAAGAGGGTATGTGTGACTTCTGGTTCATAGTGGTTGAATGGACTACACCAGAGGAAGCCAGAGAGGCAAGTGGCCTGAGGAATGACTGCTGGCCACTACAGAGTCACTTGCAATCTCTTAGCAAAGGCTCAGACCATGAAGTCAGCAAGAGCTCTCTTAATTTTTTTTCCAGGAACAGCAGAAGTCAGACCACCAGGAAAAGGAGTAAGGATCCAAGCTGTGCCAGAGGAGGATGATGCTTTTGTGGTCAGAAAATTCTGGAATGAGTAGGAAGGTAAGTTGTCAAATAATTTGCACTAACACCACATTTACACTTTCAAATACATGCAATGTTCCCAAAGCAAAGTAGTGCATAATCAGCACACTAAATTCCTGTCAAAAAACCCTTTAGAATAAATTTCATCTGACAGAAAAATGGCAGGTAAGCTGTCACAATGCAAACGTAAACATTACATAAGCCATAGCATTCCCTGCCCAAGCAAAACACTTCCCCACACAAACTTTCCTTTAAATAATCAAAAGTTTACATTAGTACTACATTTTGTCACAAAAAAAACCCAAGCAAAAAATGGCAGTCCCTGATAGGAAAAGTAAAGTTGTGTACACTTATCATAAATGTAGATGTTTGAGTGTATTCACTGTTGCAGTCATTACATTTGGGTAATCTGCTGGCAGGTTGCCCTCAGTCGGCCTGATTAACAAAGTCTTGGGTCCTGCGTTGGTTGCTGTCTCTTCTTCCATGACGTCAAGTCATCAGGGGTATAAAACATGCAACCGACACCATTACATCAGTTTTTCTTGCCCCAGATGTCAGGTGTCCCCCAAATGGGGAGCAAAATATACATATATATATATATATATATATATATATATATATATATATATATATTTAAAACACAAAAAATATACCTCCAAACAAAAGCAAATACACCAAAAAGGCTTTTAAGCATAGTAAAAGAAAGGAAAGGTATAGTAAGAGAAAAACAGGGGGCTGAAGGGAGGGTAGCCAGGACTGCAACAGTGAATACACTCAAACATCTACATTTATGGTAAGTGTACACAACTGTACTATTTTCTTCGTATTTCACTGTTGCAGTCATTACATTTGGGTAGAATCCCAAAGCTATGGTTGGGAGGATGGATTTATACAGCATTAGGAGCAGCTATAAGGCCCTGCAGGACAACAGTAGCAAAACCTGCTCTGGATTTAGAGAAGAGAGGTAAATGGTACTGTTTCGTGAACGTATGAACTGAGCTCCAGGTAGCAGTTTCTAGAATGTCTCTGGTAGGAACCCCAATGAGAAAAGCTGCAGAAGAAGATGCAGCCCTGGTGGAATGAGATCTGATCCCCTTGGGGACAGGTTTACCATGGTGCATATAGCAGAAATGAATACAATGGCATATCCATTTGAAAATAGTCTGCTTTGAAATAGCCTTTCCCTCTGCCCCTGCAGCAAATGCCACCAGTAATTGTTCAGATTTTCTTAGAGATTTAGTCCTGTTTAAGTAGAATCTTAGTTGTCTGTGTACATCCAATGAATGCAGGATCCGCTCACCCTTGTTCTGTGGATTTGGGAAGAAAGTTGGCAGATGAATGGTCTGATTAAGGGCCACACTAGATACCACTTTAGGCATAAAGGATGGATTGGTCCTGAGAACCACCCTGTCCGGGTCCAAAATAATGAAAAGCTCCACTGCCATAAGAGCCTGTAGTTCTGAAATCCTTCTAGTTGAAGAGACTGCTAAAAGAAAGGCTGTTTTCCAAGAGAAAAAATTTAGGTCCGCAGTAGCAGCTGGCTCAGAAGGAGGTAGCGTGAGCTTTTCCAAAACAAAATTGAGGTCCCATGCAGGAGCTGGTGCTCTCCTGGGAGATCTTAAGTTTTTGGCCCCTCTGGGGTACTGCTTTAGCAGAGGATGAGAAAAGAGGGGAGGTTCTGTGTTGCAATGAGCTGAAATGGCAGAGGCATGGATTTTTATGGAAGAAAAAGATAGGCCCTTGTGAAGCATCTCAGTTAAATATTGCAGAATCTGAGGAATATTGGGCATTGCTGTGCTTATTCCTTGTGATTGGTTCCAGGCACAGAATCTTTTCCATTTGTCAGCATAAGATTTTCTAGTACTAGGCCATCTAGCCTCCAAAATTACATCCATCACAGGTTCACTGAGAGATGTAACTGGTGAAATTAGTTGATTAGCCATGCTGCAAGATTCAAAGTTTGGAGTTGAGTGTGCAGAATTTGACAGTTCTGCTGAGACAGTAGGTAAGGTGTCTGAGGCAGGTACCACGGAGGAAGGTGCAACATATTGCGCAGGAGCGGGTACCAGTGTTGTCAAGGCCAGTCTGGAGCAATCAGAATCATTTTTGTTTTTTTCCTGTCTGACTTTTAGTAAGACCTTGGAGAGCAGAGGCAGAGGGGGAAAGGCATAGACTGATAGGTTTTTCCAGCTGAAGGATAGAGCATCCACTCTCCAAGCTTTTATGTGATGAATTATTGAGCAGCATTCGTCAAACTGACAAGTTTTGGGGTGAGGCAAAAAGATCTATGTCTGGGCTCCCCCATTTGCGTGTCAACATGCTGAATATTTGTGGATACAGTTTCCATTCGTGTGGGTCCATAAGATTTCTGCTTAGTTCGTCTGCCAGAGTATTTTGCTTTCCTGGCAGGAATTGAGCTTGTAGATGTACTTGATAAGTCAAGGCCATGTTCCACAATGCCATGGCTAGTCTGCAAAGGGGGTAAGAATGTGTACCCCCCTGCTTGTTTATGTACCACATGACTGTGGTGTTGTCTGTCTTTATCAGTAGTTGTCCTGGATGAAGGTAATCCTTGAAGGCTGTCAGAGCATTCTGTACAGCTAGCATCTCTTTCTAATTGATATGTAGGTGCATTTGATTTGGGTTCCATTGGCCCTGAATGCATCTCCCTGCCAGATGCACCCCCCTCAAGCATAGTCTGACGTGTCGGTAGTCAGGGTTTGGGCAGCAGGGGGTGGAATGAATGACAGTCTCTTGTTTTGGTGGCAGGCCTCTGCCCACCATAGGAACTCTAGTTGCAGGCAAGGAACGATAGGAATCATTGTTTCCAGGCTGTGACAATGTTGACTCCATAAGCTTTTTAGGTACCACTGAAGTTTCCTCATATGCAGTTTTGCATATGGCATTAGAAGAATGCAGGAGGCCATGAACCCCAAGGTGTGCAGAATTTGTCTTGCAGATAGCTGGGTTTGTGTGGCCACCTGTTTGAAGTAAGTCATCAATTGCATTTGTTTTTCTGGCGTAATGCAAGTCATCCGGGCAGTTGTATTCAAGCTTGCACCCAGGAATGTAATTATTTGAGAGGGTACCAGTTGTGATTTCTTTTTGTTTATGGTGTACCCTAGACAAGTTAGAAGTCTTTTTACAAATGCCAGATGTTTTAGAAGAGCGTCCTTGTTTTCTGTCTGAATTAGACAATTGTCCAGGTATGGATAAATCTGAATATTTCTTTGCCTGCAAAATGCAATTACTGGTGCCAGGCACTTTGTGAAGACCCTGGGCGCAGTAGATAAGCCAAAGGGCAGTGCAGAGAACTGGTAATGCAAATAGCCTGCTTTGAAGCGGAGGTATTTTCTGCAAGATTCCCTGATTGAGATATGCAGGTAAGCCTCTTTTAAGTCTAGAGTTACCAAACAGGCATCCTTGCCTAGCATAGGTAGTAACTGTTGAAGAGTCAGCATCTTGAATTTTGGAATATCCAGAAATGTATTTAGAATGGATAAGTCCAGAATTGGACGCCATGATTTGTCTTTTCTGGGTACCAGGAAAAGTCTTGAATAAAAACCTTGTCCCTTTTCCTTTTCTGGTACTAGCTGAATAGCCCCCATATTCATGAGGGACATAACTTGTTTCTGGGCCTCTGCCCACTGATTTGGAGGCAGATCTGGCCATCCATTTGGGATTGACAACATGTGGAATTGAAATCTGTATCCCCAGGATACTATCTTTAAAACCCATTTGTCCTGGGTAATCAGTTGCCAGTTTTGTGCATGAAGTGCCAGTTTACTACCCAAAGGGGTGGCCAAAAGATAAGTGCTTGGTGATTGCAGTGGAAAGTCATTGAAACTGTTTACCATAGGAAGGTGCCTTGTTGCTTCCAGATTTGGAGGTGGAGGCACCCCACTGCTTTGTTCTAAAAGTTCCTTGCGACTGAAACCTGGAGCCTTTGGAATGCCTGGGTTTGATCTGAGCGGCTCTAGTGGGTACTGGAAAGGACCAGTTCTTAGTAGGCTAGTGCCTACTAAACCTGGGTGGCTGCACTTGCAGGAAATCTTTCACAGTTTGCATAGATTTAGCTTCATCTTCCATCTTTTTCAAAACTTCTTCAGCCTTATTCCCAAATAGACTGTCCTGTTGTAAAGGAACATCCAACAATTTTGCTTTAACATGGTCAGGCAGACTTTGCTCCTTGAGCCAAGCATGCCCTCTATCACAGATCTAGTTACAGCAGCCCTGCAAGAGGCCTCCAAGGAATCAAAACCACATTGCAAAGTATGTTTTCCAACTTGTTCAGCTGAATGCAATAAATCCTGCAACTCTTTATTTTCCACACAGTCAGAAATCAAAATAATTTTCTGTTTAAGTAAACCCATGACATGCTGTTGATATTTAAGCATATGAAATTGACAGTTTAAAGCCAATTGCCAAGGTTGCAGACGTGTAAACCTTCTTACCCCATCTATCCAGCGCCCTGGAATCTATCAGAAGAGGTAGGATTTTTAGCAGTAGAAGCCTTAATGCTCTTGGGACCCTGCAAAATGATTTCAGGGTCAGCAGTAGGGTTTTTAAAAAGGAATTTGTGGGAATCGGGTACCCTGTAGTATCTGTCTGGCTTACTAGGAGCCGGAGGCAGGGAATCAGGAGTTATACTGGATTCTGAGAAAACATAATCAACAATGTCTAGAACAGGAGGTATAGCCAAAGGCCTATGCTGAGGAAGAAGAAGAAAATCCCTAAGTCTCTTTTTAGATTCTGAGAAATCCTGACTCTCCCACTGAAAGTGTTCCCTTGAGGTATGCAAAGTTTCTCCAAAAAAAAAAATCCTCAGGAGGAGAAGCAGAAGGGATGGAGTCTTCTGCATCAGAGTCCTTATAAGTGGGTACAGATGATTCCTGATCAGAAGAGGCATCAGAAGAAATAGAAACCTGATCTGAAGATTCATAGTCAGTGCCTTGCCTAGGCCTCTTAGCAGGGGGGGATGGGAACCCCTGATCAAGGTAATTAAGTCCTCAGCCATTTTGATAATTTGTTTTTTAAGCATTGGGGCCTGTACACGTGGCCCAAGTGTCATTTTTTTAGACACAGAAGTCGTTTTTGGCCTTAGTTTTGAAGGTGGCGTCGGTTTAATATACAAATCTTTAGGCCTGAAAACACCCTCAGAAGCCGATGCCTGCTCATCGGCTCCGGACCCATCTAAGGTAGAGACATCCGCGGGTTCAATACTTAAAGTATCTTGTGGCATACCGGTCTCCAAATGGGTCTCAGTAGAGGCCTGCGAATCAAAAGTAGCGGGTATCAGGGGCTGCGAAAGCGCCTCACTGAGTACCGGCGAACCAGCGACTGGCTTAGGAGAAGCTTCATCATCAGTTTTGGACCTCAACGGTCTGTCTCTGTCTTTATCTTTGTGTTTTTTAGATATTCTGGTAGTCGGATTGCTAACCAACGACATTTCTGGATAGTTAAATCTTGAGCCAAAATATTTAGAAGCAAAAATATACCGACGTTTAATAGTGCGCTGATTAAATTTAGCACAAAACCGACAGCAAGGCACGTTGTGATCAGGGACTAGGCAAGGAATGCAGTACAAATGAAAATCCTTATGAGGTATTTGCTTCCCACAAGTAATACAATTATTAACTTTTACTGACATCGGTAAGGAGCAAGAAAAAGTTTCCCCAAAGGGGTTCTTAGCTTTTAGTTGAAGACTTCGGTTCTGAAACTCGAAAACGAAAATTTCAGGAGTCGGCCAACTGGCACTTGCAAACTGCTTCTGGCACCGCGCAGCAAGAAAGACTGATGTAATGGCATCGGCTGCGTGTTTTATACCCCTGATGACCTGACGTCATGGAATAAGGGACAGCAACTGACACAGGACTCAAGACTTTGTTAATCAGGCTGACTGAGGGCAACCTGCCAGCAGATTACCCAAATGTAAAGACTGCAACAGTGAAACATGAAGAACATCTTCCAATATATTAAGGAAATACTGGGTTTATTAAAAGGCCAGAACAGCTAAAGACAAATAAAAGAAAAACACTTTTTTATCCATTGTAAATGTACAAATGAAATATATATACATTTTTTGTGAGGAGGGTTCCCTAAAGGGGACCTATCTGCCAGAAAGAAGCTGAAGTGCCAGCTGCTGCCTTTGTGAAGTCTATGAGCTGCTTCTTCATGAGGTGGAAAGTATTTAAGATTTTACACTCTGACTGTTGATGTTCCCTCCACAGGACTAACCGATCAGCAGACAGACTGAAAATGTGAGAGGGAGCCAGAACTTTTGGGAGCTGGCTGTTCGTTGAGTCTTGGACAAGACACAGCCCACTGCAGCAGTGGGAATGATGAATATCTTAGCTTTCTTTAGTGGAACGGTTATTTAATATAGGAACTGGGTAACCCAGAGTTGCTGCTGCCATTTTAATGTAGACTCACTGTACAATTAATAAACTTCAAATATCAGAAAAGACATTACTAAGCAATGGAAGCGTATAAAGATTGGTTGTGAAAAATCTCACCATAACAATAGATTATCTCTTCCATGTTGCAGTATTCTCACAAGTGAGATCCTCTGCCTCAGGCAACCCAAATGCCCAGCTCATATACAGAAGCTTAGCCTGGCTACTGTAAGGTGCGTGGGACGCCACGTTTTGGGATAATAAACCATGGGCCATAAATGTGATGTCTGCATGCACAGACCTCAGAACTAAATGCCCAGTCAGACAATAGTCTAAGGGCAACTGAAAATATGCCATCCAGATAGGGGAAAAGGTCCTATAGGAGGGTAGGAGGGAGGGAAAGGAATACTGCAACATGGAAGAAAAAGACATCTATGGTTATGGTAAGATTTTACACAACTAATCTATGTCCTTCTATTCTTATGTTGCAGTATTCTCACATGTGGTAGAGTACCAAAGCTCAGGTAGGTATATGGGTGGAGGAAGAAGTTGCAGTCTTCAAGAATCCATGGAGGATGGCTTTAGCAAATCCTGCCCTAGCTCTGAAGATGTTATCCAATTTACTGTGTTTAGTGAAAGTGTGGCAGAGAACCATGTAGCTGCCTCTAGGATGTTGGCTGTATCAAGGCCATTCAGGAAGGCCCCTGAGGAGGCCACAGTTCTAGTAGAGTGGGCTCTCACAGTGTGGGGTAACTCTTTACAGTGGAAGGAGTAGCAGAAGGCTATAGTTTTAGAGATCCAGGAGGATATGGTCTGTTTAGATACAGCTTTTCCCAGGGTCCTAGAGTGAAAGGATACAAAGAGCTGACTAGACCTTCTGATGTCCTTAGTCTTATCCAGTTAGAACCTCAGTTGCCTGTGAACATCTAGGGAATGGGGCACTTTCTCACTGTCATTCTGTGGCGAAGGAAAGACTGTGGGTAAATGATTAGATTGGTTAAGTGACAGTTCGTTGACCACTTTGGGCATGAAGGAGGGGCTAGTTAGAAGAGAGACCCTATCCTTATGAAAAATGAGGTAAGGCAGAATAGCCATAAATGCTTGTAGCTCTGAGACTCTTCTGGCTGGTCAGGCTACAAGCAAAACAGTTTTCCAAGCACACATCTTTAATGTGGTGGAAGCTGCATGTTCGAAGGGGGTAGAAGTAAGTTTCTGCAGAATGAAATTCAAGTCCCAAGGATGAAGAATGGGTTTCCTCGGTGGTCTGATGTGCAGGACCCTTGAGAAAGAGCTTCACCTCTAATCTGTATAATAGAGGTGGATTGAGTGATAAACAGACTGAGATGGCTGACAAATGGACTTTCACTGAAGAATATGAAAGTTCAGACTTTAGGCGCTCACACACACAGGCCAAAACTAGAGGTATATCTGCCTGAAAGGGGTCTAGGTGCCTTTGAATACACCAGATAGAGAACCTTTTCCATTTTGATAAATAGGATCTCCTAGAAATAGGTTTTCTGGCCTCCTGCAGGACAGATAGCACATCATCTGATTAAAGGTGTCTGAAAGGTATCAGAAGTTTATCACCCACAGGGTAAGACTGAGGGTTTGCAGGTGTGGGTGGATGAGAGATTCCTTCTGTTGTGTGATGAGGTCCACCTTGTGAAGAAACTTGTGGTGATTGTCCTTGACTAATGATAAAAGAAGGGGGAACCAGTGCCGTCTTGCCCAACAAGGGGTCACCAGTAAGATTTTAGGCTTGTCCCATTGAATTTTTAACAGGACCTTCTGTATTACAGGGAAGGGGGGGGAAGCATACAGGAACATCCCTTCCAGGAAATTGTGATGGCATCCACTCTCCAAGCTTGTGGTGAGGGGAACCTTGAGCAGAATAACTGTAGTTGTTTGTTCTGAGGGGAGGCAAAAGTACAGTTGTGTACACTTACCATAAATGTAGATGTTCGAGTGTATTCACTGTTGCAGTCATTACATTTGGGTTATCTGCTTGCAGGTAGCCCTCAGTCAGCCTGATTAACAAAGTCTTGGGTCCTGCGTTGATTGCTGTCTCTTCTTCCATGACGTCAGGTCATCAGAGGTATAAAACATGCAGCTGATGTCATTACATCAGTTTTTCTTGCCCCAGATGTCAGGGCCCCCCTAATGGGAAGCAATGAAATCTATAAATATACAAGGTTATACCTCAAACAAAAAAGCAAATACACCAAAATGGTTTTAAGCATTGAAAAGGAAAGAAGAGGTATAGCCAAACGAAGTCAGGGGGCTGGAGGGAGGGTAATCAGGACTGCAACAGTGAATACACTCGAACATCTACATTTATGGTAAGTGTACACAACTGTACTATGTTCTTCGTGTTTCACTGTTACAGTCATTACATTTGGGTAGAGTCCCGAAGCTATGGATGGGAGGAGGAATTTAGATAGCATTAGGACCAGCTATAAGGCCCTGAAAAACTGCAGTGGCAAAGCCAGCTCTGGATTTAGAGAAAATTGGCAAATGGTAATGCTTGCTGAAAGTATGTACAGAACTCCAGGTAGCAGCTTCTTGGATGTCCCTGGTAGGTACGCCTTTGAGAAAGGCTGTAGAGGTAGATGCAGCCCTGGATGAATGGGATCTGATCCCCTGTGGGATAGGTTTTCCATGGCGCTTATAGCAGAAGTGAATGCAATAGCCTATCCATTTGGAGATAGTTCGCTTTGAAATAGCCTTCCCCTCTGTCCCTGCAGCAAACGCCACCAGCAGTTGTTAGGATTTCCTTTGAGGTTTACACCTGTCCAAGTAGAATCTAAATTGTCTGTGCACATCTAAGGAGTGCAGTATCCGTTTCCCTTTGTTCTGTGGATTAGGAAAGAAGATAGGCAAAATAATGGAGTGATTAAAGGCCACACTGAATACCACCTTTGGCATGAAAGAGGGATTGGTCCTGAGGGACACCCTGTCCGCATGAAAGATGATGAAAGGCTCCACTGCCATAAGGGCCTGTAATTCAGATACCCTTCTTGCTGAAGTGATGGCTAAAAGGAAAGCTATTTTCCAAGAAAGGAATTTTAAATCTGCAGAAGCAGCTGGCTCGAAAGGAGGAAGGGTGAATTTTTCCAATACAAAGTTAAGGTCCCAGGCTGAAGTTGGAGCTCTCCTGGGTGGTCTTAAATTTTTTGGCCCCTCTGAGGAACTGCTTGAGCAGTGGAAGAGAGAAGAGGGGAGGTTCTGTGTTATAATGAGCTGAAATGGCTGAGACGTGAATTTTTATTGAGGAAAAAGACAGGCCCTTGGTGAAGCATCGCAGTTAAATATTGTAAAATCTGAGGTAAATTGGGCACTGCTGTGCTCATCCCTTGAGATTGGTTCCAGACACAGAATCTTTTCCATTTTTCAGCATAAGATTTTCTAGTACTAGGCCTCCTTGTCTCTAAAATGACACCCATAGAGAAGTAAATATTGTGGGATGAAATATCCAAGGAATTGTTATGGCTAGGCTTGCATAGGCCCTAGGGCCGATAGCCTAGTACCAACCTATGAACCTAATCACTGGTTTACGGAGAGATGGTAAAGGGGAGCTTAGGTAATTAGCCAGGCTGCTAGGTTCAGTGTTTGAAGCTGAGGGTGCAGAATCTGGTTCTCCTGCTGAGACAGCAGGGTAGGAGTCTGAGGCAGGTGCCATGGGGCCAACAGTGACACACTGCGCAGGAGGGGGTACCAGTGTTGGCGTGGCCAGGCTGGTGCAATCAAAATCATCCTTGGTTTGTCTTGTTTGATCTTTAGTAGTACTTTGGAGAGCAGAGGCAGAGGAGGAAAGGCATAAGGTTTTTCCAGCTGAAGGACAGAGCATCCACTTTCCGAGCTTGTCTGTGGGGAGTCCTTGCACAAAAATTTTCCAATTGATAGTTTTGGGGGGAGGCAAGCAGGTCTATATCTGGGCTCCCCCATTTGCTTGTCAACATGTTGAAATTCCTTGGTTCCAGTTTCAAGTTGTGTGGGTCCATGAGGGTTCTGCTTTGTCCATCTGCCAGTGTATTTAGTTTTCCTGGCAGGAATTGAGCTTGTAGATGTACTTGGTAGCTCAAGGCTGTGTTCCACAATGCCATAGCTAGTCTGCAGAGGGGGTAAGAATGTGTACCCCCTGCTTGTTTATGTATCACATAACAGTGGTGTTGTCCGTATTTACCATTAACTGTCCTGGAAGAATGGGGTCCTTGAAGGCTTTCAGAGCATTCTGTACAGCTAACATTTCTTTATGATTGATGTGAAGGTGCATTTCAATTGGATTCCATTTGCCCTGAATGCATTTTCCTGCCAGGTATGCCCCCCCCCCATGCTGATGCGTCTGCTGTTAGGGTTTGAGTGGCAGGGGGTAGTGTGAATGGTAGTCCCTTGTTTTGGTGACAGGCCCTCTGCCCATCAAAGGAACTCTAGGCGTAGACAAGCATTGACAGGAATCATTACTTCTAGATCCTGAGAATGTTGACACCATAGGCTTTTTAGATACCACTGTAGTTTCCTCATATGCAGTCTTGCATATGGAATTAGAAGAATGCAGGAGGTCATGAACCCCAAGGCTTGTAGTAGCCTTGCAGATAGCAGGGTTTTTGTGACCACTTATTTGAAATAGGTTGTCAAGTAAATTTGTTTCTCTGGCATGAGGAAAGCCATCTGGGAAGTTGTATTCAAGCTTGCTCCCAGTAATATAATTTGTTGACAGGGTACCAGGTGTGATTTCTTTTCGTTTATGGTGTACCCCAGACAAGTCAGCACCCTCTGTACAAAACCCAGATGATTCAAAAGTATGACCTATTTTCTGCCCGAATTAGACAATCGTCCAGGTATTGGTATATCTGAATATTTCTTTGCCTGCAAAATGCAATGACTGGAGCAAAGGCACTTTGTGAATACCCTAGGCGCAGTAGATAAGCCAAAGGGCAGTGCAGAGAACTGATAGTGCGTGTAGCCTGCTTTGAAGCGTAGGTATCTTCTGCAAGATTCCGATTGTGATGTGCAGGTATGCTTCCTTTAAATTTAGTGTTGCCAACCAGGCATCTTTGCTTAGCATAGGAAGCAACTGGTGAAGAGTCAGCATCTTGAATTTTGGAATCACCAAGAAGGTGTTTAGAGTAGGCAGGTCCAGGATAGGACGCCATGAATTGTCTTTTCTGGGTACAAGGAAAAATCTCGAGTAAAAACCTTGTCCCTTTTTCTCTTCTGGTACCAAATGAATAGCCTCTATGCTTAAGAGACAGAGTACTTGCTTTTGGGCCTCTGCCCACTGCTTTGGAGGTAGATCCGGCCAACCGCTTGGAGTTGGTGACGTGTGGAAGTGAAATCTGTATCCTTGGGACACTATAATTAAAACCCATTTGCCCTAGGTAATGAGTCCCCAGTTCTATGCATGAAGTGCAATCTTTCCCCCAAAGGGGCAGTCAGTTGAGAAGTGCTTGGAAGTTTTAAAAAGTCACTGAGACAGTTTACCATAGGGGGGAGTTTTATTACTCACAAATTTGGAAGTGGAGGCCCCCCACTGCTTAGTCCAGTGTGTCCCCTGGGACTGAAGCCTGGGTGCTCTGCTGGATCTGGGTTTGGACTGAGAAGGTCTGGAAGAGGCAGGAAAGGACCAATTCTTAGCAGGCCAATGCCTACTAAATCTTGTACGTTGTACTTGTAAAAAGTCTAACAGTTTCCATAGATTTAGCTTTTTCCTCCATCTTTTTAAGAACTTCTTCTGCCTTGTTGCCAAACAGGTGGCCCTGATTTAAAGGAGCATCCAGTAATTTTGCTTTAACATGATCTGGCAAAAATTGCTCCTTAAGCCAAGCATGCCTTCTATGTACAGACCCAGTTACCGCAGCCCTGCAAGATGCCTCTAGTGAATCAAAACCACATTGCAATGTATGTTTACCAACTTGTTCAGCAGAATGCATAAAATCCTGTAAATCCTTATTTTCAGCACAATCAGAACTCAACATCATTTTCTGTTTAGGCAATCCAATAATATGCAGCTGATACTTTAACATATGAAACTGGCAATTCAAGGCCCTAATGGCCAAAGTTGCAGAAGTGTATACCTTCTTACCCCATCTATCCAGCACCCTGGAGCCTCTGTCAGGGGTGGTAGGATTTTTGGCAGTAGTAGCTTTAATGCCCTTGGGTCCCTGTGAAATGGTTTTAGGATCCGCAGTAGGATTTTTGAAAAGGAACTTGTGAGAGTCAGGAACCCTATAATACATATCAGGTTTTCTGGAAGCAGGAGGTAAAGAGTCAGGGACCATGCTAGATTCCGAAAAGGCATCATCAACAATGTCCAGTACAGGAGGTATAGCTAAAGGCCTGTGCTGGGGCAGGAGTAAGAAATCCCTAAGCCTCTTTTTAGAATCAGAGAAATCCTGACTTTCCCAACGAAAAAGCTCCCTGAGAGTATGCAAGGTTTCACCAAAAGAGAAATCCTCTGGGGAAGAAGCAGAGGGAGTTCTCAGCATCAGATAAAGGTAAATCCTGGTCATCAGAGGAAACAGAAATTTCAGAATCCTGGTCAGAAGTATCATAAGCAAACTCAGTCCTAGGTCTCTTAGAGGGGGAAGGTTGGCTTCTCCTGACTAAAGTAATAAGGTCTTCAGTCATTCTTATCATTTGTTTTTTAGGCATAGAGGCCTGACCATGTGGTCTGGGCGTCAGTTTTCAAGGCATGGTTTGAGTTTTAGGCCTTGAAGAAGAAGATGGCACCGGTTTAATATGCAAGTCAGTAGGCCTGAATACACGCTCAAAAGCCGGTGCCTGTACAGCGGCTCCGGGCCCATCCAAGGTAGAGACATCCGCAGGTTCCACAACTGAAGCATCTTGCGACATACCGGACTCCGAATGGGTCTCAGTAGAGGCCTGCAAATCTGAAGTAGCGGGCATCAGGGGCTGCAAAAGTGCCTCACCGAGTACCGGCGAACTGGGCGGCCTGTCTCTGTCTTTATCTTTGAGTTTCTTCGGAATGTCGGTAGTCGGATGGCTTACCGAAGAAATATCAGGATAATTGAACCGAGCACCACAAAATTTTGAAGCGCAAAAATACAGACAACGGATAGTTTGTGGTTTAAATAAGGCACAAAACCGACAGCGAGGTATGTTGTGGTCAGGGCCTAGGCAAGGAATACAGTACGAATGAAAATCTTTATGAGGCATTTGCTTTCCACAAGAAATGCAATTATTTACTTTTACTGACATCGGTTTAGAGCAAGAAAAAGTTTTCCCAGTGGGGTACTTGGCTTTTAGTTGAAGACTTCGGTTCTGAAACTCAAACGAAAATTTCAGTAGTCGGCCGACCGGCACTTGCGAACGGCTTCTGCTTCGGGCACCGTACGGCAAGAAAGACTGATGTAATGATGTTGGCTGCATGTTTTATACCCCTGACGACCTGATGTCACAGAAGAAGAGACCGCAACCGATACAGGACCCAAGACTTTGTTAATCAGGCCGACTGAGGGCTACCTGCATGCAGATAACCCAAATGTAATGACTGCAACAGTGAAACACGAAGAACATCAGATCTACCTGTGGTGTGCCCCGCTGGTGGACTATGCCTAGGAAGACATCTCTGTGTAGCATCTATTCGTGTTCTTGGGACAATGATCTGCTGAGAGCATCCTGCCTGATCATTGTCCCGTGATGGGATGTACAGTGCCTGTAGTGTTACATTGGAATGAGTGGCTAACTCACATGCTTGTAATGGCCAGTCTGTACAGTAAGAAAGACCTGATCCCACCCTGCTTGTTGATGTACCACAGCACTGTGGTGTTGTCTGTGAAGACTTGGAGGGCAGCTGGATGTAGGAGAGGGAGGAATGTCCTCAGGGCTAGGATAAGAGCAGTAATTTCCCTGATATTGGTATGTTTTTTCCCGAAGACAGGGCTCCCATTGAGCCTGTACCTTGAGTTCATTCATAGTGGCCACTCCATCCCAGATATGAGGCATCTCTGTACATGTGTTGAATTGCATTGCGAGGCTGTAATGTGAGTCCTCGATTCAGGTGAATTTGCTGAATCCACCATTTTATTTCTTTTTTCAGGCAGGGGAGGAAGGGCACCTGAAAGTCTAGGGGGTGGTCACGTTGGGACCAGACATTCTTCAAGTACCACTGGAACTTCCTCATGTGTAGTCTGGCAAGGGGCAACATGGGAAGAGTGGCTGCCATCAGATCCAGTAGGCGAAGAAATTCCATGGCTGAAATGCAGTTCACTACGAATAAATTCTGAAAAAGCTGGTCAGAGAAGCGACCTTTTCTGGTGGGAGGAAGGCCTTCATTACATCCGTACTTATTCTGCAACCCAAGAAAATTTGGTCTGGGAGGGAGTAAGGGAGGACTTAAAAAGGTTAACTGCGAAAACCAGACTTTTTAGGAGGGAAATGGTGAATTGGAGGTGTTTCTGTAGAGTACTTGCTTCCTCTGCATGGATTAAGAGGTCGTCCAAGTATGGGAAGATCTGTATGCCTTTTGTTCTGCAGAAGGTTACTACTGGGGCTAGACATTTTGTAAATACCCCTGGTGCTGAAGACAAACTAAAGGGCAAGGCAATAAACTGATAGTGCAAGGATGACACAGCAAAAGGCATGAATTTGCGGAAGTCTGGGTTGATACAGATGTGAAGATATGCCTCCTTCATGTCTAAGGTGGCCATGAAGGCACTGGGTGTCAAAAGTGGAAGAAGGGTTTGTAGGGATAGCATGCAGAAGGAAGGTACATTCAGGAAGGGATTTCGAACAGACAGATCCAGGATGGCTCTCCATGGGCCATCCTTTTTTGGAACCAGGAACAGCCTGGAATAGAAACCTTGGCCTTCTTGTCCTGGGGGGACCCTCTCTATTGTTCCTTGTAGAAGTAATTACTGAATGACCTGAGGTATGAGGTGGATTTGTTTTTTTGGAGGGAGGGAGGGTGCCTTTTGGGGAAGGTTTTTCCTGCCAAGTCATAAAATACCCTTTTTCCACGACTGAAAGAGCCCAGTTGTCTGAAGTGAATTGTTGCCACAGGGGAAGACAGTGAGAGAGGCAGGCAGAAAGGGGGAGATGATGAAGGGCGTTTAGCCAGTCATGCCATTGTTAGGTCTGTCTGGAAAGGGCTGTCTGGGGGTAGTGTGAGAGGAGCTAGTCCTAGAGGATGAAAGTTCCCTGGCACCTTTCCTTGGCTTGGAGTAAGAGGGTGCAGATGACTTTCTGACAAAGCTTAGCTTGGCTGGGTAGTTCCTATGGAATTTAGGGACTGGGGATACAAATAGATGCTTGAGATACTGCAGTTCCTTGCTTTTCTCTTGCAGATTTTTAAAAAGTTCTGGAGACTGCTTATCAAAAAGGAACTTGTTGTCAAGAAGGGCATCCATGATTTTGTTTTTGAAACCATCTGGCAGAGGTTGTAGCCTGACCCAGGAGTGCCTACATAGAACAGAAGCAGATACAGCTGACCTAGCTGATGCTCCTGCAGCATGGTAGCTGCATTTAGTGGCGTGCCTGGTAACTTGAGCTCCTAAGGATTGTTTTGAGACAACCTGAGATTTAGTTGGAGAAGCAGGCATAGAGGAGAGCATATCTGAGGCCTGGGAGACGAGCTCTAAGGAGTACTTCACCATACGAGTCTGGTAATTAATGGCCCTGGGTTTAGGAAGTGTAGATCTTATTTCCTAATCTGTCCATCATCTTGCGGTCTTTATCTGATGGCAGTAGGGAATTAGAGGGTAGCTGCCTAGATTGTTTGTCTGCTGAGACCGCAATCACAGCTGGGTCTGCCATAGGAGGTTTAATTACAAATTTAAAATCATCAAGAACCTTGTAGAATCTCTTGTCTTTTTGGGGGAGGTGGCTGAGATTTTGGAGTCTTGGAAGCACAAGCAATGGTGTCTAAGTATGCTGGTATTACAGGAGGAATAGCAGAGGGTGAGGGGGACACTATCTGCAGAAGCTTGTAATATTTCTTCTGCACCTATGTCATTTGAGTAGAGTCCTATTTGAAACATTCTCTCATTTTGGAGATGGTCTCACCAAAGGTTATGTCCTCAGGTGGGAATCCCCTTCCAAGGAATCCTCATCTGCAGAGCAGTATTCCAGGGGGGAAGCCAACTGTGAGGCATAGGAGAGGGACTCATCAGAAGAGGAGGAGGAGTCTTCCTCGAGTATGTGGAAATGGTATAGGACCAGCAGAGGCAGGCTTGGGACTTGGTTGGAAGGGCAGGGGTTTGTGAAGCAGTAGGCCTCAAGGCCATAAAGGCCTGAAAAAGGAATGGAGCAAATGCCTGCCAGTCTGGCTGACCTTCTGCTGAGGAAGATACATGCTTTGTCTTCTGCTGCTTCTTTTTGATGGGAGGAGTCTTTGGTCCTGGCTGAGTGGGCAAAGGCTTGGTATCTGATGTCAGGCCAGGTATAGGAGTGCCTTCCTCGGAGACGGACAGTAACAGTGGCTGTTCAGGCAAGCCTGTGTGCCCCCCATCAGAATGTCGGAGTTACCTCTGTGGACGTGCAGGCAGGAGAAATGAAGGTGGCTTCCAAAATGGTACCTGCCGAAGTCTCCAGTCCTATCGGACATTCCTCAGCCCCTAGACCGGAAGCTGGTGGGACGTCCGTACTCAGAGGCGCAGTGTCGGGCCTAGATACATTGGCCTTCTTTTTAGGCAGTTCTGTAACGACAGCCAGTTGTGGTTCCATACGAGGGCTAGGCGTTTCAGACGTTGGTTTTCTACAGAGAGCTTAAGGGCTGCAACATGGCTGCACAGTGTTTTAGGAACAAACGACTGGCAGACTGAACACGCTTTATAGTCATGGGATGGCCCTAAGCAAAACAAAAAGAGGTCAAGGCCATCTCTGTCCGGGATTTGCCGACTGCACTTACATTTTCCCTTCCTAGATGACTTGAATGGAATCAGCTAATTAAGAGTTAAACAGCAACCAAAGCTTAGCAAAAAGGTAAGAAAGGATTCCTCAATGGGGTACTTACCTTTATCAGGGGTCACTAGCGTGGAGCTGAATGAGCAAGCTGAAGTTCAACTGCGGCAGAATAGTTCTGAGGTCTGTGATCGCGGACGTCACATTTATGGCCCACGGTTTACAGTTGCAGTGTTTTGACGTTCCACACGCCTTATAGCAGCCAGGCTTAGCTTTTGTATTTGAGCCGGACGTTCAGGTCGTCTGAGGTGGAGGATCTCACATGTGAGAATACTGCAACATGAGAATAGAAGGACATCAATATTTTCTGTTTAATGGACCACAACATGAATCAAAACAATTTATCAGTTTGTAGCAGTCAATGCACTGGTAGATTACCTGGGGTAGCAGAGGTAGGTTTTAGTTTTAATTTTAGTAGTAGTTTTTATGGTGGATATGGAGATGGGATGGTTGGGATAGTAAAGGTCGAGAGATTTAAGACAGAATTTAGGAGTTGATGAAGTATGCTTTGATTTAGAAGGCAAAGTCATTTGACTGAGGGACAGCAGAGGTTCTAAGCTGTAGTGACGTAGCCAGGATTCAGTAGTTGGTTGACTGAAGATAAGATCATTTTCAAATTCTTTTGATGTAAAGGTTGTGGACTGGTGTAATATTTCCTGTCAAATATAATCCTTAGCTAGATGCTATTTCTGAGGTATTTATATTTTTTGTAGGTTAGACTATTATTTTTTCTCCAAGTTTCCCATACTTTGTCTCTCTGGTTCACAAGTTGTTTGATTTATTTGGACAGCCAGAATTCTGGATTTGTTTTGATTATTTTGGTTCTTACAGGGGACACAACATTTAGAATATTGAGGAAGCTGGTGCTGAAAAGAAAGACAGCATTGTCTAATTGAAGCATTAGTGTTGGTTCCAGTTTGTTCATTTTGACATGAAGGCATCTTTTTTGGAAGGAAGACAGACTGAGAGTGTGGTTGGAGACTAGTGGTGGAGTTTATAGATATTGTGGTTGCCTCTTATAGCAAAGATATGGAGGTGGTCACTTAGGGTGTCAGGGAGAGCACCAGAGATTTTTTTTTTTGGGGGGGACAGCTAGTGAGGAACCAAGTCTAAGGTGGACTTCCTGTTAGAATGCTTATTGTATCAAGTTGGGGATGCAATAAGCTGGGTTGTAAATTTTATTGCACCATTAGAGGTGTCATTTCCTATGACTTATCAGTCAGTATCTAGATTGCCCATTATGATAGTTTCCTCTGAAATATTTGAGGAAGCCCAGGAGAAGAATTATTTTGCTGTATTTGTATTGTTGGTTGGAGGAATGTGCATTCCTGTTATGCATAGGTACCTTTGTTTACGTAGTTTTAGGAGGGACAACAGGATTTCGGCATTATTTATTTCTGAGGGTAATGTGGGATGAAGAGTTAAGGGAATTGTTGCCATATACTGCTATCAAATATGATAACTCAGAGGTCACATTACTTCAGAGGTAGACTTTTTTTTTCCTTACACAGAGTTAGAGTGTCAACATATGTCCTATGCTGCCCGACTGAAAGAACTCCAGCTCTATTCAGTCGCTTACCGCTTGCTCAGAGGTGACCTTTGCCTGACATACAAGGCCATGTCAAACCCAGATTTGATGAATATGCTTCACCTCAAAAAATCTAGATCCGTCAGAGCCACAAGGGCGGGAGACTTAAACCTAGACATGGCTATTAATAGGACGTGCTGGAGGGATAGATTCATCACCCAAAGACTCCCTATGCTGTGGAACAAAATCCCAGTATATGTGAGGCAGAGCACCTCACTGGCCTTGTTCAAGAGAAATCTTGACCAATGGATGGGAGATCGCAGATATACCCCAGGGATAGAGGCACAGCATAATAATGGGTATAGTTCCCCATACTAAAGGGGTGGCGTAAGCCACAAAACTATGGGCTAGGCTTGTAAATGCCCTCGGGCAGATAGCCTAGTATGAACCTATGAACCTATATTTAACTGGGGTACACAGAAAAAGTCCCCACATGCGTTGGCACAGGGCATACAGCATCCATGCAAAATACTTCATTTATCTTTAAGTTTTTTATGTTTATGTTTTGTTCCTCAAAGAGTACTTCTTTAAATAAGATCATACAAGAAGCAATGAGTGTTAAAAAAAATGCAGCTGTTGTAAAACATAATTAAAGCACTTCAAATACCTCAGTCTGTATAAACCTCTATTTTTTATAATATAATATGAAAGGGTCATACAGATGAGAAGAATGGGTTCAACTTCCTTCCAAGCGTTAACTGCCCAAGTCCACTGTGGCAAGTTTTGTTTTCACGATAACCTGGGAAAACATCTGGAGAGGAGCAAGTGGCAGGCATATCAGGGAGTATGAAGTACAGGCTGCATGCTTCACAGTGTCACCAAAGCATGTCACACCAATTAGCAGGAAAAGTATCCCAGACTCCTTGGAAAACTCCCTACTCCCTGACTAATGAAATGAACTCAGGTGTAGTTCAAGTACAGGACTAAAGAAACAGAAAAAGTATATATATATATATATATATATATATATATATATATATTTTTTTATTTTTTTTTTTTTGGGGGGGGGTACAAGTCATGAAATGCTTCGGTAGAAATGCTTAAAAGTAAAGCAGTACACAGAAAGTACAGTTTGTGTAAGTCAACTTACTATCACAGTACATTTTTTAATAATCACTGCTGCAGTTGCCTTGGCTAGATGGGTTAAATCCTTAAGATTTAACCCATATACAGTAGCTAAGACAACTGCAGCAGTGATCCATGTGATTGTCAGCTTAATCTGTTTCCAACCACACCAAAGCTTTAAAGAGTCACTGTACAATTTGTAAACTTCAAATATCAAAACAGACATTACTAAGCAATGGAAGCATATTTTCTATTTAATGGAAAAAACATGAATCAAAACAATTTAACAGTTTGCAGCAGTCAGTGCACAATATACAACAATTTTAATCAGATAAACCATACAAAAATAAAAGAAAAGTTTCAGTATCTCCTTCAGTGCTTACAATGTGAATTTACTTCCAAGTCAAAAATTTAAATTATATGACCCAGATAAAATGTTTTCTCCTCCCACATCCTCAAACAATGTTCTTGTCG
Organism: Protopterus annectens; assembly: GCF_019279795.1. Taxonomy (NCBI): domain Eukaryota; kingdom Metazoa; phylum Chordata; order Ceratodontiformes; family Protopteridae; genus Protopterus; species Protopterus annectens. The sequence continues at coordinate 972,837,774 of NC_056747.1, forward strand.
AGTAGATCACTCAATATATAAAGTGCACTAGAAATGATCACAATGCATTCATTTTTTACAAAGAAATCTACACATATTTTGTTCCCCGACATACAGGTATTTAATTCAGTACAATTTGCATATTAATGACTCTGAAATGCTTCCTCTGTCTCTCACCAAATTTAAGTAGATGAATCTTTAACTGGACAAAAACAAAAAACAACTGTCAGAGCTTCAACTCCAAAAAAAAAAAAAAAACAAAAACCAGCTATAAAAATTTTGCCTTTGTTTTTTGTAAGGTGAAATAATTAAATTTAGCTAAGTGAGATGCATGGAAGACAGCTCTACAACTGCACAGCCATGGAGAAAAAGTACAGTGGTGTACCTACCATAAATGTAGATGTTCGAGTGTATTCACAGTTGCAGTCATTACACTTGGGTTATCCTGCTGGCAGGCTACCCGCAGTCGGCCTGAATTCCAAAGTCCTAGTCCGGCGTCAGCTGCTGTCGCCTCTTCCCTGACGTCAATGCACCAGGGGTATAAAAGATGCAGCCGACGCCATTTTCTTCAGTTTTTCTTGCCCCAGATGTCAGGTGCCCCCAAAAGGGTAGGCTAAAAATTCTGTTCATAAAAAAGCATGCACTAATATAAACATTACCCTCATCTACAAGCAAATACACCACATGGGTTGTACAGAATAGAGAAGTACAGATAAGTCCCAGCAAAGAAAAGGGGGATGGAGGAAGGGTAACCTGGACTGCAACAGTGAATACTCTCGAACATCTACATTTATGGTAGGTACACAACTGTATTATGTTTATCGTGTTTCACTGTTGCAGTCATTACACTTGGGTTGAATCCCAAAGCTGAGGTTGGGTGGCTGGGCCTAGATAGAATTAGGAGTGGATATGAGGCCCTGCAGAACTGCAGTGGCGAAGCCTGCTCTGGATTTAGAGTAAAGAGGTAAGTGGTATTGCTTTGTAAAAGTATGCACTGAAGTCCAAGTTGCAGCCTCCAAAATGTCCTTGGTTGGTACTCCTCTGAGGAAGGCTGCTAAAGTGGCTGCTGCTCTGGTTGAATGTGGCCTAATGCCCTTAGGTTCTAATTTGCCATGTTGTGAATAGCAGAAACGAATGCAGTGGCCTATCCATTTTGAAACAGTCTGCTTTGAAATAGCTTTTCCTTGCGATCCTGCAGCATATGCCACTAAGAGATGCTCAGTCTTTCTGAAGGCTTTAGTTTTGTCCAAGTAAAAGCGTAGCTGTCTGTGTATGTCCAAAGAATGCAGAAGTCTCTCCCCCTTATTCTGTGGGTTTGGATAAAAGGTAGGCAAATGAATGGTTTGGTTAAGAGCCACACTGGACGCTACCTTAGGCATAAATGTTGGGTTTGTCCTTAGAGAAACCCTGTCCAGATGGAAAATAATAAAAGGTTCCGCAGCCATTAGTGCCTGTAACTCTGAGACTCTTCTTGCTGAGGTTATTGCTAGGAGCAGTGCTGTTTTCCATGATAAGTATTTTATCTTAGCTGTACTGGCTGGCTCAAAAGGAGGCAGTGTGAGCTTTTCCAAGACAAAATTGAGGTCCCATGCAGGTGTCGGAGCTCTCCTTGGAGGTCTTATGTTTTTGGCCCCTCTGAGGTACTGCCTTAGCAGTGGATGTGAAAAAATAGGTGGATCCGTATTGTAATGAGCTGAAATGGCAGAGGCATGGATCTTAATTGATGAGAAGGATAGGCCTTTGTCCAGCATCTCAGTTAGGTATTGTAAAATTTGAGGAATATTTGGTACAAGCATGTCCATTCCTTGTGCCTGGTTCCAAGCACAGAATCTCTTCCATTTTTCTGTATAAGATTTTCTGGTGCTGGGCCTCCTGGCCTCCAAAATAACATCCATAACTGCTTTAGAGAGAGGTGTGTTCTGAATGGTTACATTATCAGCCATGCAGCCAGATTTAGGGTTCTGAGTTGGCTGTGCAGGATCTAATTGTTTTATTCGGTCAGCAAATGAGGAATTTGGGGTAATGTCCAGGCTGGGCCTTGAGACAAGCTCTTTAGGAATGGGTACCAGTGCTAGCGTGGCCAGTCTGGGGCAATCAGGATCATTTTTGGCTTCTCTTGTCTGACCTTTAGGAGTACCTTGGGGAGGAGAGGCAGTGAAGGAAAGGCATACACTGTAAGGGTTTTCCAGCTGAATGATAGGGCATCCACTTTCCATGCTTGTTTGTGATAAGTCCTTGTGCAGAATCTCTGTAGTTGGCAGTTGTGCGGGGAGGCAAATAGATCTATGTCTGGGCATCCCCATTTCCTTGTTATCATGCTGAAGATTTCTGGGTCTAGTTTCCACTCATGAGGATCCTTGAGATTTCTGCTTAGTTCGTCTGCCAGAGTATTTCTCTTTCCTGGCAGGAATTGTGCTTGCAGGTGTACTTTATAAGTCAATGCTGTGTTCCACAAAGTCATAGGTTGTCTGCAGAGGGGGTAGGAATGTGTGCCTCCCTGCTTGTTTATGTACCATATGACTGTAGTATTGTCCGTCTTTACCAGCAGTTGTCCTGGATGAAGTAGATCCTTGAAGGCTGTCAGGGCATTCTGAACAACTAGCATCTCTTTTTGATTGATATGAAGATGCATTTGGCTTGATGGCCATGCTCCCTGAATACATTTTCCTGCCATGTGGGCCCCCAGGCATAATCTGATGCATCTGTTGTTAGTGTCTGCCTGGCCGTGGGTAGAGTGAATGGCTGTCCCTTGTTGTGGTGATAGGCCTGTGCCCACCATCGAAACTCCTGTTGCAGGCATAGAATGAGGGTAATTAATGTTTCCAGGCTGTGGCAATGTTGAGTCCAAACGCTTTTTAGATACCATTGTAGTTTCCTCATATGCAGTCTTGCATATGGAATTAGTAGAATGCAGGATGCCATGAAGCCCAAAGCCTGCAGAATTTTTCTTGCAGATAACTGGGTCTTTGTTGCCAACATTTCGAAGTAAGAAGTCAGCTGCCCTTGTTTGTCTGGCGTGAGATAAGTCATCTGGACAGTTGTATTTAAGCTTGCACCCAGGAATATTATCTCTTGAGAGGGTACTAGTTTTGATTTCTTTTCATTTACCGTGTACCCTAGGCAAACTAGTAATCTTTTTACAAACACCAGATGCCTCAGTAGAATGTCTGTTCTCTGCTTGAATAAGGCAATCGTCCAAGTAAGGGTATATTTGAATTCCCCTTTGTCTGCAGAAAGCAATTACTGGTGCCAGGCATTTTGTGAAGACCCTGGGCGCAGTCAATAAGCCAAAGGGCAGTGCAGAGAATTGGTAGTGCATTGATCCAGCTATGAATCTGACGTATCGTCTGCAAGATTGTCTGATTGGGACATGCAGGTATGCCTCTTTTAGGTCCAAAGTTACACGCCAAGCCTTCTTGCCCAGCATGGGCAAAAGCTGCTGCAGAATCAACATTTTGAATTTTAGAACGTCCAGAAAAGTATTTAGAATAGACAGGTCCAGTATTGGTCTCGAGGCTTTGTCCTTTCTGGGTACCAGGAATAGTCTTGAGTAAAATCCTTGTCCCTGCTCTTGCTGTGGTACTCGCTGAATGGCCCTCATGTCCATGAGGGATGTAACTTGCTTTTGTGCCAGGTCTGGCATACCTTTTGCCTTTGACAGGGTGTGAAAGTGGAACCTGTTGCCCTGGGACACAATATTCAAGACCCAGTTGTCCTGGGTGATTATATGCCAATTTTGTGAAAAAAAGTTCTAGTTTTCCCCCTAAGGGGGCTGCCAAAAGAGAAGTGCTTGGTATTGGCAGAGGAAAGTCATTGGGACTGTTTTCTATATGGCTGTGATATGTCTTCTCCGCTTTTGGAGGTAGAAGCACCCCACTGTTTAGGCCTGTATGAGCCTTGGGGCTGGGATCTGCCTCTTTGTGGCCTGTCTGACACTGGAAAGGACCAATTCTTTGAAGGCCAGTTCCTGCTAAATCTGGGTGGTTGTACCTGTAAGAAATCCTTAACTGTCTGCATAGATTTCGCTTTATCCTCCATTTTCTTCAACACCTCTTCTGCCTTAATACCAGACAAAGTATCATGCTGTAAAGGAGAATCCAATAATTTTGCTTTAACATGATCCAGGCAGATTTTGTTCCTGTAACCAAGCATGCCTTCTAATGACAGTACCCATAAAGTACAGTTTTGTACCTACCATAAATGTAGATGTCCGAACAGGATAGCATCTGCAGTCATAACAAATGGGTTGTCCTGTCGTCAGGCAGCCCTTCGGTCGGCCAGATTCCAAAGTCTGGGTCTGGCCTCGGCTGGTGTCGCACTTCACCCGACGTCATTTCTGCTGGTCTTCGGGTATAAAGGCATCAGCCGACGCCATTTTCCTCAGTGTTTCTTGCCCCAGATGCCAGTTGCCCTCTTGGAAAACTAAATTTTGGGTAAATGCCAATGTTTCCAAAAAAAAAAAGGTAGGCAAACACAAAAAATAAGCATGTATGTACATATATACAAACAAATACACCATAAGAGATCCCCAGCTAGCTATTAGGAGGGTAAATACCCTAGGAATACCACAGAGGGGAAGGAGGGTGGGTAATCCTGACTGCAGATGCTATCCTGTTTGGACATCTACATTTATGGTAGGTACAAAACTGTACTATGTCCTTCAAGGATGCATCTGCAGTCATAACAAATGGGTAGAATACCATAGCCAAACTAGGGGAGGAGGAAGAAGAATTATGGTGTAGTTAGGATCCCTTGCAATACAGCAGTGGCAAACCCTGCTCGGGATCTAGAGTATAGAGGTAAGTTATAATGCTTGGCAAATGTATGCACGGAGGTCCAAGTAGCCGCCTCAATAATGTCCTTGGTTGCCACTCCTCGTAAGAAAGCTGTGGTAGTGGCTGTAGCCCTTGTAGAGTGAGGTCTTATGTTCTGTGGAATTGGCTTTCCATGGTAGGAGTAACAGAATCTTATGCAATTTCCTATCCACTTGGAGATTGTCTGTTTGGAAATTGCTTTTCCTTCCCTTCCTGTTGCATAGGCTACTAGAAGCTGGTCAGTTTTCTATTGCCCTTGGTTCTGTCCAGGTAGTAGCGAACTGTCTATGTACATCCAAGGTATGCAGCAGTCTTTCCCCTGTTCTGTGGATTGGGAAAGAAGGTAGGTAGGTGGATTGCCTGGTTTAGAGACACTCTGGATACCACCTTAGGCATAAATGTCGGATTAGTTCTCATGGATACTCTATCTTGATGGAAGATTAGGAAGGGTTGTACTGCCATTAAGGCCTGTAGTTCAAACCCTTCTTGCTGAAGTAATTGCCAGTAGGAAAGCAGTTTTCCAGGATAGGTGTTGAAGATCTGCTGTTGCTGCTGGTTCGAATGGAGGGAGTGTCAATTTTTCTAGCACAAAGTTCAAGTCCCATGCTGGTAATGGTGGTTTCCTAGGAGGTTTTACATTCTTGATTCCTCTGAGGAACTGCCTGAGTAGAGGATGTGAGAAGACAGGGGATCAAGCTGTATTCTGCAGAAATAGCTGATGCATGTATCTTGATGGAGGAATAGGACAGGCCTGTATGGAGAAGCTCTGCCAAATACTCCAGGATGTTGGCAATATCTATTTTGACACATCTTTTCCTCTTTCAGTGCTCCAAATGACAAACCTTTTCCATTTCCCTGCATAGTTCCTTCTTGTAGAAGGTCTGCGGGCCTCCAGGATAATGTCTTTAACCCTTTGGGATAAATCTGGGTTAGTTGCTGTTATGTAATGTTCCAGGCAGTTAGTTGCAGAGTTTTTAGATTTGGATGCATGATGTTGTAGTCGTTCTGAGTTAACATCAAAGGCATTAGGGGTAGTGTCCACGTTCTCCCCCGAGACATGCTCCTCAGCAATGGATACCAGTGTTGTCTTGGCCAATTTGGAGCTATCAGAATTATCCTTGGACGCTCCTCTTTGATTTTCAGTAGTATCTTGTGCATCAAAAGGAAGAGGTGGAAATGCATATGCTGTCAGGCCTTTCCAACTGAAGGATAGAGAGTCCACCTTCCATGCAAGTGGGTGGTATGTCCTTGTGCAGAATTTCTTGAGCTGGTGATTGAGTGGGGATGCGAATAGGTCTATTTGTGGCATTCCCCATTTCTGTGTGATGGCCTTGAAGATGTCCGGGTGTAGCATCCATTCGTGAGCATCCGAGGTAGTTCTGCTTAACATGTCTGCTAGGATGTTTTCTTTTCCGGTACAAATATTGCCTGTAACTGAATGTTGTAGCTCAGAGCCATATTCCATAGGTCCAGAGTCATTCGGCATAGGGGTATGAATGAGTGCCTCCCTGTTTGTTGATGTACCACATGACTGTGGTGTTGTCTGTCCTTATCATCAAATGGCCTTCTTTGAGGAATGGTCTGAAATTCTGGATTGCTAGTTTTACTGCCAGCATTTCTTTTTGATTTATGTGCAGGTGCAGTTGATCTGGGGTCCATAATCCTTGTATGCATTTGTCCAGCATGTGGGCCCCCAACCTAGGTCTGAGGCATCCGTTGTGATGGTTTGGCTTGCTTGAAAGTTGTGGAAGGGCAAGCCTGGGTTTGACTGGCATGCTTGAGCCCACCATAGGAACTCTTGTTTCAGGCATGGGATTAGTGGTATTTCTGTTTCTAAGCTGTGCCTGTGTTGAGACCATAAATTCTTTAGGTACCACTGTAGTTTTCTCATATGCAATCTGGCATGGGGGACCAGGATTATGCATGATGCCATGAAGCCCAAGGCCTGCAGTACTTTCCTTGCTGTTAGTTTGTTCTGCTTTGTTAAGGCCAAGAAGTAAAGAGGGAGTTGTTCTTGTTTTTCTGCAGTTAGGAATGCCATCTGTTTTACTGTGTCCAATTCTGCACCCAAGAATGTTTTTGTTTGGGATGGTATTAGTCTTGACTTTTTTAAATTGACTGTGTATCCCAGGGCTTGTAGTAAGCAAATGACTCTTTGTAAGTCTTTTGTCAGCTTGCTTTTGTTGTCCGCTTGTATCAGGCAGTCGTCCAGGTATGGATAAATTTGGATTCCCTGTAGCCTGCAATGAGCGATTACTGATGCCAGGCATTTTGTGAATACTCTGGGCGCAGTAGATAAGCCAAAGGGCAATGCTGAGAATTGATAATGCTCTGATCCTGCAAGAAATCTGAGGTATCTTCTGCAATTTGGTCGTATGGGGACGTGCAGGTATGCCTCCTTGAGATCTAGAGTTACCAGCCAACACTCCTTGCCCAGCATGGGAAGAAGTTGCTGTAGGGTCAGCATTTTGAATTTTGGGACAATGATGAATGTGTTTAAAGCGGACAGGTCGAGAATAGGTCTCCAACTTTTCTCTTTTCTTGGTACTAGGAAGAGTCTGGAGTAGAATCCTTTGCCCTGTTCTGTTGGTGGTACTCTTTCCACAGCTCTCATCTTTGTTAATTGAGCTATCTGTTTTAGAGCTTCTGTTTTCTGATTTGGAGGTAGGTTTGGCATTCCTCTTTTTACTGGTAAGGTGTGGAAGTGAAACCTGTAGCCTTGGTCTATAGTCTGCAAAATCCACTTGTCTTTTGTGATATAGTGCCAATTTTTGAAAATAAGGCTAACTTTCCGCCTAAGGGTGCTGCTATTTGTTCCCTGGTAGGCGTGTCAGAGCCAAGTCACTGTGATTGTCCTGTTGCAGTGGCAGTGGTTGTGTCTGTGCCTCGCTGGTTATTGCCTTGCCACTGGCGTCCTCTGTAGGCACCTCCTCTGGATTGATTTCTGCCTCTGGAACGTCTATTCCTGCCTCTCTGAGATTTAGAGGAGTCTGGAAAGGACCAATTTTGGAAGGCCAGTTCCTGCTAAACCTTGGGGCTGAACCTGTAAGAAATCTTTAACTGTTTGTACAGATTTTGCCTTCTCTTCCATTTTCTTCATTACTTGCTGGGCAGGAGAACCAAATAGACTGGCCTTATCCATAGGAGCATCTAACAGCTTTGCTTTAACATGATCCGGCAAGACCTGTTCTTTCAACCATGCATGCCTTCTTATAACTGTGCCAGTCATGGCTGATCTAAATGAAGTCTCCAGTGCATCATAGCCACATTTTAAAGAATGGTTACTAACCTGCTGAATGTTATTCACCATTTCTAAAACATATTTCTTATCTAAGGAGTCATCAGAGGACAGTTTCTTAGTTAACTGATCAAGCATAAACTCTTGGTATTGGATCATATGAAACTGACAGTTCAAAGCTCTAGCTGAGAGAGTAGCAGAGGTGTAAACTTTTTTACCCCATCTCTCTAAGGACCTGGATTCCCTTTCAGAAGGGAGAGGGTTTTTTGCTGAGGTCGAAGCTACTGCCTTAGGCCCCTGGGAGATAGTCTCAGGATCTGCAAGTGGGGCCTTGTATAGGTGGTGATGAGTGTCCGGTACCCTGTAAAACCTATCTGGTTTGGCAGGGGCTGGAGGTAAAGTATCAGGAGCAGTGCAAACATCATTAAATGCATCATCCACAACAGGCAGAACTGGAGGTATAGCTAAGAGCCTATGTTGCGATAAGTGTAGAAAGGTCCTAAGCCTTTTTCTTGAATCTGAGAAATCTTGTCCCTGCCATTGGAATTGCTCTCTCATGGCATGTAAGGTTTCCCCAAGGAAAATTCCTCTGGTGGAGAGGCAGATGGAATAGATTCTTCAGCATCGGAATCTTCATAAGTAGAAAAAGGAGCCTCTGGATGGTCTGTAATGTCTGAATCATCAGAAGAATCATCTGAGGACACTGGCTCTGGGGGCTCTGCTCTAGGTCTCTTTTCTGGAGGCTGAGAGGCCCTGTCTGGGTGAGATTGGGATCCCCTTATTAAAGAGATGAGATCCTCTGCCAGAGTAAGCATTTGAGAACTGGAACTGGGCCTGTGTGAAGGGGGCTTAACAGGCACTGATTTAGCAGTTTTGGCTGCTTTAGCCCTGGCAAAGGCCTTAATAGACATGGCTGCAGGAGGCCTAGCAGCACCACGTGCTGGGGTAGAGACATCCAAAGGGATGGTGTCTGATAATTCTATAGGAACCACATTAGTAGGCAAGACTTCAGAGGCCGATTCAACTAGGGTAGCAGGAGCCTCGGTAGTAGTCATGGATTCGGCTGAAGATTGACCCGTTAGCTCGGTTTTGGCCGAAACCGAGACACTCGCGGTTTGCTTAACCGTGGTTTCGGCCGAAACCACGGACCGCGCGTGTCGGTCTTTTTCTTTGCGTTTTTTAACAATTTGAGAAGTCGGAGGATCCGACGGCATAATGTACGCAAAATCTGAGCCGAAAAACTGTTCAGCAAACTCCGACCGACGCCTAAGCGTTCGTCGGTTGAAGGAAGCACAGGCTAAACAGGCTGCTACGTCGTGGTCTGGGCCTAAACAAGGTAAGCAGTAAGAGTGGAAATCTTTATGAGGTATTTGTTTCCCACAAGTTAAACAGTTATTTACTTTTTCTGACATCGGCTGAGGCAAGAAAGAGTCCCCAACGGGGTACTTAGCTTTTTAGAAGTCTTCGAAGTAGTATTCGGTAGAAGTAATCTCTGGATCTGACCGACCGGCACTTGCGAACAGCTTCTGCTTTGGGCGCCACGCGGCAAGAAAGACTAAGGAAAATGGCGTCGGCTGATGCCTTTATACCCGAAGACCAGCAGAGATGACGTCGGGTGAAGTGCGACACCAGCCGAGGCCAGACCCAGACTTTGGAATCCGGCCGACCGAAGGGCTGCCTGATGACAGGACAACCCATTTGTTATGACTGCAGATGCATCCTTGAAGGACATCAGCGGCCCTCCAAAAGGCCTCCAGTGAATCAAAACCACATTGCAAAGTATGCATTTCCTTGTTATCTGGACATTCAGAATTTGTCAACATTTTCTGTTTTAGCAGTGACATTAAATATTGCTGATATTTAAGCATATAAAACTGACAATTTAAAGCCCTTACAGCCAAGGTAGCAGAAGTGTAAACTTTTTCCCCCCATCTGTCCAGTGCCCTAGAATCCCTATCAGAGGGGACAGGGTTTTTCACAGTGGAAGCCTTGACCCCTTTGGGACCCTGAGATATAGTTTCTGGGTCAGCAGCAGGGTTTTTATATAAAAATTTGTGGGAATCTGGAACCCTGTAGTATCTGTCTGGCTTAACCGGTGCAGGGGATAAAGAGTCAGGAAACAGGCTGGACTCTGAAAATACATCATCTACTATGTCTAGAACAGGTGGAATAGCAAGAGGTCTGTGCTGAGGTAGTAAAAGAAAGTCTCTGAGCCTTTTCTTAGATTCTGAGTAATCTTGGCTCTCCCAGTGAAAGTGCTCCCTCATAGTATGAAGGGTTTCCTCAAAAGAATAATCCTCAGTAGGAGAGGCTGAAGGAATAGACTCTTCAGAATCAGAATACTCATAGGGAGGAAGGGAGTATCCATGTTCAGAAGAGGAGTCAGAGGAAATGGAAACCTGATCTGAAGATTCATATTCTGTCTCTTGCCTAGGCCTCTTATCAGGAGGGGGATGGGAACCCCTGATCAAAGTAATTATGCCTTCGGCCATTTTAAGCATCTGTTTTTTAGGCATGGAAGTCTGTGCAGGAGAATGCTGTACTTGTTTCTTTGTCTTTATAGCTGCTTTAGTCTTTGAAGCTGATGTTGGCTTTACATATAACTGTGTAGGTCTGAAAACACCCTCAGAAGCCGATGCCTGCTCAGCGGCTCTGGACCCATCTGAGGGAAAAGTTTCCGAGTGTCCTACACCTTGAGTATCCCAGAGGCCTAGTTGGCTCCACGTGGGAGTCAGAAGCGGCCTGTGGCTCTGAGGTAGTGGGCATCAGGGGCTGCGAAAGCACCTCACTGAGAACCGGCGACTGGCCTAGCTGAGGCCTCGTCGTCGGTTTTGGACCTCAGATGCCTGTCCTTTTCCTTGCGCTTTTTATAAACACCGGTCGTCGGCTGTTCCGACGGCATTATATAATTAAATCTTCGGCCAAAGTAATGAAAGGCAAAATCGTACCGACGCTTAATAGTGCGTTGGTTAAATCTAGCACAAAACCGACCGCTAGCAACGTCGTGGTCAGGGCCTAGGCAAGGAATACAGTAAGAATGAAAATCCTTATGAGGTATTTGCTTCCCACAAGAAATACAATTGTTAACTTTTTCTGACATCGGTCTGGAGCAAGAAAAAAGTTTCCCCAACGGGGTACTTCGCTTTAATGAAGACTTCGGATCTGAAATTTGGTTTTGAAAATCTCAGGAGTTGGCCGACCAGCACTTGCGAACTGCTTTTGCTTCGGGCACCGCACGGCAAGAAAGACTGAAGAAAATGGCGTTGGCTGCATCTTTTATACCCCTGGCACACTGACATCAGTGAAGAGGCGACAGCAACCAACACCGGACCAGGACTTTGGAATTCAGGCCGACTGTGGGTAGCCTGCCAGCCGGATAACCCAAGTGTAATGACTGCAACAGTGACACACGATGAACATCAGAGAAAACTATACATACTGTATTACTGCCTCTGCAAATTGAACTGACAGCTAACTACTGTACCTACCACCAATTATCAAATGGAAATTAGCAATTTGAAAGCTCTGCCAGATAAAAATTGTGAACAGGGTAACAGACACAAACATATCTAAGAAAGCACAAACCTAGTGCTCAAAACTGTGTATAGGGATTAATCTTGGAGTGCTGAAGGAAATGTTAAATGGTTGCTTATCCCCGATGAGACCTGCATAAAGAAAAATTACTGCATGAACCACAATTTTATGGATACTTCCGGAATGGTGACATAAAAAAAAAAAAAAAAAAACTTATGCAACATACAAGAGAAATTTTGCCTAGCATAAGGTATAATAAAGCCACCTGCATTTCAGAGACAAGGTGTATCTGTTAACTGCAGTATTATAAATGCCTCCTGCTAAGTGGCTTCTAAGCAATGGAAGCATGCAAAAAATAAAAATCCTCCAGCAATGATGAGCACCTCTATGGTGATTCATACATGTGGTACAACAAACAGCAGAGGTACCAGATTTATACAAAAATACAGTACAGCCAGAGCAGCCAGCCTTGGGAGTACTTTTAAATAAAGAAAAAAGGATATTGAGGTTCAAACACGAGACAGGACGTTGATGAGTGACAGAAGAAACTTTCACTCTGCTATGCCAGTATAAGATATGCCGGCTGCCTAGAGATACTTACATATATTCAGCAGTTATCCTCTATCTATAAGCAAGCCAACAACAGGCTAGCAAACTGCATAAGCAGCTCTGAATATGAAATGCTCATTTACACCCTGCATAACAGAATGATTCTGTACAACAAAAGCAATAAGTCCAAACTCAGCAGTTCAGCAAGGGCTATGATGTGCAGGCTGGTAGTTAAAGTGTGCACCATTTTGTACACACTGCTTACAACCATTCAGCAATCCAAAGGGTATCACAACAGAATGTTTCTATTATACCACCATGGAATCATTGATTTTATGCCGCCCAAAGGTTGGTCTTCCCCCTCATTTTAAAAAAATCAGTGGTCTCCTGTTTACCGAGATTCTACTGCTAGAATCAGAGTGTTTAAAAACTGCAGATTCAGAGTACATTAAAATAAGGAGCTGAGTTATTAATGTTAATTTGTTTTTACAGAAAATCCTTCATCAAAAACTAAATATCAGTGGTTACATTTAAAATCCAAAGTTTCATCATCCTCATTTTAGCCTGTACAGTGTGCATTACTCTACAACATATGAAAAATTAAATGATGCAATACCTTAAGATTTCTCTGCTTCAGTGTGTTGTAGTACGTGAACAAAATAACAGGTAATCATATGTCAGTGATGCCTATCACTTCATTTGAAATGTAAATTAAATGATGCACCAATCAAATACTTTAGGAATGCAATTTGGAAATACAAAAGCAAAGAAATGTTAATCCCAAAAATACATTTCATAAAGCAAAGAATAATTAACAAAAAATTGCAGCCTAAAATTATCAGCCTTTCTTACAAGTTCTCTACTTCCGAATCAGCTACATTCATCAAAACGTATGAAAAAAACTTAAAGTTTATATTAATAAAGTTAGTAACCCCCTTAGCTTTTTACATTAAAATTTTAGTCAAGTTTAACTTCTTAAAACTAATGCCCAGTTTTCAAGCACAATTTTAAATTAATACTCCTTCAGGAGAACAAATAGCACATAGATTATTTTCTAGTTAACTTTTATTTACATAATAAACCAAATATTAGGTCTTGGATATAAACTGATTTTGTAGTTATAAGTAAAGGGGGAATGTGCTATACCTGAAAGACTTTTACACCACTAAAACACAAGCCAACAAAATTAAAGATCATCAACATACAGCTTGAAAAACAATCTTGTAAGTAATTCAATAGATAACATGTTTGAATATTGAAAGATGAGTGAAACTACAGCAACCCATATTCAAGACTACATCCTCTCTCTCTCTCTCTCTCTATATATATATATATATATATATATATACACACACACACACACATATATATATGTATATATATATATATATATATATATATATACACACACACACACACACACACACACACACACACACAAACAAGGTTTAGCTTTCACGACAGGTTGAAATTAAAAAAATCAACTTTAAAAAGTGAACATAGCAAATGGGGAAAATAAAAAAAAGTACAGTTATGTAAGTAAACTTACCATAACAGTAGATGTTTGAATGATCACTGGTGCAGTAGTCTTAGCTATATGATTATGCCCTGCCAAGGATATAACAGCTGCCAGCTTTCAAAGCCTTACTGAACCTTTCACAAGCACAAACTGTAGTCAGCTTGAGCTGAACTGACTAAAAAGGCAAGTTTGGGTGCCGAGCTCCTTAGAACTTTCACGTAAAAAAAGACAGGGAGACCGAGTCCTAAAAGGGCAATACTAGAAACAAAAAATAAGTGTCCACACCCTGGCATAAACAATACACCAAAACACAAAGGGAATGGCTGGCAGGAGAGGCTGCTGTAGTAATGATAACTGGAACATCTACTGTTACGTTAAGCTCACTTACACAAATGTATTATCTTCATCGTACTGATCACTGCTGCAGCAGCCTCAGCTGTATGGGTGTATTACCCTAGCTTAGTACATCTGGGAGGTAATAAGAGAAAGGTCCACCAAACCCTAGAAGATGGTCCTAGCAATGCCTGATCTAAAAGAAGAGAAGGAATCAAGCTTATAGTATGTAAAGGGGACCAAGTTGCTGCTACTTGAATACTTCTAGAATCCAACTATCCCCACCCCCCCCCCAAAAAAAAAAAACAAAAACACAGATAATACAAAACCCTGACCGAATGGGCCTTAACCCTGCATGGAATAGATCTGTATTGGTGAGTATAACAAAAGGCAATAGCCTAAGAAAACCATTCTGAAATGGTCTGTTTTGACTCAGATTTGTCCTGTCTTCTTATCTTCACAAGAAATAAAAAAAAGAAATGATCCACAGGTTTGGAAGATTTTTTTTTGTCAAGAAAGTACCAGTTTTCTGTGGACATCCAAGGCATGGAGTATCCTTTATCTCTCATTTTTAGGTTCAGAAAAGAAAACATGGAGGCTGATGGTTTGGCTTAAACTCAAATAACACTTCAGACATAAAAGGATTAGCTGTCAAAGAAACCCCGTCTCTGTGGAAAGTGAAACAGGGCTGACTCACCATAAGAGGCTGCAACTCAAGATACTCATCTTGCAGAGGACAAAGCAATCAGCGAAACAGTTTTCCATGTTAAGAACTTCAAGTCAGGCAAATGCTCTGGTTCAAATGAAGTGTTTGCTTCTCTAACACAACATTAAGATCTCAAGGACAATCCACAAGTTTTCTTGGGGGTCTCTTAAGCAAAGCCCCTTTCAAAAAAAAAAATTGACATGAGAATGTCTTGAAAGAGGATCCTTGGGCAGACAAAGACATGCTGAAATGGCTGATAAATGAACCATGATGCAGGAGTAAGAAAAGCCAAAGGATAATAATTCGTACAAATATTGTAAAACCAGAAAAGCACTAGCCCTGAAAGAGTGATGGTTATGTTGTTGCACCAAATAGAAAACAGTTTCCATTTGTTAAAATATGATTTTCTAGTAGCAGGCGTTCTTGCCTCTTAGTACCTGCTCCATGTTGTCAGTAAACAGGTGCCTAAAGGGAATTAAGACCATTATCATCTGGGCAGTCAGCTAAAATTAACTGGGATCAGTATATCAAACACCCCTGTTCTTGTGTGAGCAGATCCATGAAGAAGCTTGTGGTAATTGCTCCTTGAATAAAAACCTTCCCAACCTGGGAAGTAAGAACTGGCTCTATTACCTCCTGAGACAACATGTTTTGAAGGACAGGGGCAGGGGAGCATAAAGGAGTCTGATCTTGTGGATGAGGAATTACACCCTGGGAAGGAGGAGTTTCCTCCCTCTGCTATCTGTAACCCTAATGAATGATCTTCAGAACCCATCTGTCAAACTATCTACTGCCAAAAAGAAAAGTGGAGATTCAAACTTTCTGGAAAGGAAAAGTGATTGCTGGGGAGATCACTTAAGTAGTCACCCTAACTTGTTGGACTGTCCTTGGTTTTGGGTGTCCCTATAATCTTTTTGGAACTCCCTTGCCATTTCTTAAACATCTGCTTACTAGCATTTTGTTTTAACCGTTTATTTTGCTTCTTGATAAAACTGGAAGAGAGATTACAAAATAGCTTAGAAAATTGGGAAAAGGAGGGCTGAAAAATCTTAAAGAGATTCCCTGAATCAGCTTACCCCTCTAATCACACCTTTTGATAACCTATGCAATAGAGAAACCAAAAACTAACTGCACACAGAGAATTTCAAATCACATTTTTCACATCCTCTGGTAGGTTCTAAGAATGCAGCTAGGCAAGTCTCCTGTAAGAAGTATTAACACAATCAAACACACATACTTTAGACAATGAGTTGTCAACTGTAAAATGGAATAAACTGAACCATTTAAAGCAGATTTTCTTCACAAGAAGAATCTGCAAAGCATTCCTCACACTTTCACATTTAGTCAGAATAAACTTTAACATGTTCACATTTAGTCAGAATAAACTTTAACATGTGAGCTTGACAATTAAAAATTCTGAAAATCAAAGCTGCTGAAGCATACACTTTTTCCCTGTACTTACCCTGTACTTACCAATTATCTCCCCATCCTTGTGAAAAAGTGTAGAACTTGAATTAACTAAATGTTTAGCAACCGTAGGCTTAGTTAAAGATATAGCTGCTGGGTTAGGTTTGAGATGAGCGTATAAAAACTTAAAATGACTGAGAAACTTTACACAATTTATCTGGCTTTTTAGGGGAATCAGGCTGTCAGGAAAATTGCAAGCAGTGACACATACATCCTCCAACGCCAACCGCAGTGAGGAAATGGAAGAAGGTTCTGGAAATTCCATCTGTAACAGCTCAGTGTTTTCAGAGACGCTGTATTATCTGAGTTACTGACAAACCTCAGTATACTCTCACTAAAAAGAATGGCACATTCAGGAAATAGTCAGAGAATGAGATTCCTAATGCAGGAATCAGATACTGTGCTCTTCCTGGACTCTGAATCAGAAATCTGAGGAGAAACTCTACATCTGATCTTTGATCTTCCTGTTCAGAATCAGACTCCTGAATCTCTTCAGGAAAAGATACATCCCTCCTTCTTTTATCAGAAACTACCTTACAAGAAGGGTCACTAGCCTGAATTAAACACACCGAGCCAAATCTAGTAAACTACTCCTGTCTAGAGAAACTTGAGGAGGAGTAGATACATATTAAGTTTTCTGTTTGACAGGAAAAAGTGGGTCAAAAGAGTTGTTAATGGCAGCAACAATTTGTTCACGGAATAGGCATTGTGATGTTATGAGGTAGTAACATCTGTGCCAGGGAAATTAGCACAGTACATGTATACATATACCAGCATAGCTAGCTGGTGTTTTGTAAAGAATTTTAGGCACTTACGTATTACCGCAACCAGATTTTTGCAGTTGCGGTAATATGCATGCTGGCATGAAAAGAGTGTAAAAATTAGTGTAACTTGTTATTGTACATCTTTACTTACAACAGATATATTTGGCTTACATTCAGGAAGATACACAACTGTGAAACTCTTCTTACTGTTTTGCGTGCTTTACACACACACGGTTCAATTGGCTGGGCTGATGTCTTACTGTCAGAAGGAGTACTTTAACTATGAAGATGGAATGTTGATGAGAAAAAAACCCTGTGACCTGGAAATGCTTTGTGGTTTATTTGTCAAACTTTACAGAGTTGCAAGGAAACTTTCATAACAGAAACTTGCATAAAATTAAGAGGTTTGTGAAACTGATGACAAGTGGATTATGTTGACAGGTGATTTGAGAATAGTTCTGTGTGTGAGAAGTTGACAGTAGTGCTTTGGTTTTGTGTTGTGATGGTGCTACCCTCGGATGAAGGGAGATTGTGCTAGTGGTAAAGAGCAAACCTGAACTTAAACATGATCTTTTCCTTTTTTAATTAATAATCCTGCCTAAACAAATTTCAGTGTGAAAGAAAACACTTTAAGTGACATTTTCACAGCATTATTGTTACAATTTACATATCAGGAAGCAACCAGTATTATCGCAAAAATCTGGTTGCGATAATATGTAAGTACCAAATTTTATGTTATTTGACTATCACACTGATTTGTACAGATGTTTGAGTTAAAATATGTTTGTAAAGTTACTTGCGTTAAAAATGGATCAACAGTAGGTCCTGCTGGACAGAAATAATGTATACATGTATATTAGATTGTATTACTGTAAGTGATAAAATATGTATGTTTATCAGAGAACCCTGGAAGGGTAGAACGTTTGAAATTGTTTTACAGCTTTCAGATGCTGCCACAAAACTTAGTAAAGCTCTGTGTCTGTACTGTAGCAAAGTCAGGTGACCAGAGGTGATGTCATCCTCTAACCAGCATTTGGTTTCTTTGGAACTCTTGCAACAGCACTTTAGAATCTGACAGGAAAGATTTCTGACAGGATATATATCTCACACATCCACACAGAAAAAGACAGACATCATCTGTTTTGGTGTGATAAGACACCCAACACACATCAGCTTGCCCTGCTTTAGTAAGTAGTCAGGGAACAGTACTTCTTCAGTCAGTCAGGGACATTTAGTGAAAATAGTTAAGTATTGTTTTCTGCATCTGGGAGAAACCATCTAAATGCATTATTGTTTATACCGCTGTGATTGAAACTCTGTTGACTATTGCATTCAGTATTCTCCTGTTTTCTGTTTTATTATTTATCATTAAATACTGTCATAGCTTTCATTGTGGCTGGTCCTTCAGAGAATACTTTTAGCATCTTGAGAGTACTTATGCTTGTTTTAGTGACACTGTGGCCCACTCCTGAAAGCCTTGTTGCTTTGGTCACACCCTACTATTTGTATTACTATTAATTTTACACAGTATAGGTGGGTACCCTTTGTAACAGTCTTAGGGTAGCTGATTGGTGGCAGTGTGATTACCTCACAGTCTGGGCAGAAAGGGACACAGCTAGCAAATCTGTGCAAGCTTTTCCCAGGTGTGTATGTATGTGTGAAACTCAAATATCCAAGTGTGTGTGTCAGCTACTGGGAACAGGGACACAGAGCTCCAAAGTGGGCTGTGTGGAGAGAGAGAGAGTCCAGCCCCAGGTTTGGAGCGTGCTCCCCGTGTGCTCTTAAGGGAAATTGTGTTTGATGCAAGGAGCTGCATCTAAAAATACTGTGTGAATCCATCTTTGCTCTTATTGACAGTCCTTCACCAGAGTCAGTGGTGAGGACTGAGTCACCTTGATTGCTGGCTCGAAGTAGGAACCTGTCACTGGCACAGCATTCTGACTAAACAGGGAAGCCTTTCCTGTTCCCTCTCCCATGATTATCAGAGTAACTCTCCCTTGGACACTTAGGGGATCCCAACAGCTGAAGAGGATGTGGCTAACCCCAGGTCCATAATGGCTGCAGGTGCTGCACCAGAGGGATCCAGCATAAAAGAGGAGTGGTCTGAGGAAACAGCTACAGCCACAGTAGAGTCACCCACTTGCAGATGAGGCAAATTGCTAGCCTGCATGCAGGCAAAGACTGTTTGCATAACACTTTCTTTTTGTGGCTAGAAAGAAGACGAGTCGAGGTACTGGCAGTTTGTTCCATGGTCAAGTTGAAAATGCTGCCAAGGAACAAAAGCTGGTAAACGTTTAAAGTGGTTAAAAGTACATTTTCTCATACAAAAAACGAAGTAAGGAGCCTTCAATATGCTTTCCCAGCCCCCAAAGTAAAATGAACACAATTTTTCCACAGAAAAATGTTTTTTAGCTACTTTAAATAGCTTTTAAACTGATAGGAAAAACATGCATTCCTGTTAAAAAGTACAGTTAAGTCTTGTGAACAAAACTTCCTGGATTAAAAATAACTTTCCTAAGCAGAAAAGTACATTTAAACAATATATTTTTTTTATGAGGAAGGTTTTTTCCGCCAAAGGGTAAATCTGTCCTGCCACTGAGCAAACACAATCTGATCATCGATACTCAAAAGCCAAAGGAGAGCTCTTGTCAACAGCAGGAAAGCTCTGAAGGGCTTTGCGCTCAAACCTGTGATTTTAGGTAGTTCGTCTCAAGATGGCTAATCGTTTCAGTGAGTGGAGGGTGCCCCGAAGTTTGAAAGCTGGCCAACTGTTATACTCTTTGGCAGAACATAACCCATATAGCTAAGGCTACTGTAGCAGTGATCAGTATGATGAACATCAGTGAATGAATATCACTTCTCTCACTTATGTATCTAGTGACCAGTTTCAAGTGAACTGAACCACAGAGAATAAATATCCTTTCCTCCTATGGAGCACAATTCTAACAGAAATAAGCCTTTACTCTCTTCTGACTTTATCATTATCGTCACTGTCCTGTAAGAGACAGTACTGTGATGGTGCTGACATCTGATGATGCAATCATGCCAACTTGGTCATTTTCATACTAACCACTGGAAAGGGAAAAATCAAACAGAATGACAAACTTCAAAGATGACTAAACAGTACAATAATAAATAATTCAAATCAATTAAAAAAATCCAGCCTTCATTACATATTCAGTTATATGACAACTATGCAAATATCAAACAGGTTTAAAGGAATACAAAATATAAATATAACAGTGTGCAGATGACATACATAGATATAATTGTTGGGTAAAAGTCTCTTAGTTGTCAATGGATCCACTTCCTTTATTTCTTCTGCTGAGGGGGAATGTAGATTTGCTCTGAGGCTGCGTCATCTTGCTGACAAGATAAACAAAAGGTTCTATCAATGTTTTGCGGTCCAACACAGACACCTCCCAGAGTCTCACCTTCTCTGCCTTTGCCCATTGCTGGGCACTGTCGTAGTCCACACATTTCTGGTCAGTAAGATCACATTTATTCCCCAAAACAATAATTGTTACCTACAAGAAAGAACAAACAAGTGGGATGAGACTACAAAATGCTTCTTTCAGCAGCTACACATTCAATTGCAGAAGCAATAATTATAAGTTATCCTGCAGAATCCCATATGTTAACCTAAAAACATTAATCTAACCTAAGGTAGTCACCCATCATCTTCTAATCACATTACCCATCTATGTGAATTTAGCCAACTATATCAAGGACCTTATTTTTCCCCTCCAACTAAATAATTAAGTTTCTGTAATTGCTAATCAATTCATCAGATCCATGCACTTCTTTATTCAATATATCGTCCAAAAAAATTCTGACAAGAAATTTGACAGGTGTATCTGTGTTACCTATGGGTAGAATTATGCCAAACACTAGATTGCCACAACATGCAATCTCCAAACAATAATATGTCACAAAAATCAAAAAAATATTTTTTTTATTTTTCAATAGGGGACGTACATTATCTGCTACACAACAAGGCTCATGAAAACACTATTCAGATTGTCTCAGTCTACCTAAGGGGACTCATGTTTTACAGACGCCTTGACAACTTCACTTTAAAATTCAAGTGCATGCCTAAACGTGTGCAACACAAGCATACACACACATTTGTAAATATGTATACAAGTGTAGTTTTTTTATTGATTTACTGTCAAAATGATGAACGGAGATGCTCTGCAGACGAAAAATCGAAAGATGGATGTTCAATTTTCCGTGTTGCTGAACATCTCCATGTTTGAAAGTTCATATCAGCGAATGCACAGTGCATTCACTGATATGAACTCAAAGTACTGTACAGAGATCGCAGTACAGTGCGGTTTGGGAAATTCATCCCTTTCCTCTCTCTAGTGCGATATCGAAGTTGGAATACACAATTAGCGGGGGGGTGCAGGGTAGCTTGCCCCCCCTGCAAAAACGTGATGTGAGGTGTAGGAGTTTCACTTACCCAAGCTCCTATACGGACATCACATGATCTGTTCGACAATCATGTTGACTCGGCTGAATTCGTTCAGATTCAGCATCGTGCCTGTTCTTTATTTTTACTCTCGTTATTTATTTTCAGTGTTCCAAACGTGATTTTTTTTGCAACTGTAACATTTTGATAGTAAACCGTTTTTGTGTGTGTGTGTGTGTGTGTGTGTGTGTGTGTGTGTGTGTGTGTGTGTGTGTATACACATATATATATATATATATATATATATATATATATATATATATATATACATATAGGCTCATACTAGGCTATCTGCCCTGGGGCAATTATAAGCCTAGCCCGATTCTGTATGGCTTACGCCACCTCTTGATTTGAGTATACTGTGTCCTTTTTAAGGTTTAGTTTACTGTGCCTCTGTCTAATAGTGACACGGGAGTAATCCCTGGGACAAACCTACGATCCCCCATCCACTTATCGAGATTCTTCTTGAAGAGATTCAGTAAGGTGCTCTGCCTCACATGAACTGGAATTCTATTCCAGAGCGAAGGGAGCCTCTGGGTTATGAACCTGTCCCTCCAGCAAGTTCTATTTATTTCTGTGCTGAGGTTCAAGTCCCTCGAGCGTGTGGCTCTAAGGGATTTAGATTTACTGAGGTGGAGCATGTCCATTAATTCTGGATTTGACATAGCTTTGTATGTCAGGCATAGATCGCCTCGAAGTAGGCAGTATGCAACTGAGTAGAGCTTGAGTTTTTTTAATCGAGCAGCATATGGCATCTGTTTGAGAACCTTGATCCTCTTGGTGAGATACTTTTGGGGTCTTTCTAATTGCTGCAGGTGTCGGGTAAGGTACATCCCAAAAGGGGCATTGTATTCTATGATGGGCCTGATGAGGGATGAATAAAGGGGCACGATTACCTCTCTTGATCTAGATGTGAAACCCTTTGTGATGAGGTGGGCTATGTAGAAGGTCTTTCTAACCACTTTGGCAATGTGGTTTTCAAAGGAGAGATTGCTATCAACTTGGGTCCCCAGGTCCCTAATAACTTTCTCTGTACTTAATGGGTTTCCGCCTATGTGGTAATTTGTGGGCACATTGTTTTTGCCAAAGGGTATGACTATACATTTTTTGCCATTTAGCTTTAAACCATGGCGCTGGCACCAGTTATCTGTCTCTGTGAGACCTTTTTGAAGGATGTTTGTGTCAGCTGGAGAGTTGATTATGGCACCCAGTTTGCAGTCATCTGCGAACTTGGTGAGCCATAGTCCTCCCACGTTTGCCTGTACCTCGGAAAAGTATATACCGAACAAGAGTGGTCCCAGGACAGAACCCTGTGGGACGCCACTTGTGACCGCTTTCGAGTCTGACATGGCTCCAGCAACTCTTACTCTGTGGGTTCTGTCTTTGAGCCAGTTTGCGACCCATCTTGTGACATAGGGGTTTATATTTAAGCTGGATAGCTTATCTATGATGCCCGAGTGGGGTATTGTGTCAAATGCCTTTGCAAGGTCCAGATAGGCTGTGTGGACTACCTTCCCTTCATCTATGGCTTTGGTGACTGTTTCAAAGAAGTCAACCAGGTTCAAAAGGCAGGATCTGCCCTTGACAAAGCCGAACTGGGTAGGATCTAGTGTCTGTAGGCCCCAATGTCTTTGTTTATGAGCTCCATGATGATCCTCTCCATAGCCTTGCAGACTAAGCTAGTCAGGCTTATGGGGCGATAGTTTCCAGGGTCCGTAGAGGCTCCACCTTTGTGGAGTGGGACCACTGTTGCTGTCACGCCATTCTGTGGGCACATATCCTGTAGTGAGGCTGAGATTGTACAGCTGTTTTATTTGAGGGATTAGTTCCTCTTGTAGTTCATGTAGGGCGCAACCTGGGACGCCATCTGGTCCCATGGAAGCAGTGTTTTTGCTTTGGAGAGGGCAGCCTTCACCTGAGCATCTGAGGTGTTTGGGAGGCAGCCCTCTGCCGGGATAGATACTTGCTCTTTTGGGGAGTTTGCACTGAACCTGTCTGCCAGGATATTGGCAATGTCTGTGGGTTCAGTGTATTTTTGTCGTTTAGAATCAACTCAGAACAAGTCTGGGAGTTGCATCCCAGGTTTCTAACATAACTGAAAAAAGCCTTATGATTGTCTTTGGTGTCCTGTGCAATTTTTCTCTCGAAGCTGGCCTTGGAGGACTTTATGAGGGATCGTAATTTTTTGCTAGTACTGATCAGAGATGCCTTCCCTATTAGGAATTTTGCTCTATCATGTAGTAGCTTCCTCCTTCTGTTGTACAGTTTATTTATGGCAGGGGTCCACCAGACTGGACGCCTGCCTTTGGATGATTGGGTCTTGGTTTTGTTTGGGATAGCATGATCCATGCATTCCTGGAGATGTCCGTAGAATGCATTTATATAGGATTCTGCAGTTTGGGCTGTAGTTTCCACTGGCCCTGGGGCCTTGAAGGATTTGAGAAGTGAGAAGTTCGCTTTTGAGAAGTTTTTCACTGTGGTTTTCTGGGCTGGGGATGGGGTCGGGATGTGGACATCCAGTGAAATTAATTTATGGTCTGATCTTACCAATGAGGGATATACTTCTGGTGTGGAGCATAGAGTCCCCATGTTGGTAATGATCAGGTCTAGTATGTTGTCCCCTCTTGTGGGAGTGGTGACTAGTTGTTCCATAGCATTTGAGTTTATAATTTCCAGGAATCTTTGGGCTAAGGTGCTGGGGCTTGAGTAGTGCTTCCAGTCAATGTTTGGGTAGTTGAAGTCGCCCAATATAATGGTGTTCGGAGAGATCTTCATGTTCTCCAATGTTTTCAGGAAAGCCGAATGGGATTCCTGACTTTGAGAGGGTGGTCTGTAGGATGCTATAAACTGAAAAGCAGTCTTGCCCACTGTTAGTTGCACATGGATGGTCTCCGATACTTCGTGCAATGCCACTAACCTATATATATATATATATATATATATATATATATATATATATATATATATATATATATATATATAGGTTATTATATATATACATATATATATATATATATATATATACTAACTATATATATAGTTACACTTGAAACCATCGAATGTTCAAAACATCGAAGTTCTAACCATCGAGACCAGAACATCGTAGGTTGAACGTGTAAGTGCCAGGTAAGTAAAACTGGTAAGTTTTGGGTGTATATGCAGGGCAGCAAGGTGCCCTGCATGTTGTGTGTGTGTGTGCCATCTGAGTGTTGGCATTGCAGGTAGGGTACGGGAACATTCGATGGTTTCAAGTGGAACTATATATATATATATATATATATATATATATATATATATATATATATATATACACACACACACACACACACACATATATAATCTATATACGTGTGTCTGTCTGTGTGTGTATATATAGATATATATATATATATATATATATATACATACATATATATATACACACACACATATATAATCTGCATGTGTGTGTCTGTGTATGTATATATATATATATATATATATATATATATATATATATATATATATATGAGACAAAGAAAGAGATTAGATATAGATTATATCTATATATATGTGTGTGTGTGTATATCATATATATATATATATATATATATATATATATATATATATACACACACACACACACACAGATATAGATATGATACATACAGATATACAGATACAGAATAGTTGTGTAAAATCTTACCATAATCATAGATGTCCTTCTCTTCCTTGTTCCAGTCCCAGAGTAGCTGTACAAGTCCTGTGTCATCCAAGAAGGGATATTTTTAATTGAAAGAGGGGGGTAGGAGGGAGGAAAGGAATACTGCAACATGGAAGAGGAAGGACATCTATGGTTATGCTAAGATTTTACACAACTATTCTATGTCCTTCTATTTTCATGTTGCAGTACTCCAAAGCTCAGAGAGAAGAAAAAGGGGGGTGGCATAGAACTGTTTTGTATGAAACCATGTAGGATTGCCTTAGAAAATCCCACTCTAGATCTGGAGATATGATCCAGTTTGCAGTGCCTAGTGATGGTATGGACAGATGTCCATGTAGCTGAGTGGAAGCAGTATCCAGTCCTTTAAAGAAGGCTCCAGGTGAAGCCATGGAGTGGGTCATAATTTTTGAATTTAGATGTTTTCTTTGGTAGGTGTAGCAAAAGGATATTGCCCTGGAAGTCCAAGCAGAAATTGTCTGTTTTGTCACCACTTTTCCCAGAGCCCTGGGGTGAAAGGAGAGAAATAACTGCTCTGATTTCCTAATTGATTTATTCCTAATTCTTGTCAAGGTAAAATCTAAGCTGTCTGTGAACATCAAGGGAATACAAGACTCTCTCACTGTCATTCTGGGGATGTGGGGAAAAAGATGGGCAGGTGAATACCTTGGTTTAAGGACAGCTCATTGACCACCTTGGGCATGAAGGAGGGTTTGGTCCTCAGGGTTACTCTATCCTTCTGAAAGAGGAGAAAGGGAGGAGTTGCCATGATGGCCTGGAGCTCTGACACTCTTCTGACTGATGTCAGGGCCACCAGGTGTACAGTCTTCCAAGTACAGTGTTTCAGGGATGCTTTGGATGCTTGTTCAAAGGGAGCGACCTTGAGCTTCTCTAAAACGTAGTTTAGGTCCCATGGAGGTGGAAAAGGCTTCCTGGGGGGCTTGAGATGCAGTACTCCCTTGAGGAAAAACATTGCAGGAAGACAGGATGGAAGAGGTGGTTCAAGAGACAGACAAGCTGAAATAGCAAGGTGGTCCTTAACAGAGGAATATGCCAACCCTGCTTGCAAGAATTCACAAAGATAGGACAGCACTAAAGGGACCTCACCTTGCAGTGGGTCCAGCTGTTTTTGTAGACACCATATGGAGAATATTTTCCATTTATACAAATAAGATCTCCTAGTATTAGGTTTCCTGCCCTCCTGCAGGACTGTTAGCACATCCTCAGTGTAAAGGTGCCTGTAAGGGATGAAGATTCATTCACCCACAGAGTTAGGTTCAGAGATTCCAGGTGGGGATGGATTACAGATCTCTTGTCCTGTGTAAGAAGGTCCACTCTGTGAGGTAACTTGTGAAGACTGCCCCTGGCTAAATGCAGAAGGAGGGGGAACCAATGCTGTCTTGGGCAAAAGGGGGTCACCAACAAGATTTTTGGTTTGCTCCGCTAGATTTTCAGTGGGACTTTTTGAAGGAGTGGGAAGGGGGGTAATGCATAGAGAAACATCCCCTTCCAAGAGATTGAAAAGGCATCCACTGCCCTCGCCAGGTGAATGGGTAGCCTGGTGAAAATAGTGGTTGTAGTCTATTTAGAGGGGAGGCAAACAGATCTATTTGTGGTGTACCCCACTTATGGGTAATGTCCATGAACACATCCCTGTAAAGCATCCATTCATGGGATTGTGACATGGACCTGCTCAGAGTGTCTACCTGACTGTTCTGTGCTGAAGGGATATAAACTGCCTGCAGGGAGATTCCCTATTGGGCCGCCATTTCCCAGACTTGGAGTGCATGTCTGCATAGCAAATAGGATTTTGTTCCCCCCGTTTGTTCACATAACATAGAACTGTAGTGTTGTCTGTGAACAATTTCAGAGGTCCTTGTTTCAGGATATGTAGAAAAGCTCTCAAGGCAAATAAGATTGCTCTCATTTCCCTGATGTTGATGTGCTCCCGCCTGAAGGTGTCTGACCAGGTACCCTGTCCTCTCAGGCTGCCTAAAGCAGCTCCCCCGCCAAGATCTGAGGTATCTCTGTACATCATCTGAATTGGGGGAAGGGGTTTCAAGGGGAGTGCTGGGTTGAGTGCGATTTGCTCTAACCAGCAGAGGATCTCCTTCCTCAAGCAGGGAAGGAAGGGAATGTTGATGTCCAATGGGTGTGAATGTTGGGTCAATGTTGACCTCAGGTGCCACTGCAATTTTCGCATGTGGAGTCTTGCAGCATCATTGGGATAGTTGAAGCCATATGACCCAGTAATCTGAGATATTGTCTGGCTCTCATAGCAGTGGCGTGGAGGACAGAGAATAGGTACTGCTTTATGTTTTCCACCTTTTGGGGTGGAAGGAATGCTCTCATGACATCTGTCCTTATTCTGCACCCCAGGAGAACTTGGTCCTGGAAGGGATTCAGGCTGGATTTGGGGTAACTGATGTTGAATCCCAGTGCCTGCAGGACTGAGATAACTTTGTGTAGTTGGTGGTGTAGGGATCTGGAACATTTTGCCTGCATCAGGAGGTCATCCAGGTATGGAAATATTTGTCTCACTTGGACCCTGCAATAAGCAATAACTGGAGCCAGACACTTGGTGAATACCCTTCAAACTGTAGAGAGTCCAAAGGGCAAGGCAGACAACTGAAAATGTGAGGAACCCACAGAAAAACACAAGTATTTCCTGTAGCTGGGCCTTATCAGGATGTGTAGGTAGGCATCCTTTATGTCCAGAGTGGCTAGAAATCATTGAGGCATTACCAAGGGAAAGAGGGTCTGTTGATAAGCATATGGAAGGTGGGTACTTGTAGGAAAAGGGTGATGTGGGAGAGATCCAGGATAGGTCTCCATGGTCCATCCTTCCTTGGAACTAGGAAGAGTTTTAAGTAAAAGCCTTTTCCCTGTTTTGCCAGAGGAATGGGTTGTATGGTTCCTTGAGAAAGGAGGGTGTCTATGACTGGCTGAAACAAGGGGAGCTGGTCTTTGGGTGGCTGTGGGATGCCTCGTCAAGATGGATTGATGATCCAGGTCATGAAATAACCCTTTTCTATAACAGACAAGACCCACTTGTGTGAGGTAATGTTGCACTAAGCTGGAAGACAGTGAGAAAGCCTTAGGGCAGGGGAATGGCGTTTGGAGGTATGGGCAGCAAAGGCAGGTAGTCACAGATTACCTGCCCTGTCTTGAAACTGAGGCTTCTGGGCAGAAGTCTGAGCAGGCTTGGAAAGGGTCGGTTGCTTCCTGGTGCTCTTTCTTCTTCTAGAATGGGGGATTGGAGCAGTGTTTTCTCATTAACTGGGTTTTGGTGGGGTAGTTCCAATGAAATTTGGGGATAGGAAAGACAAAGGTGTTTGAGGCCCTGGAGTTCTTTCCCTTTTTATTGAATGGTCTTTAATAGCTCAGCCACTTTAGCCCCAAAAAAGGGCAGAGTTACCCAGGGGAGCATCCAAGAGTTTGGCCTTAATATCATCAGGTAAGGGCTGTAGTCTTAACCATGAGTATCTTCTAAGGACGGAGGCAGAGGCTGCAGATCTGGCAGAGGCTTCTGCAGCATCATAGCTGCATCTAATTGAATGTCTGACTTCAGAAGACAATGAGATAAGGCTAGATATTTGAGCCTTGGCAAGTGAGTCAGGGAGGTCTGCCAAAAGCTTACTGATCTGAGCCAAACGGGCCAGGGCATACTTGGACATGTGTCTGGTGATTTACTGCCCTAAAGGCCAAGGTGGTGGAAGTGTAAACTTTTTTGCCAATGCACTCCATTGTCTTACTGTCCTTGTCAGTGGGAAGGACAGAGGTGGGGAAAAGCAGTCTGGATGGTTTATCTACAGAGACTGAGACCGTGCCAGGGTCTGCAGCAGGGCATTTAATCAAGAATTTAGCCCCTTCAGGAACTTTATAGAATCTGTCAGGCCTTCGAGGGGCAGGTGGTTGGGAATCTGGATTCACAGATGCTGCACTGAAAGCATTCAAGAAGGCTGGTAAAACTGGGGAATGGCAGAAGGAGCACGAGTGTCCATCTACAAGAGCTCATAGTATATTTTTTGGACCTCTGACATTTCAGAGGAATCCCACTTAAAACATTCTCTCATTTTTGAGATGGTCTCACCAAAAGTGAGTTCGTCTCCTGGGGAGTCTGTCTCAGCACAGTCCTCCTCTGGAGAAGCATACCCAAGAAGGGAGGGCCATCTGGGACACATAGGAAAAAGAATCCTCTGAAGAGGAGTCTGAGGAATCCTCAGCTTCAGGTTGGAGAGTGTCATCAACATGAGGCCTGGGACTAAGGAAGGTCCCACGTACCTAGCAGTGACTAGAAGCTTTTGTATATTGGCTGGACTTTCAGGTAGCTAGCAGAGGATAACCCAAGGGTTTGGAATATTGCAACATGAGAAAAGAAGGACATTTGATATATATATATATATATATATATATATATATATATACATACATATAAAAAAACACACACATATACCCACACCCACAAACACAATAACTGTTTCGACAGTGTGGTCAGCTGCTTAAGTTCAAAGATTTGTTTTTTTTTCTGGTAAGTCAGTTGAGGTGGGAGCATGCCCAAGTGTTTGTGTATAAAGGTTAGTGTAAGAGTAAGGGGATACATTTTTTTGGTGTGTGTCACATACATATGCGCATGTGTAAGTGGGAGTGTCTGCAAATTATGGTGAGATGAGGAGCTAGGTACGAGTATAGCTTTAGCAGTGTGTATGTGCCTAAGAATGTTTCGCAATGTGTGGGTGAGTTTGTTGAATAAAATTTCTTCCACAGAGAGACAAATGTTGAGAGACAGAGAGAAAAAGAGTGTGTGTGTGTGTGTGTGTGTGTGTGTGTGTGTGTGTGTGTGTGTGTGTGTGTGTGTGTGTGTGTGTGTGTGTGTGTGTGTGTGTGTGTGTGTGTGTGTGAGCCTGTGTTTGTTTGCTGGCTAGAATTAGAGAAAGGGCTACATCAGAGGATAGATGCAGTGTTGAGTTTTTAATGTTGTGTGCATGTCCAATTGTCTTCTGTAGTGTTACTGTTAGGGAAATGGGTTTATACAAAATTCATGTCTAGGGTTAAGGTTAGGAACATGATTAGGGATAGCATACATGGGTAAGGGGAGGGTGGGTTTTTTCGGCCTTTTGTCTACCTTGCTCATGCATGCCAGTCCAAACTCTGTCCCTAACTCTACACATCAAAGTTACAAAACACACTTCCTCTAACAGTATCACTACTCAGTCAAACTATATCTGAAGTGACTGTTAGGGTTAGGGCTAAAATTTAGCAATCAAAACAAAAAAAGATTACTTCTTTTCTATTTTCATTTGCTAGGCATTTACTTTTTATTAGAATGTTTTTGGAATATTGGTATCGATGTTTTGTGCATTAACACTTGTGCACTTCAATGTTGCATCTCGTAAACATATACAAAATATACACAAACTTACATTTCATTCATGTAAACACGCATTCTTGTTGAAGTTGGCAACAATAAAGGCTACTTTTTTTTTTTTAAATAGTCTTCTTTTAAAACGATTCAGTGTAGTGATGCCAAAAATAATTCCCACACTACATTAAAGATCATTCCCTCAATCTCCAAGCCTCAGTCACTAAATGAACCAAACACACCCTCCAGACATTGTCTGTAGTTATTTCAGGCATACATATGCTTATAATTTGCTTGCAAACATGGAAAAACATAACACTTACCCTCCTACCAAGAATGTTTCACCTCTGAAGCAAGAATCATGCCTGGAGGTGGGAAAAGATATACCAAGCAACCAAAAGTATTTAAAGGATATTAACCTCAATAGTATATATTAAAAAAAAAAAAAAATAAGACTATTATGAAACTGTTTTAAAACACCTTGAGTTAAGCATGGTAAAAAGAAGACTAAAAAGGATTAACGAATATCTTTTTTTTCAGACTTTCTTAATTCCACCAAAGGACTAAATTCAAAAAAAGCTCTTAAGCATTGAAACAAAACAACATATACTTGGGTCCAAAACAGAGCTTTAAAACAACTTTTAACAAAATAAAACAGAAACTAGTGCCACAGCTTTGTGTGTTTCAACTGGTTTATACATCTTAAATACTTGCTCTGTTGAAAAAGGACAGATAGAATACTACCTATAATTTATCCAGTAACATTCGTTTTTTTAAGAAAAACGTTATTAAATTTAACATATTTATATATATATATATATATATATACACACAGAAAGGAAAAAAGTCCACATCACATACAATATTGGGAATGCATCGAATCATCAAGAAAATCTTATACAATTAACACATTACAAGTCTTGGTATTTCAATAGCACATTTCAAGGCTACCCCAACTGCTAAAAGTCTTAGTATGATTTACAGATCTTGTTATGATCACTTCTTTCTCAATTTTACATAGTATTGTAGTTAAAGTAAACTTTTTTTTTGAATGTAGGAACTGAATATGATTTCCAATTTTTTCTAATAACTTTTCTAGCAACTGCCAGGAGACTCCAGAACACATTTTGTTATTTGGCTTTTACAGATGAAGGAAGTGGAGCATTCATTAGTACTATTGGTCTAGTTAAAGAACAGTTATCAGACCATAACCACTTAAAACACATACTCATCGCTTGCCAATATACATTTAATTGTTCATAATCCATAAACATGTCCAAACAGCTTTTACATCTTTACTATTTCTCCATCAGACTGAAAAAGTCATTTTACTAAAAAGAGATTTTATAGGGAGTTACAAACACAATGTATATATTTCCACATAAAAAATGTTCCAGTATAAGCCTGAAGAAGTTTGACTAACTGATTTAAGTAACAATTGTTTTACTCTTATTATCTACTGAATCACTCAATCCACCACTATCTAAATAGTTCCAGAATTTTGCATCATTATCATTATCACCATTATTATTATTATTATTATTATTATTATTATTATTATTATTATTATTATTATTATTATTATTATTAACAACGTGTATAATTTGGACAAGCTTCCTTTGTAGGTCAATTTACCCTCAATGATAACATTCATATATTCATATAATGGAGGAATAGTGTTCTGTTCCTCATCACACATATTACCTACAAATGTATTTAATTTCTTACTGATGGGTAATATTAACAGGTTAACAGATTCATCCAACTTATAATCTTTCACGAAATATTCTGGCAACTTAGTTTTTCCTTTTTCAAAGCAATTAGACCATATACTAATCTAGTCCTTTTTTAATAAATTCATTTTAACATTGTTCTGAGTTTCCTTAAATCTAGAGTTGTGTGCAATGGGACAAAAATGTCCATTGATATTAATGGAGTTTAAAAAACATAATTCTTAACTGTTTTAAGAACTGATTTCATATATGCAGAGTGTAAAGATTGAACTAAGTTTCCTTCTAAGGTAAAGTTGATCAGCCAGATGAAAGGATAGTTATATATTTCTAATTTATCATATTTAATAAACTTATAAGAATTTAGTAAAATCTGTTCCCGGATCATTTTTCATTGACTAGTGTAAGCTGAATCTATCCAGAGTATAACAGAGTTAAAAGTTTCAGCAATACAATAAGATTCTACATCTGGGAAGCCAATACCACCAGTCTCCCGTAATATTATATGATTTCTATAAACAATTCTGGGCTTTTTAGGATTCCATGAGAATGAAGTTAACATTTTTTCCATTCTTTTTTAGTTTATCAGATATTAAAGCTACTGAATGCAATATGTACATAATCTTGGGGAATATAATCATTTTGATAAGTACTAACCTATCTTCAAAAGTAAAAAAAAATGTAATTCTATTTTTAATAAGTAACACTTCAATTTTTTTTTCAAAAGTACTAATAATCTTACTCACATCTTGTAGATTTTATTTTTAAATATTTCAGTTGTTTTGTGTTTGTATTCATCTTTAAATTTACTACCTAGTAATTAATTTAGCACTAAAGTTTGTTTTATTGTTACATTTTGGTAGCAATATGTTGTGAAATGTTTTAATTTCCTCATCTATTTTTTTCAACTGAATAATTCAAATCTCCTACAATTAGTAAAATATCATCTATAAAAACTATCTTTAGATTGATGGATTCTCAGTTAAGGACTGCTATTTTTTCATTGCTTCTTATACTATTAGCTAAGGGTTCAATAACTAATGCAAAAAGTAGAGGGGACAAGATACCCTTGCTTTATGCATTTGTTTAAAAGGTGAATCCCTGAAAAATGTAAGATCCAATTTTAACATGTGCATTGGAGTCTCTATATAGGTGTTTTAATATTCCAATAAATTGGGAAATGCAAATGCTTCTAAAGTGTTATACAAGCAGTTACAATCTACAGAATCAAAAGCTCTCTAATGTTCTCTCAATATCTAAGTTAATTAGGGGAAATTTCTTGTTCATTCCTTTTGCTAAATCTAAGATAGTTACTACCCTTTTGCATTATCATATGTTAATCTATTGATTATAAATCCTGTTTGATTTTTATTGATTAATTTACCCACTATATCTCAATCCTGTAGTGAAGATAGAAGTAAACATGTTTACTGTCTACATTTAATAATGAAATAAGTCTATATGAGGAAACTAATTTACTATCCTTTCCTTGTTTAAGGATAGCTGAGATTACAGAATATTTCCATGAGGGAGGAATTGTGTGTCACTGAATTGTCCTGCAAATGTCACTCAGTAATTCTAAAATATTTAATGGAAGCAGACTACATAATTCCAGACTTAAACCATCTAACCCTGGAGCTTTACCATTTTCATTATTTTAAGCTTCTTTAACTTCTATTAGGGTAACAGGCTTATTCAACAGAGATATTTGCCTGTCATTAAGTTTATTATTAACATTTTTCTTTAAATGCTTGTCAATTTTGTAATCATCAGGATTATTTTTGTCTTTATTAAGATCCTCATGGATTTCTTTAAAAAATATTAAGCATTTCCTCTATGTCTGAAGTAAACTTATTCATGTGAAGATCTTGGATATTACTGACCTTTTTGCTTAACATCTTATGTCTATTAGCTAATCTATCTAAATTTTTGGAAGTCACTGAATAACTGTAATTTTATTTTTTCTAATGCTATCTCACCTTTGTGTGTTAAAACTGCTCGATATTTTGTCATTGTATTATCTAACTTCTTTGTTGTTCAAACCTAGCTTTGTGTATTTCATCTTGCATTGCTAGCAAGTCTTTATCCCACTCTTTCATTTTCTTACTAGCCCATCTTCCTATTCTATCTTTAATGTGCATTTTTAAGGAGCCCCATAGTAAGAATTTATTAACCTAAACATTATCATTCAAAGATAAAAAAATCTTGATTTGTTCCTTACAATAACTGAAATTCTTTTAATTTTATCCTATATACTGGGATTTAATAAATCTGAAATTTCCTTATATCCATTAATAAATTAATATTCAGTGCATTATGATCAGATGAAGGAAAATAGTTTTAAAACAATTTACTAAGTAAATCTGGTGACCCATAAATCCTATCAATTCTGGTTTGTGTCCCATCAACATAAGAGTAATGATTTAACAGTAAAAGCAGAAGATAAATCCATTATTCTTCACTCAACTTAATTATTATTAATCCATCTGTTTTGTGCTTTAGTTGATACCATAATTTTAGCTTTCTTCTTTACACTTGTATCTTCTATACTAGATATGCAGTTAAAATCCCCTGCCAGAATTAAACTACCCTTCCAATGACTTTGTACTAAATTTAAGTGACCATTAGCCATTTGTGCACCTATTCCAGGAATCCAGTAAACATTAGCTAGTGTACAGAGTTCATAGGTAGGTACTAGGCTATCTGCCCAAAGGCATTTATAAGCTTAGCCGGAATGTGTTGGCTTTCGACAACCCCTTAGATTAGTTCCCTGTGCCTCTGTCCAGCACAGCCATTGAAGTGATCCCTGGGGTAAAATTTCCGTTTCCCATCCACTCGTCAAGGTTTCTCTTGAAGAGGGTTAGCGAGAAGCTCTGTGTAATGTAGATTGGAATCTTGTTCCACAGCATTGCCATTATATTTAATTACTACAAAAGTATATGTTCCTTTGGGATCATTAATGGATTCCATAACCTTAGGCATTACAGTAGATTTTCTCCAAAGTATAGAAGTTCCTCTAATTTTTTTGTTAAAAAAAAAAACAGATGATAACATTCAGTAACATGTTATTTCAATACTGTATATCTTTATCAAGGGAGTCCCTTATAAGAATATAATGCCTTCTCTATTTAATTTTAGATATCTCATTAATGATTTCCTTTTGTTGCCATTATTTACTAAATTTACACTAAAAGATAACAGATTAAAACTATCGATACTGTGTATTTAGAAATATTTCTTTTAAAAGATACGACATCTATCCACCATATTAATTTAAACGTATAAAAGACTTCAATGCATTCCTCCAACACTATCTTAACATTCCATATTTTTTAAATTCTTCCTTTCTACAAAACTAAACTGCTAAAATTCAAAAATAAAAAACAAAAACAAGTCTACAACTGTAACTGTATACATTACTAATAAAACAAAGCCTACCATTTATATCAAAGTTCCTAGATTGCCTACTGAATAGACAAACTACTATACTATCTCTCTCCCTACCAATACCTAAAAAAAATCATCAAAAAATTAGCCAAAAGCTACTGTGACTTACAAATGTTAAAAATAAGAGACTATTAATTTAGTTATATATTTTGCCATTTAGAACTATTCCCCCCTTATTACATAAAAGTTTAATAATCTTCTTCTATTATTCATAAATCATCCAACAAATAGTGTACTATACACTTGTTTATGTAATAGTATAAATTATCAATTAAATATCACAAAATCATTCGCTCATTCAACTTATTTTAACTACTCACTAAATAAATAGGTAGAACAAAGTGGGGATCTGAAGAGAGAAAAATGTCTGTAAACTTACAGGTGACAGGTAATCTTATCTTACTAAACTACTATATAAAAGGAATCTTCTGAATGGAGAGATGATAAATCACCAAGCAAGACCATGCAGATATACAGACTATTTTATGTAACATATATCATGGACAGTAATAAGCTAAAAAAATAAAAAAGACAGCTGGGTGCAGAAGACCCAAGATAAAGTGCCCAATCCTGGTAGGCGCACTGGTGCCAGGAATGGAAAAAAAATGACAGTGTAGAAACCTCAAGACACAGAAACATCCCTACAATGGGGCCAGGCCCAGGGGAAGGATAGCCTCCATTTGTAGAGGGAAGTAGTGGTCCACAGAAATCAAAAAAACTGATTAACCAAAAAAAAGAGCCATAAAGATGACAGAGTGGACTGTTGAGGATAAGAAGGAAATTATGTATTGTTACCATTATCTAAGAAGCCCAGAATTTCCAGACAGAAGATATACAAAAAGATTAAGAGAGAAATTAAAAGAAAGAAAATACCTGCAGAAGAAAAACTGTCAAGCAGCTTCAAATAACAATTTGTGGTCATTAATACAACAGATTTGTGAAAAACTTTATTTAAACCAAAAAGCCTTGGGCAGTTTGCAAAAAGAAGCAACTGAGGAGGTGTGAAAATATAAAGAACAAAATCTAGAGATTTTTGAAAGGCATAAAAAAGAAATATGGACATGGGAAAGAAAGAGAGATTTGACATGGCGGAATATTTATGCAAAGAAAAAGCCAAATTAATCAATACAAAAAAGCAGCCCCAAATATATTTGAAGAGAAATACAGGCACAGGCATCCGGATATGGAAAACTTCACAATACAAAAAAAATAAGATCACAAAGAAGGAATATAGAATTGAAGAGAAGTTAAAAAAAATAGAAGCTAAAGTTATAGAATACCTGCGAAGTGAACAATTTAGTGTAGAAAGTCTAACACCAGTTATATCACAGCTTGATGGAACAACTCCAAGTAAGGAGGAACAGGAGATAAATAACTTCCAATAACCACTCCTTGAGCCAATGTCCTACAACCACCAAAAATGAATACTTTTATTCACACCACATAAAGTAATCCACTGTACATAAAAACGAATGAATAGTCCAATAATCCACAATACAGGTCAAGCGCTTTCGTCAATAGACTTCATCAGAACAGTTAATAATATGAACTGACACCATTTTTATATAAGTACACAGTACCTTCAATAAAAAATCAATTACAAAATTAAAGTGACAGTGCATTTTTTAAAAAATCCTTTTTTTTTTTTTTTTAAAAAAGTTAAAAAATTGTTTGTCTTATGAAATAAATTTAATAAATACGTTGTTCTAAAAAGGTAAAACTTTTTAAAATAACATGAAGTGAAGTTGTCAGGGTTGAATAATGTGTTAATATATCAAAACTGTGTTGCTCGATACCTTAATTCAGGTTTTAAACTAATATGTTCATTTAAACCTGGGGGAACTGTTGCATTTAGCCTCAACTGCCATCTAACCTCAGCCCGAAGCAACTGGTTTCCCCAGTCACCCCCCCTAAAATTTTTACCTACTCTTTCTAAAATACCAAATTTAAAAATATGGTCAGCATGGTTAACCTTTATGTGTTTGTATATAAGGCATTATTATCATCCATTTTCGTAATACTGTACATGTGTTCATATATTCTCCTACTCAGACGCCTTTCTGTTTTCCCAACATAAAAATGATCGCAGGACTGACATACGGCCAAATAAACTAAGCCCTGAGATGTACATGTACCTGCCATAAAATTAACTACTGTTTAGTTGGGTCCCAGTGTCACAGAGGGAGCGTCAATAATGAATCTACAATAATCACAGGCCCCACATTTATAAGTACCCTTTCTAAAACATCTTTTTTCAGAAAATGGATTTTCCAGCAAGTTCTTTAAGTTCCTATTCACCCGGTATGTAAAATGAGGGCCTTCACCAATAATTTTAAGTAGCTCCATATTCCCTTTGAACATTGTCCAGTTGTTTTTAATTATGTTTTTAACTACGTGTGATGTCTCACCATAAGTCAATACCATAGTTTGTGTAAAATCTATGTCTACACCTGTATCATGATCCACCTTCTCCTCATCCTCACCTAATAGTGGCTTAAATCTAGTACCCCATTCAACACAGACCTGATCCTTAATGTTATTAATAAAACTCAATGGGTAACCTCGGGCTTCAAACAAATTAACCAGTTTTTACAACTCTGATTTAAATAATTCAAAATTCAAACACATACGGGCAGCACGCACCATTTGCCCTTTTACTATATTCCTCTTTATAAATATAGGGTGACTACTGGAAAATTCCAAAAAATCATTAGAATATGTTGGTTTTCGATATAAACATGAAGAAAAACAATTAATACTGTCATCTTTCATCAATTTCAAAACTAATCAATGCAAAAAGAGCAGCACCAAAGATATCTGAAGAGAAATACAGACAAAGGCATCCAGATATGGAAACTTTTCCAATAAAAAAAAGAAAAAGAGGTAAAGTAGAAAAGAGGATCAGTAAAGGAGACGTTTAAAGAAATAGAAACTGAGATTATGGATTACCTGCAAAGTGAAGGATTTAATGTAGAAAATCTAATTTTGATAAAATCACAGCAAGATAGAGTAATAGATCCCCAAATTAAGGAGAAACCAGTGGAACACGAAACAACTGATCAGTTGCCATATAAAGATACTTTGGAGCCTTCCAAAGGAAACCAGTACAAAAGTTCAGTTGGAGTTGCATAGAAAGTGAAGGAACAGGAAACTGTAGCAACTCTGACACAGAGTTGTGCAGTGATAGGCCAGTGAGTTCATATGAAAGAGCAACAGATGACAAAGGACAAATCAGTATTCCAGGGATAAAAATCCACAGGGGGATACTCCAGGGTGACTCTGTCACCACTGCTCTTTTGTCTTGCCCTTAACCCATTAAGCTGTCTATTTAACAGATTAGGTCATGGCTACAATTTGGCTCCCAGAAAAGAACAAAGTGTAAAGACTTCTCGTCTTTTTGTGGATGATTTAAAACTGTATAGTTCATCAAATGAGGAACTGAAAGCACAACTGGAAGTGGTCAAAACTTTTTCAGATGATATAAGAATGTCATTTGGTCTTGATAAATGTACAAAAGCAACCTTTAAAGCAGGAAAGCTGCAGCACCAATAACGCATCAGTTTGGGACAGGAATGTGACATAAAAGAACTTGAACAAGAGGGAGTGTATAAATATTTGAGAAGCGATGAAGGCTCAATAATAAAACATGAACAAATGTGAATAAAACTTAGTAAGGAATATTTTAGAAGACTTTAATACTGAAAACAGCACTGACATCTATGAACAAAGTCCAAGCTATAAACCAATTTGCTATTCCTGCCCTAATGTACTGTTTTGGAGTGACTGGCCCCAAAAGGTGCTGGACAGGTTGGACAGGAAAAGAAAGATGCTTCGTGCTCATCAAATGATTTATAAAAATCAGTGCATACTAAGACTTTATATTCCCCGTTCTGAAGGAGATATAGGC
Organism: Protopterus annectens; assembly: GCF_019279795.1. NCBI lineage: Eukaryota > Metazoa > Chordata > Ceratodontiformes > Protopteridae > Protopterus > Protopterus annectens. Next base: position 972,877,297 of record NC_056747.1, read on the forward strand.
CTCCTCGAAATTGACTACATGTATACATCTGCAATTGTAGGACTGAATGTCCATATCTACTGACCTCACAAGACCCAAAAATAGTGAAAGTTTTAAAACATGAGGGGAATAATTCTAAGATGACTTCCCTGCTTAGCTTAGCAGAAGCATATCGGGGTCAAGCAGGAATGGTGGTCTAATGGTTAAGGTGTTTGCCTTACAAGCACAATGTGCAGGGTTTGAGTCTCACAAGGGATAATTGGCTAGGCTTAAAATGGCTCGCAAGGGCAGTTAGCTTAGTATGACCCTATGACCCTATGAACTATGAACTATGGAAATCAAACCAGAAGTAGATAAAACTTAGGCAGTAACTGAATATGTCAAAAACAAAAGAAAGAATATAAGGTGAAGGATCAGATGAAAAGGCAAGAAATGTGGAAAACTCTGAGAACAACCTCATGTTAATCAGAATCAAATGTAGGAATGGTTAAATAGAGGTGAATTTAAACCAAAAGATGAAAGGTTAATATTGGTAGCCCAAGGTAGTGGACTACGTACACGGTTTACAAAGTCCACTGAAAATGTGGGAGAAAAATAAAAATGTAGTTTTCTAAAACAGAACTGGAAACAGTAGCACATCTTGTTTCTGGATGTGATATACTAATGGCAGAAGGACTGTACAATGAAAGACATAATAATGTGTGAAGACTGTGCAGTGGGGATTATGTAAACAGAATACTGAAGTAGCTAAAAAAGACTGGAAACATGAGCCACAAAGCATTACAGAAAACTATGTTTATATCACATGGGATAACCCATTACCAACAGTTCAGAAAATAGATGCGAGGAAACCAGATACAGTAGTCCATGAAAAGAAGACAAAAGTAGCCTTGATTACCGAAATTGCTACATCCAGTGACTATAGTGTCTTACGTACAGAGAGACACACAAAGTCATAAAAAAATCAGGATTTGCAGGCAGAAACAAGGACAATGTGGAAGGATACCCAGACAGTTCCAATATTAGTAGGAGCAACTGGTCTTATAAAAAAGAATTTACAATGCATTATGTTACCGATACATGCAACTCCATACATACTGTAGGAAGAGTCAGTACTGGGCACACTGCAGTTGCTGTGAAGAGCACTTCTGGCTAACATCAAAGATTGAAACAATATTAATTTCATGAACTTTAATCATACTTTAACTTAGGAATGGGGTCCATTCCCATCATGGTATTAGAAACCCAAAAATTTGGAGAAATTAAAACAATCATCATGCTAAAAGATATACACATATTTTATAGATTTAAAAAAAGCTCTGACTTAATTTTAAAAGTACAAGTGTCTACATCTCAAAATTATGTAACACTCTTAATACGATAAATATCAAAATATTTAAAAATCCTTCAGCTTATTCAACTAATTCATAAAAAATATGTACATTACTGAGGTCAAAGAGAATGTCTTACTATCTCTATGGAGTCAAAAACTTGCAGTCTATACTGTATTCAAAAGTTACAATGTGCTTAATTCAAATCCTATTCTCCCTTCCCGGATTCAAACATACTGAAATATCTTTTTAAATTTAGTGTTGTAGATCAGGCATTGAGCTATTATGTTTGGTTAGAGGCAGAAGATGACCTAGATTGGAAGGAATACTGTTGGCAGGTTAGGTTAAATACAGGTATTTTCCCAGGCATGAATGAAAGGGAAAATTACAGTGTGGTTTTTAAAAGAAAAGGGTTAAATAAGTGAAAAGTGATGTAATTACATCGTATGATTTTATTTGATTATTTAAATGTGAATAGATTTATTGCAACTAGTCTGATGAAGTTCCATGATTGGGATGAAAGTGCTTGCCAGTTGTTTTTGTTTTTTTTTTTAATTAAAGTTGGAGTTTTAAGTCGTTTTTAAGCTGTTTGGTTGTTTATACTGAAAAATCTACTTTACCTTCTATCAAAATGGAAGTACTGATTTAAAAACAAAACACTCAAATTTCAGCCCTGAATTAGTGAAATGCGCTATTTCAGGTAATATTAGTGAATTCAATAAAAAATAAGTTATGTCTTACCATAACGTTCTATCTGTGTTGTCGTCGTCTATCTTCATTTATCCTTGTGGATTTGGTTACATATCTTGGAACCGACTTGACCATTATTCCAGCTCGTGCTCTCCAAAAACTCTCAAGCTTATCTCTACCCATAATCCTCCTCACAGGATTACCTCAGGTCGAGTTTACATAAAATAGCAACAGGCAAGAAGTAACAGACCAAAGACCATATCTTTATTTCTAAAAGGGAAAGCCAATCTTTTGGGAGAGATCCATCCCACCAAGAAACTGAAGGGCCTGGGGAAGGAGGGTAGGGATGTCAAGGATAAGTGAAGATCGACAACACAGATGGAACGTTATAGTAAACTATAACTTCTTTATCTGATGTTTGTCAATCTTCACTTAATCCTTGATTGTGGGACAGAGTCCCCAGCTACCTAAATCTCAGGAGGACTCACGGAAGAATATTTCTGAGCACCATCGAGCAAAATGATGCTCGTCTCCTAGAGATCACATCCAGCTTGTAATGAGTAGCAAAGATATGCAATGATGCCCAGGTAGCCGCTGCACATATATCATCTAAAGAAGCTCTAGAATGAAAAACTGCAAAAGCAGCCACTGCCCTCATTTAATGTGCTTTAACAGGTCCTGGTAGTTGCACTTTCCTTTTGTTATACATGAAGGTTATACAATCTTTATGCCATTTAGTCAGAGTTACCTTAGAAACTGGTTTGCCCATACTAGCAGAAGAGAAACAAACAGATCAGATTTTCTATGCACATCTAGTAAATGCAGAGAATATTCACCCTTGTTTGAGAAATTGGGGAAGAAAACTGGAGGTTGGATAGTCTTGTGGATATTGGTTTCGGACACTATCTTTAGTAGAAAAAAAGGATTTGTTCTCTTGTAGGAAGTATTTGTTTAACATTTAGAAATACACTTAAGTTTAGTTAAATGAAAGTATATTAAGTATTTCACTGCAAATATAGTAAAACTAACCATTTAAACTCAACATTAAAAATTACTTTTACTTAAAGGGTAAATCTATTGTTTCAGAAAATGAGTCCTGCAATCAGAAGAATAAAAGTCACTTGTTTTTAAGCTTTTTAATTTTAGAAACAGTTTTCCAGGAATTCAGCTCACTCTGTCTCCTGAGGGGCATACTGTTCTACTCTACTTCTTCAGTATTAAGGATTTTACTACCGTTAACAAAAGTGGATGCCACTTCCAGTGTGTCAAATATTTTAGGTCCTTCCGAAAGAAATTTGATATTTGTGGAAAACATCAGAGTGGCATTAATATTTTTCTTTTTAAGTTCCTTGATCAGTAGTAAATAGGATTTTCTTTTACTGTTTACTTCACTGGAATAATCACTGTCAAATCTGACTACACGCTCACATATTTTAACAGGTGGGCTGAGCTATGCTGTTTTTAATATTTGATCTTTTTCTAAGGTAGACATAAACTTAACTGTAACTGAACATGGTGGTGAGTTTTCCTTCTTTAAATGTGCTCTCAGTGATCTATGTGCCCTTTCAATTCTAAAGGATAAATTTTCAGGTGAATTTAATCTTTTATGTAGATGGGTTATTAAGAAGTTTATTTGTCTCCCTCGTACTTTTCAGGCAAACCATAAATTCTTCCTTTATTTCATCGCAGTCCATTTTATAAATCATCAACTTTATTTATGAGCCAGTTATTTGGTTTGAGACTAACCTTCAGATATTCTCCTTTGATGATCATTTAAAGCTTCTTCCATACTGCTGATTTGTGCATTTTGCTGTTTCATAAGAATTTCTAAATGCTCCATATTCTTTCTGGTCTCTTTTTTGAAACTTTCTATTTTGGCATCCAGTTTATCCATTTTAATTAATACACCCTGTATACTAGATATTATTGACTGGATATCTTTTTTCTCTTTTTTTTTTTTTACACAAGAATCCTAAGTACCATTTCTTGAGTGGCTCATGTTGAAGTCTCTTGAAATTCTGACAGGAGAATTGCAGCTTTTGAAGAAGTTGAAGCTATAAATCTTTTCTGTTGACTATTAGCGAAAAAAATTAGCTAAGAAGTATCTCCAAATTTAAATTTTTTGATTATATTTTCTGTCAGGGAAGAGTTTTCAGTTACGGAGCATTCATCAGTTGCTGCTCTCATCTAGTCATCTTGGCACACCCCTTATCTATTAATATTCTAATTACAATACATATTTCATCATTAATCCGCTATTAAAAGCGTCATACTTAAAAATGTATCAAACCTCCTTTTGCAACAATACTTCAGATACAGTAACATATAATCATTATAACATGTAAACAATATAAAATATGTCAAACCAGAATTATCTGGTGCACAATGTTTTCCAAAATGTATGGCAACAGGGCTTTTGTGCGATTACATACGTCCCTATGATGCTCTAAAATGTGTTCTCTAACAGGACATATAGTTTGCCCTTATAAAGAATACACCACAAGGACATTTAAGACAGTAAACCACTATTTTAGCAATCAAAAATCTAATATCTAGGGATATTTGGAGACAGTTACCATGCAGGGGTATACTCCTCTTTGACCATGTCAGATGCACAGAACTAATGACATCCTTCTATGTACCTTCGGGAAACAGCCTAAAACAAGACTTTTTTTTTTTTTTTTTTGGAAAACCAGCCTTTTATCAAACTTACCTACAATAAAATGTTTCTTAGCTCTTTCAAGGCATTACTAACAAGGTTGTCTCACTGCTACCATGGAAAAAAATCCAACTGGTAAGCTCTGCTGTTCAGAAAACTACTTCACCACCACCTAGGTAGATTTTTTTTTTTTGGGGGGGTACTCTTTGTTTTATTAATGACATGTGCTTTAACTGCATGAAACCATATAAAGGTATATGTTAAAACCTAAACATTGTGCATAAAGTTGATCCATCTTTCATCTGTGCAATGTGGCAATTATTACACTTCTGTATTTTATCTTGTCTTTTACATACGACCTTCATGGTCCAGAATGACTATGACTGCTGCTGACAAGCTGCAGCCCATAAGCACACACAGGCACAGTAAGAGAGATAAGAGTCTGATGGTATTATAGCAGGTAATGTGAATAGATGTTCACATTATTTCAAAGTTTTTTTTTTTAATTCAGTTAACCAAGCTTCAGATGGAGCTAGGACTGTGCAAAAATCACAAAAGGGATTTAATTGCTAATATTCAAACATTTTGAACAGTGTAATAAAACAAACATTCAAGGACTGTTCTAGCCTCAACAGAGTGAATTCAAAAGGTACTGCATAGTGAAGTTACACTGAGCCAGCAGTCTGACATTTTCAAAATACTTCATCTGTACCAAACTGCTGTCCTACGCAGTTTCCACAACTTGTAAAGCTGAAGTAACGTACTCAATGAATCAAGGTACTTGGTGCAGTTACACAAACAGTTTGTAAATTCTGCTTGAAATGGGATGGGCAAGACACAACATTAAAAATCAGTGGCTTGAAAATAGTTCAAGAAAAATGCATAAGACACACACAACTGTGATATCTAAATAAGCTATCTGGGAGTTGGGGGAATGATATAATAGTTACGGTGTTTACCTCTTGATGATGACATGATGATCCCCTTTACTCATGTCTGGTCTTTGGCTAAATGTGTAATAATCTGCAGACTGACTGCCTACTACTTACCTATGAACCTATCAGAGTCCAATAAAATCTAGACATTTTATCTACCTGAAAATTACATTTCCCTACATTAATCCATAACCTTTCATGACAAGATGAGTTTGGTAAATTGGTAAGGTCTTCACCTCATAGACAGGGTTCATGGTTTAATACTGACCTTAGGTTATTAGCTAGGCTTAAAATGGCCTTTCACGGCAATTAGTCTAGTATTCACCTATGAACCTGTGAATAATATGTTAAAAGCAGCAAAACTTTGTACTGCATGAGAAATGAGTGCACCTACAGCTACAAAACAGTCTCTCTCCAACACTGCATGATAACCAACATAATGCCAAAATCAACCTAAATATGTTCAAAAGATTTTAACAGGTACTCATGTTGTGCAACACATCTACGGCTTGACTGGTCACACCAGGAATTTAGTAAAGTTGCAGGAACAAAGTCTAAGCTGTGTGTAGAGGTGTGGACTTCAGCATCAAAATCAGACTACTACATCAGTTTGCTACACAGCACTTAAAATTTGCATACATTGTGCTTTTTGAGCATCTGCTTCAGCTGATCAAATCACTGCACAGTAAAGTACAGTTTTGTACCTACCATAAATGTAGATGTTCGAGTGCTAATACAGCTGCAGTCATAACAGATGGGTTATCCTGCCGTCAGGCGGGTCCTCGGTCGGCCGAATTCCAAAGTCTAGGTCCGGCGTCAGATGTCGTCGCCTCTTCCCTGACGTCAGTGCGGCAGGGGTACAAAAGAACCAGCCGAAGCCATTTTCTTCAGTTTTTCTTGCCCCCAGAAGGAAGGCAAAACATGAATTTATGTAATAATGCAATGCAATATAATCAAAAAACAGTAGTTGCAAGCAAATACACCATAAAATAATACCCCAATCAGGTTGTATGAGGAGGTGTTAGCCATTAGGCCTGTTCCAAGAGGGGAAGGAGGGAGGGAAACCTGGACTGCAGCTGTATTAGCACTTGAACATCTACATTTATGGTAGGTACAAAACTGTACTATGTTCATCGTGCATACAGCTGCAGTCATAACAGATGGGTAGAATCCCAAAGCTAAAAAAGGGGTGGTAGGCACTAAGTGGAACTAGGAGGAGCAAGGATGCCCTGCAAGACTGCAGTGGCAAAGCCCGCTCTAGATTTGGAGTATAATGGTAGGTGGCAGTGCTTGGAGAAAGTATGCACAGAACTCCAAGTGGCTGCTTCCAAAATATCCTTGGTAGGAACCCCCCCTGAGAAAAGCTGCAGAGGTAGCTGTGGCCCTTGTGGAGTGAGATCTGATGCTTGTAGGTACAGTTTTACCATGAAAAGAATAACAAAAGCGTATGCAGTGGGCTATCCATTTTGAGATTGTCTGTTTGGAAATAGCCTTCCCTTGAGCACCTGTAGCATAGGACACAAAGAGTTGCTCTGATTTTCTGAATGGCTTTGTCCTGTCCAAGTAATAACGAAGCTGTCTGTGAATGTCCAAGGAATGTAGTAGTCTCTCCCCTTTGTTTTGTGGATTAGGGTAAAAGGTAGGTAAGTGGATAGCCTGATTCAAGGCTACACTGGATACTACCTTTGGCATAAAGGAAGGGTTGGTTCATAAGGATACTCTGTCCTGATGAAAAATTATGAAAGGCTGCACAGCCATGAGGGCTTGTAGCTCAGAAACCCTGCATGCTGAGGTGATAGCCAGAAGGAAGGCTGTTTTCCATGACAAAAATTGCAGTTCTGTTGAAGCAGCTGGCTCAAATGGAGGCAGGGTCAGTTTTTCTAGAATGAAATTGAGGTCCCAAGCAGGCACTGGTTGCTTCCTTGGGGGATTTATATTCTTAGCCCCTCTGAGGAACTGTCTTAGGAGAGGATGAGAGAATAAAGGAGGATCAGTGTTGTATTGAGCAGAAATGGCTGAGGCATGGATTTTGATGGAGGAGAATGAAAGTCCACTGCTTAACATCTCAGCTAGGTACTGTAATATTTGAGGTAAATTCAGTATTCCAGGATTCTGTCCCTTTTTCTGATTCCAGGCACAAAACCGGTTCCATTTTGCAGAGTAGGCTTTTCTAGTAGAAGGCCTTCTGGCCTCCAAAATGACATCCTGCACCTCCTTGGAGAGGAGGGTCTGTTGTGAATTTAAGGAATCCTCCATGCGGCTAGATTGAGTGTTTTCAGCTGACTGTGAAGAGTTTTGAAGTTGTGCTTGGTTAACAGAAGAGGCATTAGAGGCAGGATCCATGGTGGGGAATGCTTCAGGCTCCTCAGGAGAGGGTACCAGTGTTGTCTTGGCCAGTCTGGAGCAATGAGAATCATCTTTGGTCTGTCTGCTCTGGCTTTTAATAGAACTTTGGGCAGCAGAGGAAGAGGTGGAAAGGCATAAACTGTCATTGTCGTCCAACTGAAAGAAAGTGCGTCCACCTTCCAGGCCTGTGGATGATAGGTCCTTGAGCAGAATTTTGTCAATTGGTAATTTCTGTGGGTAGCAAAGAGATCTATATCTGGCCTTCCCCATACTTGAATTATCTTTGCAAAAACTTGAGGATGCAACTTCCATTCGTGTGGATCTGTCATATTTCTGCTTAGGTTGTCTGCCAGCGTGTTTTCCTTGCCTGGCAGGAATTGTGCTTGAAGTTGGATTTGTAATTCCAGAGCCATGTTCCAAAGAGACATGGCTAACCTGCACAGGGGATAAGAATGGGTTCCTCCCTGTTTGTTTATGCACCACATCACTATGGTGTTGTCTGTCCTTATCAATAGCTGGCCTGGATGCAGTAGGTCTTTGAAAGCCATAATAGCATTTTTTACTGCTAGCATTTCCTTTTGATTGATGTGTAGGTGCTTTTCTTGTTGGGACCATTTGCCCTGAATGCACTGATCTGTCATGTGCGCCCCCCAGGCGTAGTCCGAGGCATCTGTTGTGATGATTTGATTTGCTTGAGGCAGGCAGAAAGGGAAACCTATGTTTCTTTGGCATGCTTGAGCCCACCACAGAAATTCCTTTTGGAGACATGGAATCAGTGGTATAATTGTTTCCAAACTGTGGCTGTGTTGAGACCATAAGTTTTTTAGGTATCATTGAAGTTTCCTCGTATGCAGCTTTGCACATGGGATTAGCAAGATGCAAGATGCCATGAATCCCAGAGCCTGCAGGATTTTCCTTGCAGTCAGCCTGGTGAAGGTTGCCATTTTTCTGAAGTATTGAGATAGTTGCCTTTGTCTCTCTGGCGTGAGGTAGGCCATCTGGGTGTTTGTATTCAAGCTGGCACCCAGGAAAATTATTACTTGAGAGGGTATTAAGTTTGATTTCTTTTTGTTGACTGTGTATCCCAGAGAGTTCAACAACTTTATTACAAACGCCAGATGTTTCAGAAGTAAGTGTTTGCTGTCCGCTTGGATCAGGCAGTCGTCCAAATATGGGTATATTTGTATCCCTTGAAGTCTGCAGAAGGCAATTACTGATGCCAGGCATTTCGTGAACACTCTGGGCGCAGTAGATAAGCCAAAGGGCAATGCAGAGAATTGATAATGGGTTGAACCTGCAAGAAATCTGAGGTATCTTCTGCAATCTTGTCTGATAGGGACATGCAGGTATGCCTCCTTGAGGTCCAATGTTACCAGCCAAGACTCCTTGCCCAGCATGGGAAGAAGCTGCTGTAATGTGAGCATCTTGAATTTTGGTGCAGTAAATATGTGTTTAGGATGGATAGGTCCAAAATAGGTCTCCAATCTTTGTCCTTCCTTGGTAGCAGGAATGGTGTGGAATAAAACCTTGACCTTGTTCTTGTGCAGGTACCTCTTGAATAGCTTTCATGTCCATGAGAGCTGAAATTTGTTTTTGTGCCTCTGCCCTTTGATTTTGTGGCAGGTTTGGCATGCCTCTCATTTTTGGAAGGGTGTGAAAGTGGAATCTGTAGCCTCTGTCTATAATGTCCAGGATCCATTTGTCTTTTGTGACAATATGCCAATTTTTCGAAAATAATGCCAGTTTTCCGCCTAAAGGTGCTGCCATTAGAGCTTTGCTTGGCATGCAAAGGGGAAAGTCATTGTGTCTGCTTTCTGAATGGCTGTGATCTATCCTCTCCACCACTTGGTGTAGGTGCTTGCCAATGTCTGCCTCTAAATGATCCTTGAGATTGCCCTCTACCCCTCGGGCGCCTGTATCTACCTCTTTGAGGTCTGTCCGTGGCTGGAAAGGACCAATTTTTCGAAGGCCAGTTTCTACTGAAGCGTGGAGGTTGTACCTGTAGGAAATCTTTCACTGTTTGCATTGATTTTGCCTTTTCCTCCATTTTCTTTAATACCTCCTCAGCTTTAACACCAAACAATACATCTTTTTGTAGAGGTGCATCTAGTAATTTAGCTTTGACATGATCTGGTAAGGTTTGCTCTTTGAGCCAAGCATGTCTACGTATGATAGACCCTATAACAGCAGCTCTACATGAGGCCTCTAAAGCATCAAAACCACATTGCAAGGTATGTTTACCCACTTGTTCTGCACCATGCAACAAATCCTGCAACTCCTTCAAGTCTGGTTGTTCAGGTTGTGACATTTTGTTTTTCAACTGAGATAACAAAAACTGTTGATACTTTAACATGTGGAACTGACAGTTTAATGCCCTCATGGTTAAAGTGGCCGAGGTGTATATCTTTTTCCCCCACCTTTCTAAAGCTCTGGAATCTCTCTCTGAAGGTAATGGATTTTTGGCAGTACAGGCCTTAATTCCCTTGGGACCCTGTGAAATAGTTTCCGGGTCAGCAGCATGGCTTTTGTATAGGAATTGGTGTGAATCAGGAACCCGGTAATACCTGTCAGGCTTAACTGGAGCTGGTGGTAAAGAATCTGGGTTAAGGCTGGCCTCTGAATACACATCATCTAGTATGTCTAAGACAGGAGGGATAGCCAGAGGCCTGTGCTGAGGGAGCAAGAGAAAATCTCTGAGCCTTTTCTTGGAATCTGAGTAATCTTGGCCTTCCCAGTGGAAGTGTTCCCTCAAGGTATGCAAGGTTTCCCCAAAAGAATAGTCCTCAGGGGGGGAGACAGAGGGAATGGACTCCTCTGCATCAGAATCTTCAAAAGGGGAGTATGAATGTTCCTGGTCTTCAGAATGTTCTGAAGTAATGGAGGCCTGGTTCGAGGAAGGGTATTCATCCTCCACTCTGGGCCTTTTGTCCGAGGGGGTTTGAGAACCCCTGATAAGAGTAATCAAATCCTCAGCCATTTTGAGCATCTGTTTTTTAGGCATAGGGCCTTGAGTGGGGCCCTGTGGAGCTGGTCTTTTAGTATGAATGGCTGCTTTAGATTTAGTGTAAGCCTTAATGGAAAAAGAAGAAGAAGGCCTGAAGACACCTTGAGAGGTGGCAGGCCTGTCTGAACTCTGAGTTTCCCCGCCAAGAGTGGCGTCGGTATCTGTAATCGGGGTGTGGGCCGCGGAGCCTGCGACCTCAGGCACAGAAGACATCGCTAAGGAAGTGTCATCGGTAGTCAGGGGCTGCGTAGGCGCCTCACTGAGAACCGGAGCACCTGTAGTCGGCTTTAGCGTGGTGTCGGTAGAAGTCACGGACCTCGTATGTCAGTCCTTATCTTTGCGCCTTTTACTCAAAACTGGAGTCGGAGTATCCGACGACATAATGTAATTAAATTTTTTGCCAAAATAGTGTTGGGCAAACTCCGCCCGACGCTTAATAGTGCGTTTGTTAAAGCTAGTACAAAAATGACAGGCCGAGACGTTGTGGTCTGGGCCTAAGCAAGGAATGCAGAAGGAATGGAAATCCTTATGCGGTATTTGCTTCCCACATGAAATGCAATTATTAACTTTGTCTGACATCGGTCTGAGGCAAGAAAAGTTTCAACGGGTACTTAGCTTTCAAGAAGACTTCGGTTGAAAAATATTCGTAATCTCAGGAGCTGGCCGACTGGCACTTGCGAACTGCTTCTGCTTCAGGCACCGCGCGGCAAGAAAGACTGAAGAAAATGGCGTCGGCTGGTTCTTTTATACCCCTGCCGCACTGATGTCAGGGAAGAGGCGACGACATCCGACGCCGGACCTAGACTTTGGAATTCGGCCGACCGAGGACCCGCCTGACGGCAGGATAACCCATCTGTTATGACTGCAGCTGTATGCACGATGAACATCTGCTACATTCACTGTGGAGTTTTCAAGTTGCGTGGGAGCCAAATCTAAAATCTTTCTGCGACAAAGCTACAAAGTGGTCCAAATGTAATATTCTACCATCCAAGTGTTAAGTGACACGTCCACCCACTTTGAGTACCAAGTAAAAGTTAAGTAGTACACTGACTGACTTGCATAGTTCAGGAGTATTCTGTGGGAGCCCGCATGCTTACAGAACTTACATATAATCAGTCCACCATAAATATGCCTTAAAATGCAAGCTCACAGAATATACAAACACACACAAACCAAGGCCATCAGTTACAAAAAAATTATGCTAAGGTGATCATGCCACACTGAAAATTAAGCAAACTAAACATTCTATGGATAATTTTCTTGACTTCGGCACACAACTGTGCACAGTTGGGTCTGAATGCGTACAGTGCAATACAGAGTCTCTTGTCAAATGTGGAACACTGAAAATGCAAAAACAGAATTACTCATGTTTCATAACCAGTGAAAAACATCACAGTAGTTCCAGCCAGTTTCTAGAAATTTCTGTTCATGAGTCATGACTCTATCATTGTACATGTGGGTGTGAATGACCTGAGGCGTACCTCCCTGGACTACATGAAAAGAGACATAGAGGCGCTCTCGGATTATGTAGCCCAGGTGGGTAGGACCCTTGCCCTGAGCAGCCTCCTACCATCACCCAGAATGATACCAAATTACAAGCAGAAAATGATTGATTTCAACAATTGGCAAAGTTTCTGGTGTCAATCTAAGGGGATCCAGTATCTGCCTGGGATGACATGACTGACAGACCTCGATGCTTTGCCAGAGATGGCCTGCATCTGTCACCCCTGGCCTTCCGAATACTGGCCAAGGTTCTTGCCACCCCTATAGTGTCTTTTTTAGGCAGTGTTCCAAATACCAAATTATCACCATAACAGCTACAAACAAATGCAGTCGAAGGGTCATGCTACTCAACGCTAGAAGTCTACATCTCAAAATGCACTCGCTTGAAGCACTCCTTAACATGGAGAACATCGACATTTGTGCTGTAACAGAGACCTGGTTCAAGGCAACAGAAAGCACCCCTGCACTACCACGTTATAACTCATTCCATACCTTTTGGCCCTAGAACTTGGACCGAAGCTCCAAAGGCGGTGGTGTTTCCATATTCATAAAGGATGCGCACACCTCCAGACTGGTAAGCCCAACATAACACATCAGAGATACTTCAGGTGCAGCTAACATTCAGCAAAACAGTGATTCAGGTCGTAGCCTGCTATAGGTCCCCAACCATGTCCCAAGACTCACACTCCACATTCCTAAGCACCTTGGAGAATATTAGGGTCCAACCTAACACTCTCATACTGGGAGACTTCAACTACCCCTCCATTAACTGGGAAAACTACTCATGTACTAATACACTTGCCCAATGTTTCCTGGAATTCATTAATTTCAATTCCCTGGACCAGCTCGTTCTTACCCCCACTAGAGGTAGCAACATCCTTGGCCTAGTCATTACTAACATGGGTGACCATTGCTCTACACCAACAGTCAACTCTTCCCTGGTTAGTTTCAACCACAAACAAATCACCTTGGAAATCCACATCCTTCCCATCCCCCCCTGCAAAGGTAACCACCATGAAAAACTTCTCCAAAGCTAACTTTGGGCTCCTAAAAACAGAGGTGGGTAACTTCACGGCACCCATGCAAATGGAGAATAGTTGCATGACTGCTGAATCATACAGCAATGCACTGTACGAATACGAACACAAATGCATAGATCTCGCCATACCCAATAGAACCAAGATGCTTTCCTCCAAAAACAGGAAGCCAGTCTGGTGGTCTCCTGCCATAAACAAACTCTACAACAGAAGGAGGAAACTGATGCGGAATAAGGTGAAGTCTCAAGACTGGAAAAACTCCCTTACCAGCCTCAACAAAAAGTTGAGATCCCTATCAAATCCTATAAAGCTAGCTATGAAAACAGAATTGCAGAAGATAGCAAAGACAGCCACAAGGCCTTCTATAGTTATGTAAAGAATCTCCATGGCAATACCCAGATTTGCTCTGAGCTACTGCACAATGGTATCTCCTATACCGAACCAACAGATATTGCCAATATACTGGCCGACAGATTCAGTGCCAACTTTACTCCTCTCTCCCTACCAAAGGAACAATCACAATACCAGTAGATTGCCAGGCACGCAGTATTACTGCTGCACAAGTTAAAACAGCACTGTCCAAGGCCAAGAATACAGCTTCTATGGGACCTGACAAAATCCTTGGCTGTGTTCTACATGAACTACAGAGAGAACTGGCACCTCACCTGTGTGCCCTGTTCAATCACAGCCTCACCTCAGGCTTTGTCCCTAACGAATGGCGCACTGCTACAGTCATCCCTCTCCACAAAGAAGGAGCGACTACAGACCCTGGGAATTATCACCCCATTAGCCTGACATGCCTGATATGCAAAGCTATAGAACATATCATCATGGACCTAATAAACAAGGATATAGGGAATCTCCAAACTCTGGATCCCACACAGTTTGGTTTTGTGAAGGGTAGATCATGCCTGTTCAACCTGGTTGACTTCTTTGAGTCAGTCACCAGAGCTGTGGATGACAACAAGGTGATTCATACAGCCTACCTTGATCTGGCAAAGGCTTTTGATATCATTCTCCACTCAGGAATCATAGAAAAACTCACTAAGCTAGGCATAAACCCCTATATCACTAGGTAGGTTGCAAACTGGTTCACAGATAGAACCCACAGTGTGAAAGTAGCTGACTCCAAGTCAGACTGCTGACTAGTCACGAGTGGAGTCCCACAGGGTTCGGTTCTGGGTCCTCTCCTGTTTGGTATCTACTTCTCTGAAGTCCAGGCCAACACAAGGGGACTCTGGTTGACAAAGTTCGCAGAAGATTGCAAGTTGGGAGCTATTAACTCCCCAAGTGATGTTGACAGCCTGCAGAATGGCCTCACTGAGACCAACGACTGGTGTCAGAACCATGGCCTTAAGCTCAATGCCAAAAAATGTGTTGTCATCCCCTTTGGGAAAAACCCAGTTCCCACGAATTACCACATTGATGGTGGTCCACTGAACACAGAAGGCGTTATAAGAAATCTGGTAACACAAGTTGACAGCAACCTCTCTTTTGATCACCACATTGTCACTGTGGTCAGAAAATCCTTCTATGTGGCACATCTCATTACTAAGGGTTTTGCATCCAGGAAGAAAGAGTTAATTGTCTCCCTCTACTCTTCCCTCATTAGGCTAATCATCGAGTACAATGCCCCATTTGGCATGTACCTCACTAGACACCTGCAACAACCGGAGAGGCTGCAAAAGTACATCACAAAGACGATCCTAGGCCTTAAAAACTTGTCCTATATGGACAGACTCAATAAGCTCCAACTATTCTCGGTCTCATATCGCCTACTTAGAGGCGATCTCTGCTTGACTTGCAAAGCCATGTCTGACCCAGCTCTGTTACAAATGTTACATCTCTAAAGAAATCCCAATCCCTCCGCACCACACGCTCCAGAGACCTCAACCTCATTACCACAATTAACAGAACATGCTAGAGGGACAGGTTCATAACCCAGAGACTGTCCATGCTATGGGATAGACTTCCCATACATGTCAAGCAGAGCACCTCGCTGACCCTTTTCAAGAGAAATCTTGATGAGTGGATGGGAAACAGAAAATTCACCCCGGGGATAACTCCAGTGGCTTTACTCTACAGAGGCACTGGGAACTAAGGTTGGGTGCACTATGCCAAGGAAATCCTATGGCTAGGCTTGTAAAGGCCCCAGGGCCATTAGCCTAGTACACACCTATAAACCTATGAACACCTGGCTGCTGCCTAACTACTGCGTGAATGTCTTAATCATCAGAGTAAACAACATGTTTACTCACACCTAGGGAGATTAATTACAATACCACATTTCAAAGCCTTCAAAAAGCCACATGAACAGGCGTAAAGCTGCATTTCCTAACTGCATACAAGACCAAAAGTAATACCTTAAAGTGGAAGGAAGCTGGGATGTGACAGTTAAAAATCTATGCTGACTAATAAACATTCTGTAACTTTGAGTATCCAGTGTCCATATGAAGATTTGTTCAAGGAAGCATTCTTGTTGCATCTTGAATGATTACCAGAAGGAGCAGTTAACTGTGGAGTATAAAAGTCTTGTACACCAATATGGGAATTTCCACATGGCAGTTTGAAGGGTCATCTGAAGGAAACTAAATGCTGGGGCATTTCCTGTGCAGTCACAGCCCTGGCTCTAGGTGAAATGGAAAAGACTCATGAGGACCTACTGCAGATTACTATACCCATTGACCAACAATTACACCTCCTCCGGTAACCGACTGTTACAATCATGAACCAGCAGCCCACTTCACTGGGAGGAATGAAAAACAGTGGACCATTAAGACACTCAGTAAGGAGAGTGATGTGTAGGCCTATGTGGTAGCCTCTAAAGGTATGCAGCTCAGGAGCAGTGCCCCAAGGCTGAGTGGACCAGGACCTTATCACTTTTGACTGGGCCACTCACTGAATGCCTATGCGGACTTAAATAGTGCTGGTGCTGAGAGCTACCAAAAACTGAAGCAAGAAATATTGGTAAGGGCTAGAGCTTCACCTGAGATGCAGTCTCTTAAATTTCACACATGAACTTTTAAGAGGGACAGACTGGTAAATCAACAAATGGCTCAGTTGATATGTACTTTAAAACTGGGGCTGGAACTTCATGTTAACAATGAAAGTAAAATTTCAGAAATATTGGTATTATACACATTTAAAAGGACACTCCTTAGTACTTTAGAAGACTAAGGGTCACTACAGAATATCCACTTTCCTAAACAGCTAGTTATTTTATAGTACATTTATTAGCTGAACTTGCATACAATAAGGTGCATCTGTACACACCAAAGGCTAATACAAAAGGCCTTTAACAGAGTATGCTGCTTTTTTTTACAACTGAAAAAACAATTTCCACCTGAGCCGATTTAAGTGCTCTAGAACAAAACATACAGCAAGTACTGCACATATAATGGCATTAATCATTGTACTGCTTTGAAACAGCTCCACTGGCTTGAACTGCCCAACCTCCTAACCTACAATCAGCTCTGCCTCTGTCATTCTATCTATAACCTCCCCAATAAGTGTCCGGCCCTCAAAAACCTAGTACATCACTCAGCCAAAAGGCCTCTTAGATCATCAAGCAAACTACAACTAGAAGTCACAACAGCTACAATAGCTTTGGAGACGCACTATATAGTAGTTCAGTGGCTAAAACATGGAACCCTCTCCCCACTAGCATGCAAAACACATCGTCCAAAGCCGCCTTTAAAAATCTCATTAGGCAACATCTCAAGCAAAGTTGGCAGTGCCATGACTGCTCCCCAGGCTAGTGAAAGTGGATAAGGTACACATAATAAACCTAGAGTACTTGATAATAATTTTCACTCTTACTCACAAACACTGGCTAATGTACAATGTATGTACTGTACCTGTGTACTATGCATGTATTCCACCTATGTTCCAAATTTCAGCTGTACACCACAAATCTATTAATTACCTTTATTTTTAAATTAATATTTTCTTGTTTGTTCTCTCCACTCTAGGTTCATAGTTTAGTAGTACGCTAACTGCCCTTGCAAGCCATTTTAAGCCTAGCCAATTATCCCTTGTGAGACTCAAACCCTGCACCTTGTGTTTGTAAGGCAAACACCTTAGCCATTAAGCCACCCTCCCAACCCCTTATAACTGTTGATGTGCTGCATACCACTGTAAAAATATGTATATTGTAATTTGTGTGTATACTGATCATGTCTAAATATCTACATGTATCTGTAATTCTTCTGTGTGGAGCTTTTCTCCCTGGGCCTCTGCTGAAAAAGGGCCTTTTCAGCTCAGTCAGACACCTCGGTTAACAAATGTAAAATAAAATAAATTAATAACATGCCTGCTAAAACTGTTGGCATTAGCCAAGAAAGTATACCTAAAACCATGCTTATGAAATATGAACCCATGGAATTTGAAAATGCTGAATTTTTAACTTCTAGCAGGGTAGAATCTACTTTCTGAAAATGTGCTATTACAACATTTGTCTAGTTCTGTGATTGAGGAAATAATACAGGAATTTAGGAAGTACGATTACACAAGTAAAATCACATTATGCTGCAAGCATAAAAATTAATTAGAAAATTTAACAGGCATGTGTATATGGAGACAAAAAGGAATACCCTATAACAAAAGTAGAATTACAGACTCTCTTGCTTAAAATGCTGTACCCTGTAGCTCTGCTTAACACATGATGTAATAACATATCTAGAATTTCTCCAATTTAAAGAACTATGGAAGCTATGGAAAAAGGGGCTCAACCAGATGTAGTCAGAAATACACAGCTCCAGCATAGAAGAGAATGTGGAGCTAAAATACAAAGGTCCCAAGATTTGGCTCTGGGTATAAGGGTTAAAGAAATGTAACACCGAGACTTGTCGAAGAGAGTCCTGTTGGAAGAAGTCAGTACAGAGATCAACAGAGAAGACAAGTCATTCCAATACACTTCAGCTGTCAAAGTAATATGATATCAGTGCAGAAAACTGCAAGGAAGTGTCTATATAATAAAGAATACTCTAAGAAAAGTGGCTGCAGAAACGGAGAAAGAAACAGATAAATCACTTACTCAAAAAAATGGGAAAAGGGAACCTGAAAAGAGTCAAAAGCCTCTACCTGCGGCATTGAAACAGACAGCCAATGAAAATCAGAAGCAGGACTCTAACGGTAAACGTAATAAAAAAATTCTTGCAGATAGAATGAGAGACTGCCAATACTCCTGATGGAAAACATTTTTACATTCTGCTTAAATGGGAGACTTAAATGAAGGGTAAAAGTCTGTACCAATATTTGAAACGGAAAAGGCCATGGCCTCTGCATGAAATCTGAAGAAAGACGAAAGCAACGGTGACTTACTAATAATGCCTTGTACACTTTAAAACAGCTCAGAAGGAATGCAAAACACTGAGTAAAGTTAAGCAGAAATTACAGTTGTGTAAGTAAAGTTATGTACTCACCATAACTATGCATCTGTGTTGTCAATTTTAATTCATCGTCAATATGTGGGTATTGGATCCGACCTCGGATCTGGCTTGGCCACATACACTAGACTTTCAGATGCAACTATCAAGCTCCTCCCTCTACCCAAAATGCTACAGTCAGCTAACAATACCTCAAACCGACCAAGAAGATTCAAAATGCGGAAAACTAATATAAAGAAATGCAGCAGGAACCAGCAACCAAGCAATCCAGAACAAACACTGTTTTATTTTAGTGCTTTCGTCGGCCTTAAGCCTTTGATATCATCAGAAACCTGATGATGTCAAAGGCTTAAGGCCGAGGAAAGTGCTAAAATACCTCAAACAGAGTTTGCTGCTTTATAGAGCCTAAGACAGAGGAAAAAGAAAAAAATAGCAAAGCTGGGGCAAAAACCTGGAACAAAAGGTTCCACAATACCCACAAGGTCACTCCAGAAGATGAAAAGAAGGAGGGTGGGGTGTTGAGAAAGAATAAAAATGGGCAACAGACAACACAAATGCATAGTTATGGTGAGTACATAACTTTAATATGTAATGATGTCCTTTTCATTTGCTCCTCAATGTGTGGGACAGACTCCCCAGATACTTGAATCTTGGGTGACCCTCATGGAAGGATATTCTGCAGAACCAAAGGCAGTTCTGCTTCAGAAGGTCAAATCTAGTTTATGAGCAACAAATGTATGAACATTAGACCAGGTGGCTGCTGCATAAATGTCATCAATGTAAGTTCTGGACCAAAAAGCGGAAGAGGTTCTCATGGATCTAGTAGAATGTGCTTTAGGTGGCTCTGATAGGGACAAGCATTGCTAAGTATTGACAAAAGAAATGCAATAAGTAATCCATTTGACCATGGTAACTTTAGAAACTCGTGATCCCAATCTGTTCTGTTAGAAAGAAGCAAACAGCTTTTCCGATTTCCTGAAATCTTTTATTGTGTAGAGACAAAAACATAGCTGTCTGTGTTCATCTAAAAATCTAAAAAAAAAAAAAAACATGTACTCTCCCCTGTTTGAAAAAATTAGGGAAGATCACAAGCAAATAAATTATTTGAAAAACCAAAGAATGGCAAACAAAAGGCAGGGGACAAAGTAAATTCACTCTATAAGCTTTTACTAAAAAAATACACGATAAACATGAAGCGCTTTTCGTCTTGTTGAATACAAAGACTTCTTCAGATGCAAGTAAAACCTAACTTAAAACATTTTAAATAGATGAATACATTGTCATGTGATCCCAACTCACCCAGTGAAATCCAATTAAGTATCTATGCATGGTTTACACTTAAAGATATCAGTCCTATTTACACTTTAGTGCCATTGCTTCTTTCAACAATGAAGAATACATCCTACCCACCCCACTTATTGTACCACACGACTAGTACGTTCCCTTTGGGCAACAATTACTATCAATGACACAAAAGAAGTAGAAAAAATGAAAGCAATACAAGGAAAATAAAATAACATTCTCATTCTAAGTGGAAAACAAGTAGTCTATGTTACAATAAGGAATCGTGCTATTTACAATAAAACAACCAAGAACAACTTTAACTTGAAGTATGCGCCAGTTAAGTGATGACCTTATCACTCCCCAGCACTTGGTCACAACTCATATGCAGTTAATATTCCCGTAATCTGTGCAAAGTTTTAAGTTTTAAAATACTAGAAATCGTACGTTTCATTCAATCCTGGGAAATCGTATGTGTTCGTCAAAATCTGCCAATATAACTCTCTTGCTTCTAATAGCAATGTACAAGGACCCCTCTTGGGTCCTGGGGTATTTGGTCAAAAGCCATGTATCCAAAATTATGTGTGTTGTGTTCGTTTACATGTTTGGCTAGTGCGTTGTCCAGTTAACTTTTGCCTATGGCATACTGATGTTCATAAATGCATTCCTTGAACTTATGTTCAGTCTTGCCAATATAGTAAACTGGACAAACCTTGCATCTAGCCAAATAAATGATGATCCAAGAATTACAATCAAACCTGTAGCTGACTTTGTATCTGATGTTCCTTACAGTAAAATTGTTTGTTGTATCCACCACTTTACACAGTGAACACATGCCACACCTAAACATGCCTACATTTCTCGACCCTTCTCTCATTTTGTTTTCCAGTAAGCTTTTCAAATTTGATCATTTATGGAAAACAACTCTAGGGTGCGGGCCTAAAATTTCACCAAGTGATGGATTGTTATTTATTAACTCCCAGTTCTTCTTTACTATACTCAAAAAACTGTGTGTTTCACATGAAAATGTGGTGACCAGGCTCAAATGAAAGTTAGTTTTATTTGTTGTAGTAGGTGCAGCTGGTTCCCTAACCTCCATGTCGTTCTGTACCTCAGAAGAATTACCTGGTAACTGTAATAACGGTTGGTATAATCCTATGTCTCTTTTATGGGTGACTTCATGGTCTTTGTATTCAACAAGATGAAAAGCGCTTCACATTTATCGTGTATTTTTTTAGTAAAAGCTTATAGAGTGAATTTACTTTGTCCTCTGCCTTTTGTTTGTCATTCTTTCGTTTTTGGACTTTGGAGAAGTTTGTTTTGTTTGCCTAAATAAATAATATACCTAACCACAACAATTTCAAATCCATGCTTCTCTCCCATCTCTCCTCCAAATGGGAATGTCCTTCACATGCTCCCACCTAAAACTCCCACACTACTAACTCCACACCTAAATCATCATTTCTTTGCCTACTTTAACTTAATTCAGAGATCTTGCTCAGAACACCTTTTCATAAATCTTTTGCATGCATGCCTCTGGCCTACCTTACTCATTTTCTCAAACTTTCATTGTTTGTTTTTCTTATCCATTGTACCCATAACATTGTTTTCCTCTGTAATATTGTTAATTTGTCTCTATTCGTATGTATTTGTATGTCTGTTTGGGGCTTTTCCCCTCAGGTCTCCACTGAAAAAGGGTAATTCTTACCCAGCTGGACCAACCCGGTTAACAAATGCAAATAAATAAATAAATACATATTTGATTCAGATGCTACCTTCGGTAAGAAAGAAGGATTTGTTCGCAAAGTGACTCTGCCTTTGTGAAAAATGTTATAAGACTAGTTCAGAAATTTGCCCTGCAGATGTGATAGCCATCAGGAAAACTGTTTTCAACCCCTGGAGTATGACCCCCTGGAGAGGTATCTAAAGAGAGGAGAAGGAAGTTCCTTGATGTGGAATATCTGGATGCTAGATGGTACTGGCTGTCCCTGTGGAGTAGGCGTGACAAGATCAGAGCCCCCTTCACTATCTCAAAGTCAGACAGACCAGGAAAAGCCGTGGCTGGCCACACCACAGCCAAAAACTTGCAAAACTATCAAGCCCTAAGCCTGCCCAGACTCATACCTCAAGAAAGGAGTTGGACCTGAGCTGTCCAACACTGAAGCTCCAAGGGGCAAGGACAGCTCCAACAACATCAGAGTGTAACTCTACTCCCCGGATCTGACGCTGATGCTTCGGCTCAGAGATTCATCCCGAGCCAAAAGAACCAGAAGGGAACTAGTCAGGAAGGCTGCCAGATTCAAAGATCTAGTTGTCCTCGGATCTGATACCAACACTCTCAGGGGACAGATCGGAGGAGGTATCAACTACATTAGAAGTGGACAGGAGGCTTGTGGATGTGATGAGAAATGGAGATGGAATAACCCCCATCTTAATCTGAGCTCTGAGGAATTTCCTCATCATCCTATCCACGTCAGCTTCTGACAGACTTCTGCTAGACCTAATGGAAGGTGGTTGATTGGGGCCTAGTCTCTCTCCTTGGCATCCCTTGGAGGAAAGGAGAATACAACTGAGAAAAAAACTGTTTCGATGGTGAAGCTGGGTGAGTAGGTTCAAAGAGACTTGGCTAAAATAGCCAGATTCAGGGGTGTGAGATCCCAGAGTTTTTTTCTTAAGACCTAAAGAAGTCAGATCGAAGTCCTAATGTTGATAATTTCATTTTATATCCAGAAGCCCTAGTAGATGGTATTCCAGGACAGTAATCTAATTCCATGTCACTGCTTTCTGCCATGTATTTCCTTGTGAAGAACAGAGAATCAGTAGAAACTATACTTGAAAATAATGTGTTCTTATTTGAACAGACCTTCCACTTGCAGTACTGGGGTGTTGCCATGGGCACACCCTGCGCTAACAGCTATGTGAATTCGGTTCTAGCTGTGTGGGAGATTAAATATATTTTGAACAATAACAATTTGTGGTCAGCATACATAGGTCTATATCGTAGATTTGTAGATGATGATGTTTATTTTATGGAAAGGGGATGCACAACAATTGGATACTTTTGTTACTTATTTAGAATCTACAACTGAATTTTTAAACTTTACAGTTCATTCGTCATCAGACTCTATAGCGTTTTTAGATATTTTATAGAGAGTAGATAATTAAGGTAAGATAAATACCTCACTATATCATAAGCCATGTTGGAAGAATGCCCTACTGGATAGGGGAAGTATGCATCCCCAATATATTTTTAAGAATGTTATGAATAATCATCTCTTGAGAACATCTAGACTTTACAGTAAAGATAATGATTTTCTACATCAATTAGAAATAACTGAAAATAATTTACTAGACTGTGGTTATAGAACTAAGGATGTTACACAATTAACGATGCAGATTAAATCCATGAGAAATGGAAGGGGAAGACCGTGATTTTTGAAAGGTAATATGGAGACAGTCAACAATGAATGACAAAATGCATCCACAGTAATACCTTTCACTTTTAGTACTGATTTTAAATATATAAGGTTTATATTAAAAATAATTGGAAATTGTTATTGTCGGATGACAGAATTAGACATATTGTTGGTGAGGTGCCTTGCTTTAGTTCTAAAAGAAATCATAACTTGAAAATCTTACTATGTTATAGATCTAAGCAAAATAATGCAAGCAAGCTTCTTAGTAATAGATTAGGTACATATCCATGTAAAAGATGTAAGGCTTGTAAGTATATTAACACCAACAATGAGTTTATACATCCTGTTACTGATAAAAAATATAGATCTTCTCAGAGATGGATCCGGGACTGTGTGAGATGGCGGCAAATGAGATCCAAGGTATTTTTAGCTGACTAGGGCATTATGGATAGAGGGAGAAGCTCAAGAGTTGGAAATGAAAGTCTAGTGTATGCGACAGAGTCAGATCCAAGGTCAGATCAGATACTCGCACACTGAGAAACAAATGAAAAGGGCAATACCATTACAGCAGAAATTTGAAAAGGTCGCTAATGCAGTAGCCTAAGCTATATGGGTTGTATTCTAGCAGGAATATGACAACAGGCCAGCTTCCAAAGCTTAAGGGCACCTTCCATGCACCCTATACATTAGGAAGCACAAGGAGAAGTGCATAAAAGCAGTGGATAGAGCATCAAACCTTCACATATTCTTGCCTCAGAAAGGGAAGCTAGAGCACAGATGAGTACATGCCTGGAAAGGAAAACAATATATATATACATTGCATACATCCACAATACGGCAAAACCCCTAAAATAGAATAAAGGGGGTGGAGGGAGGGGACAGCTACTGCTACAATCATCTATTAGAACATCTACCGCTACGGTAAAGTATACAACTGTACTATGTTCAACATGTAGATCACTACTGCAGTAACTTAAGCTGTACAGGTAGATTACCAAACCTTAGGATAATACAGGACGAGGAAGGAATTTAAAAATCAAGTGGGAAAACTACTCATGTACTAACTCATTTGCTCAACAGTTTCTGGAATTCATAATCTCCAACGCCCTGGATCAGCTTGTCCATACTCCCACCAGGGGCAGCAATATCCTGGACCTGGTCATTACCAATATGAGCAACCGATGTTCCATGTCAGAGGTCAACTCCTCGCTGGTCAGATCTGACCACAAGCTAATCACCCTAGACATCAATATCCCACCCCCCACCCCCCCATTAAGGAAACCACCATAAAAAACTTCTCCAAAGCCAACTTCGTGCTTAAGACAGAAGTGGCAAGCTTCAAGACACCCATACAGATGGAAAATAGAGGTACAACTGCTGAATCCTATACAAATGCAGTGTATAAGCACATACACGAGTGCATGGATCATGCTAATCCCCAGCAGAACCAAGACGCTATCCTCCAAAAAAAGGAAGTCAATCTGG
Organism: Protopterus annectens; assembly: GCF_019279795.1. NCBI lineage: Eukaryota > Metazoa > Chordata > Ceratodontiformes > Protopteridae > Protopterus > Protopterus annectens. The sequence continues at coordinate 972,902,350 of NC_056747.1, forward strand.
TGGTCCCCTGCCATAAACAAACTCTACAACAGAAGGAAGAAGCTGTTGCAAAAAAGAGTAAAATCCCCTGATTGCAGGAACCACCTGGTCAGCTTCAGTAAAAAGCTGAGGTCACTCATAAAATCCTCCAAACTAGTTATGAAAATAAAATTGTCACTGATTCTAAAGACAACCCAGAAAGCATTCTACAGCTATGTCAAGAATCTCAATGGCAACACTCAGATCTGCTCTGAGCTACAGCACAATGGCACTTGATATACAGAACCAACTGATATTGCCAAAATCCTGGCAGATCACCTCCCCCCTCACCCCCCAAAGGGCCCATCACTATAATGGAAGAATGCAAAGCCCCTGTAGTTCATAGGTAGGTACTAGGCTATCGGCCCTAGGGCCCATACAGGCCTAGCCAAAAAATGTACCCTGGCTTTCGCCACCCAAGAAAATTATTTTCCTGTGCCCCTGTCACAAGTAAAGACCACACTCTCCAAAGCCAAGGACCAGCATCCACGGGACCTGACAACATCCCAGGCTGCATTCTGCACAAACTACAGAAAGTACAGTTGTGTACACTTACCATAAATGTACATGTTCGAGTGTATTCACTGTTGCAGTCATTACATTTGGGTAATCTGTGGCAGGTTGCCCTCAGTCGGCCTGAATAACAAAGTCTTGGGTCCTGCATTGGTTGCTGTCTCCTCTTCCATGACGTCAGCTCGTCAGGGGTATAAAACATGCAGCCGACACCATTTTATTCAGTTTTTCTTGCCCCAGAAGTCAGGTGCCCCCCACATGGGGAGCAAAAAAAAAAAAAAAATATATATATATATATATATATATATATATATATATAAATAAACTGTAAATATATATAAATGCACCTTTAGAAACATAAACTTTACCTTCATCTAAAAGCAAATACACCACAAAGGCTTATGAGTATAGTGAAGGAAAGAAAAGGTATAGAAAGGGGGGTGGCGGGTGGGTAACCCGGACTACAACAGTGAATACACTCGAACATCTACATTTATGGTAAGTGTACACAACTGTACTATGTTCTTCGTGTTTCACTGTTGCAGTCATTACATTTGGGTAGAATCCCAAAGCTATGGATGGGAGGATGGAACTAAACAGCATTAGGAGCGGCTATAAGGCCCTGCAAGACTGCAGTGGCAAAGCCTGCCCCAGATTTAGAGAAGAGAGGTAAATGATAATGCTTTGTGAAGGTATAAACAGAATTCCAAGTAGCAGCTTCTAGAATGTCTTTGGTTGGTACCCCTCTGAGAAAAGCTGCTGAAGTAGAGGCGGCCCTGGTGGAATGTGATCTGATCCCCTTGGGCACAGGTTTACCATGGTGCAAATAGCAGAAACGAATGCAGTGGCTTATCCATTTAGAAATAGTCTGCTTTGATATAAGCCTTCCCCTCTGATCCTGCAGCAAATGCTACCAGTAGTTGCTCAGACTTCCTTAGGGATTCGGTTCTGTTTAAGTAAAATCTTAGTTGTCTGTGTACATCCAATGAATGCAGAATCCGCTCCCCCTTGTTCTGCAGATTTGGGTAAAATGTTGGCAGGTGAATGGTCTGGTTAAGAGCCACACTGGATACCACCTTAGGCATAAAAGAAGGACTGGTCCTGAGGGCCACCCTGTCCAGGTAGAATATAATGAAAGGCTCGACTGCCATGGGAGCCTGTAGTTCTGAAACCCTTCTTGCTGAAGTGACTGCCCAGAGAAAAGCTGTTTTCCAAGATAGAAATTTTATATACGCAGTTGCTGCTGGTTCAAAAGGAGGCAGGGTGAGTTTTTCTAGCACAAAATTGAGGTCCCATGCAGGAGTTGGTGCTCTCCTGGGAGGCCTTAAATTTTTGGCCCCTCTAAGATACTGTTTAAGCAGTGGATGAGAAAAGAGGGGAGGGCTCTGTGCTGTAATGAGCCGAGATGGCAGAGGCATGGATTTTTATTGAAGAAAAAGATAGGCCCTTGTCAAGCATCTCAGTTAAGTATTTTAAAATCTGAGTAATATTGGGCTTTGTTGTGTCTATTCCTTGTGCTTGTTTCCAAGCACAGAATCTTTTCCATTTATAAACATAAGATTTTCTAGTACTACGCCTTCTGGCTTCCAAAATGACATCCATCACAGATTTACTGAGAGGTGTGGTTTGAATAATTAGTTGATTAGCCATGCTGCCAGATTCAGAGTTTGGAGCTGAGTGTGCAGAATTTGATAGTTCTGCTTTGACAGTAGATCAGGTATTTGAGGCAAGTACCATGGAGGAAGGTACGACATAATCCTTAGAAGCAGGCACTAGTGCTGGCGAGGCCAGTCCGGAGCAATTAGGATAATTTTTGTTTTTTCCTGTGTGACTTTTAGTAAGACCTTGGAGAGTAGAGGCAGAAGGGGAAAGGCATAGACTGATGGGTTTTTTCAGCTGAAGGATAGAGCATCCACTTTCCATGCTTTTTTGTGAGGAGTTCTTGTGCAGAATTTGTCCAACTGATAATTTTGGGGAGAGGCAAATAGATCTATGTCTGGGCTCCCCCATTTCTGTGTTAACATGCTGAAGATTTGTGGATCTAATTTCCATTTGTGCGGGTCCATAAGATTTCTGCTTAGGTCGTCTGCCAGAGTATTTTGCTTTCCTGACAGGAACTGAGCTTAAAGATGTATTTGGTAAGTCAATGCTGTGTTCCACAAGGTCATGGCTAGTCTGCAGAGGGGGTAGGAAAGTGTACCCCCCCTGCTTGTTTATGTACCACAACTGTGGTGTTGTCCATCTTTATCAGTAGTTGTCCTGGATGAATTAAGTCCTTGAAGGCTTTCAGAGCATTCTGAACAGCTAGCATTTCTTTCTGGTTGATATGCAGATGCATTTGGTTTGGGCTCCATTTGCCCTGAATGCATCTCCCTGCCAGGTGGGCCCCCCAAGCATAGTCTGATGCATCTGTAGTTAGGGTTTGGGTGGCAGGGGGTAGAGTGAATGACAGTCCCTTGTTTTGGTGACATGTCTCTGCCCACCAAAGAAACTCCTGTTGTAGGCAGGGAATGAGAGGAATCATTGTTTCCAAGCTGTGACAATGTTGACTCCATAAACTTTTTAGGTACCACTGAAGTTTCCTCATATGCAGTCTCGCATATTGAATTAGTAGAATGCAGGATGCCATGAACCCCAAAGCCTGCAGAATTTGTTTTGCAGATAACTGGGTTTTTGTTGCCATTTGTTTGAAATATGTTGTCGGTTGCCTTTGTTTGTCTGGCATGAGGTAAGCCATCTGGGCAGTTGTATTCAAGCTTGCACCCAGGAATGTAGTTATTTGAGAGGGAACCAGTTGTGATTTCTTTTCGTTTATGGTGTACCCTAGGCATGCGAGAAGCCTTTTTACAAATGCCAGATGAAGAGTGTCCTTGTCCTCTGCCTGAATGAGACAATCGTCCAGATAAGGATAAATTTGAATGTTTCTTTGTCTACAGAATGTAATTACTGGTGCCAGGCACTTTGTAAAGACCCTGGGCACAGTAGATAAGCCAAAGGGCAGTGCAGAGAATTGGTAATGCAAAACACCTGCTTTGAAGCGGAGGTATCTTCTGCATGATTCCCTTATTTGGATATGCAGGTATGCCTCTTAAGTCTAGAGTTATTAACCTAGCATTCTTGCCTAGCATTGGCAGAAGCTGTTGTAATGTCAGAAACGTGTTCAGAATCGATAAGTCCAGTATTGGACACCATGAATTGTCTTTCCTGGGTACCAGGAAAAGTCTTGAATAAAAACCTTGTCCTTTTTCCTTTTCTGGTACAGGTTGAATAGCCCCCATATCCATGAGTGACATGACTTGTTTCTGGGCCTCTGCCCACTGGTTTTGTGGCAGATCCGGCCATCCATTTGGAATTGGCAGAGTATGGAAATGAAATCTGTTCTCCTGGGATACTATGTTGAATACCCACTTGTCCTGGGTAATTAACAGCCAATTGAGCATGAAGTGCTAGTTTTCCCCCCAAGGGGGCTGCCAAAAGATAAGTGCTTGGAGATGGTAGAGGAAAGTCATTGAGACTGCTTACTGTAGCGTTGTGCTTTGTTTCCTCCAGATTTGGAGGTGGAGGCACCCCATTGCTTTGACCTGTAAGAACCATGTGATTGATATCCGGAGCCTTTTGAGTGCCTGGGTTTGCCCTGAGTGGCTCTGTTGGACACAGGGAAGGACCAATTTTTAGTAGGCCAGTACCTACTGAACCTGGGTGGCTACACTTGCAAGAAATCTTTTACAGTTTGCATAGATTTAGCTTTGTCTTCCATTTTCTTTAAAACCTCTTCTGCCTTATTACCAAACAGAGCATCATGCTGCAAAGGGGCATCCAACAATTTAGCTTTAACATTATCAGGCAGATTTTGCTCCTTGAGCCAGGCATGCCTTCTAATCACAGATCCAGTAACTGCGGCCCTACAAGAGGCCTTCAAGGAATCAAAACCACATTGCAAAGTATGCTTTCCAACCTGTTCTGCTGAATGCAATAAATCCTGTAACTCTTTATTTTCCACACAATCAGAAATCAACATAATTTTCTGTTTCAGTAAGCCCATAACATGCTGTTGATATTTAAGCATATGAAACTGGCAGTTTAAAGCCCTGATTGCCAAGGTTGCAGACGTATAAACCTTCTTGCCCTATCTATCCAGCGCCCTGGAATCTCTATCAGAAGGGGTAGGATTTTTGGCTGTAGAAGCCTTAACACCCTTGGGACCCTAGGAAATAGTCCCAGGATCAGCAGCAGGATTTTTGAAAATAAATTTGTGGGAGTCAGGAACCCGGTAATATCTGGCTTACTAGAAGCCGGAGGCAGGGAACCCAGAGCCATGCTTGATTCCGAGAACACATCATCAACAATGTCTAATACAAGAGGTATTGCCAAAGGCCTATGCCGAGGAAGAAGGAGGAAATCCCTAAGCCTCTTTTTTGATTCAAAGAAGTCCTGACTCTCCCAGTGAAAATGTTCCCTTAAAGTATGCAAAGTCTCTCCAAAAGAATAATCCTTAGGAGGAGATGCAGATGGGATGGATTCCTCTGCATTAGAATCCTCATAGGGTGAAATAGAAAATTCCTGATCAGAAGAGGAATCAGAGGAAATGGAAACCTGATCTGAAGATTCATAATCAGTGCCTTGCCTAGGCCTCTTAGCAGGGGGGAGTTGGGAACCCCTGATCAAGGTAATTAAAAACTCAGCCATTTTGATCATCTGTTTTTTAGGCATAGGGGCCTGAGCACGTGGCTCATGCATCGTTTCTGTAGACATAGAAGTTGTTTTTGACCTTGTTTTTGTTGCTGGCGCCGGTTTAATATAAAAATGTTGAGGCCTGAAAACACCCTCAGAAGCCGGTGCCTGTTCAGCGGCTCCAGACCCATCCAAGGGAGAGACATCCACGGATTCAATACTCTGAGAATCTCGCGGCATACCGGACTCCAAATGGGTCTCAGTAGAGGCCTGCGACTCAAAAGTAGCAGGTATCGGGGGCTGTGAAAGCGCATCACTGAGTACTGGCGACTTGCTTAGGAGAAGCTTCGTCGGTTTTGGACCTCAACGGTCTGTCTCTGTCTTTTTCCTTGTGTTTTTTGTGAACTCCGGTAGTTGGATTGCTAACAGATGACATTTCAGGATAGTTAAATCTTGAACCAAAATATCTAGAAGCAAAAATATACTGATGCTTAATAGTGCGTTGGTTGAATCTAGCACAAAACCAACAGCAAGGTACGCTGTGATCAGGGCCTAGACAAAGAATATAGTATAAATGAAAATCCTTATGAGGTATTTGCTTCCCACAAGTAATGCAATTATTAACTTTTACTGACATCGGTAAGGAGCAAGAAAAAGTTTCCCCAACGGGGTACTTAGCTTTAGTTTGAAGACTTCGGTTCTGAAACTCGAATACGAAAATTTCAGGAGTCGGCCGACCGGCACTTGCAAACTGCTTTTGCTTCGGGCACCGCGCGGCAAGAAAGACTGAATAAAATGGCGTCGGCTGCATGTTTTATACTCCTGACAACCTGACGTCATGGAAGAGGAGACAGCAACCGACACAGGACCCAAAACTTTGTTATTCAGGCCAAATGAGGGCAACCTGCCAGCAGATTACCCAAATGTAATGACTGCAACAGTGAAACACGAAGAACATCAAACTGGCACCCCACCTAAGTACCATGTTGAATCGTAGCCTCACTTCATGCTTTGCACCTATTAAATGGCACACAGGGATGGTTACCCCACACCACGGACCCCGGGAACTACTGCCCCATTAGCCTGATGAGCCTGGTCTGCAAGGCCATGGAACGTACCATCTTGAGCTTATAACCTCCAAAAACTGGACCCCACTCAGTCTGGGTTTGTAAAAGGTAGGTCACGTCTCCTAAACCTGACTGACTTCTTTGAAACAGTCACCAGGGCCGTGGACGTGGGTAAGGTAGTTCACACAGCCTATCTTGACCTCACCAAGGCTTTCAACACCATCCCCCACTTTAGAATTATAGATAAACTCACTAGACTGGGCATAAATCCCTATGTCACAAGATGGGTGGCCAACTGGCTCACTGACAGAACCCACACAGTGAAAGCAGCCAACTCCAAATCCAACTTCAGACCAGTGACAAGTGGAGTACCACAGGGCTCAGTCCTGGGTCCTCTCCTGTTTGGCATCTTCTTCTCAGAAGTCCAGGCTAATACAGCAGGTCTTTGGATAACGAAGTTCGCAGACGACTGAAAACTAGGTGCCATAATAGAATCGCCTAATGATGTGAACATTCTACAAAAGGGCCTCACTGACACTGATGCATGGTGCTGAAGTTATGGCCTCAAGCTCAACGCCAAGAAGTGCACTGTCATTCCCTTTGGGAAAAACACTGTACCCATGAACTACCACATAGGCGGTAGCCTACTAAACACCGAACGTGTGACATAGACCTTGGGACACAGGTGGACCGTAGTCTCTCCTTTGATAATCACATCATCACAGTTGTCAGAAAATCCTTCTATGTAGCACACCTCATCACAAAGGGATTCACCTCCAGAAAAAGAGAGGTCATTGTTCCTCTCTACTCATCCCTCATCAGACCCATTATAGCATAGAACACCTAGTTTGGCATGTACCTCGCAAGACATCAACAACTAGAAAGGCCACAAAAATACCTCACTAAGAGGATTACTGGCCTCAAACAGATGACATACCCAGACAGTCTTAGAAAACTCCAGTTCTACTCCGTCACTTATCGCCTACTCAGTGGCGACCTCTGCCTAACATACAAAGCCATGTCAAACCCAGATCTGTTGGAAATGCTACACTAAAAGAAACCCCAATCCCTCTGAGCCACATACTCCAGGTACCTAAACCTTGCCACCACAATAAACAGAACATGCTGGAAGGATAGATTCCTGTCCCAGAGACTTCCCATGCTCTGGAACAGACTACCCATTCATGTCAAGCAAAGCTCCTCATTAGCCCTCTTTAAGAAAAATCTCGACAACTGGATGGGAAATAGGAAATTCACCCCGGGGATCATTTCTGTGGCTCTGCTAGACAGTGGCACAAGAAAATAACTTTCTTGGGTGGCGAAAGCCAGGGGAACTTTTTTCGCTAGGCTTATATAGGCTCCAGGGCCAACAGCCTAGTACCGACCTATGAACCTATGAATCCAAGACCCTCTGGAGAACAATCTTAGCAAAACATGTCCTGGAACTGGAAAAGGAATCTAGTTTATAATGCTTTGTGAAGGTATATATAGAGGACCAAGTTACTGCCTCTAAAATATGTCTAGAGTCCACCATGATCTAAAAAGTCAGGGAAGAAGTCAAAGCCTCGCTTAGAGTGCTCTATTCCTGACTGAAGTAGCTTGTTATGGTAAGAACAACAGAAAGAGATACCATGAAACAACCATGTAGAAAATGTCAGCTTTGACACCACAAGCCCTTTTTTCTACCTTTATAGGAAACAAATAGCTGATCACCCTTTCTGAAGGATTCTCTTCAGACTATCTCAGCTGGCTGTGAACATACAGAGTATGTTATATTCTTTCTCCCTTGTTTTTGTGTCCTAGAAAGAACACAGGAAGATTAATACATTGTCTCAATGTAAATTCTAAAACCACTTAGGCATAAAAGAAGGATGTGATCTCAAAGAAACCCTTTTCCTTGTGGAAAACGATGTAGGGCTGACTCACCGTAAGAGCTTACAACTCAAGATACAGTTTTTCTAAGTCAATAACTTTAAATCAGCTTGGTGAACTAGTAGAAATTGTAGTAGTAGTAGTTTTTCAAGCACAAAAAGTTAAAATCCCAAACTACCTGTTTTGTAGGTGGATGGATATATAAAATCCCTATCAAAAACTTCTTGACCTATGGAGAGGAAGAAAGGGGGTGGATCTAAGGGCAGACAGGAAAAAATGACAGAAAGGTGAATTTTGATAGAAGAGTAAGAAAGGCCAGACAATAATAACTCTCAATAAAATTCCAGGACCAGAGGCATCCAAGCCTTAAATGAATCATAATACTTGGGTGTGGCACCAACTAGAAAATTTCCTCCACCTGTACATATATGATTTCCTAATAGCATTTTTAAGTACCTGCTGCACATCCTCAGACAAAAAGTGCCTAAAGGGTCATCAAAATTATCATCCAGGAAGCCAACTGAAGTGTTTCCAGGTAGGGGTGTAGCAAGCAACCTGTCTTGTGTGAGTACATCCAATCTGCAGGGAAACCAGTGGTACTTAACCCTTAGCCATTTTCAAAAGAAGGGAAAACCACTGTTGCCTGGGCCAAAGGGGAGTCCTCACCATTATCTTTGGAGAGTCCTCCTGGATTTTTAGGAGAAACCTGGGTAACAGTGAAAAGGGCAGAAAAACAGACAGAAGCATTCTTATCCAAAGGAATGAGAAGGCATATCTGTCTCGGGGACCTTCTTGCAAAGAATCCTGGAGCAGAATTTGTCTGTTTTGAAAGAAGGCAAACAGATACATTTGAGTTTTCCTCATAGTTGGATCAATTCCTGGAAGACCCCTAGGTGTAGTTTCCATTCATGAGTATCTGCCCTGATGCTGCTCAGCTTACCTGTTACAATGTTTTTCTCTAAGTGAACATATATGAGGCCTGAAGAGACAACGTGACCTGAAATGCCACATCCCAGGCCACTACTTCAAGTCTGCAAAGATGGTAAGAGTTGGTTCTCCTTGACTGTTTATATACCACATCACTGTAGTGTTGTCATCACAGAGGTCCTAGGGACCATAGATGACTTAAGGCTTTTATAGTAGGAATTACTGTCAACATCTCTGACATTTATGCACTTTTGTCTGTCCTGTTTGTCCCACAGACCTTGCATTTTTACTGCCTTCAGTACAGCCCCCCCCCCCAAGCAAAATCTGAGGCATTTGTTGGAAAAGAATGAAGTGGAGGAGGAGAGAGAAGTGGAGACCTACGTTGACAAAAGAACTAGTGTACCTAGCACAATACCTCCCTTCTCACCAACATCTGCACTAGAATCTGAAAAGACAAAGGGTTTTGATACTGAAATCAGAATGACCTGAGGTATCACAGAGTTGTTCTCAAGTTAAGTCTGCCCATGGGAATAATTATAGTCTGAGGCCATGAAACCCATAATCCTGAAATATTTCCCTGGCAGATGTCAAAAAAATTGTCTAGAAAAATTCAGGATGATTTCTTTGTACAGTTCTGTTTTGTTTAGTGGAAGAACTATTTTGTGGGAAGGGATGAGAAAAGATGTCTGTAAATCCAACTGAAACCCCAGATCGAGTACAGGTTTTCTGACAAGTCAGGGAATCTTGACATCTGAATGCCTTGATGTCTGCAGTAATCAATTAGTTGTGCCAGACTCTTTGTAAATACTCTTTGGTCTATCTGCTGCACCAAGGGTAAGACAGAGAACCAATAATGTAAGCACAAGACAGAAAATCTTAAAAAAAACTTCCTAATCATTTGCAAACTGGTATGTGATAAGCATCTTTTAAGTCTAACATTACCATGAAACTGAGGGAGGTATGATTGTTAGCAAGGTTTGGAAGGATAATATTTCAAACTTTGGGACCTTCACATAGAGAATATCGAGAAAGGAGAGCTCTAGGACTGATCATCTTTAACACCAAAAAGATGCTTGAATAAAAACTTCTGCCTGTCTGATCAGAGGGCACTAGTTATATGACCCCCCACTAAAACACCATGTGTTTCAAACCTGGAGGAAACAGGGACATTTAGTTTAGAGAATGAGAAGAAATCCCCTGAAAAGGAGATGGGATTCCCACTGCCATCTGTACTCCTATTCTATGATTATCAAACCCATTTGTCTAAGATAAACTTATGTCACTGGAGAAAATGGAGACCTAAACTAAACAGATTTAAAGGCCTGTCAGGGTGCAAAGGGAGGGGGTTTAATGGGCAGGTAATGATTCGGTGATTCTGGAACGCCCTTGGCTCTGGGAGGCTCCTCCTTCTTCTTGGAGTTTCCTTGCCATTGCTTTTTATTATATCTGTTTGAACTCTGCTGAAGCTGCTTAATTGTGCTTCTTGAAAAAGGGTCCCAAATTAAAGGAAGGTTTTTAATGAACTTGGAAAAGGAGGACTGAAAGACTCGGGTAACCCTTTGAATCAATTTCCATCTTAAATCAAATCATTTTAGGACCTCATCATCATGGTAGAAAGGCCAAAAAGAACATTTATCTTTGCCAAGGGGAGAATTTAAAACTTCAGTTTTAACATCTTTTGGTATATCTTGAGACTGTAACCAAGCACATCTTCTCATAACTGGACAAGTAACAGCAGCAGCAGCTCTGGATACAGCATCAGAGGAACCATAAAAGCACTTTAACGAATGTTTGATTGCATGAGAAGCAGACGATTAAGGAATTTAATGATGTTTTAACCTCTGCAGACGAAAAGTTAATGGTTATTTTCTCATGTTCTTAAAAGATGGCACTAAAAATTTTAACATGGCAGTTCAGAATTCTAAAAGTTAAAGCAGCAGCAGAATAAACTTTTTTCCTAAATCTATCAAAGGCCTTCCTTTTCTCACTACAGGAAATGGGGTTAGTATTCACAATATGTGTAGCTGTAGATGGCTTTGATAAGGAAATCACTGCAGGACCTCATTTGGGATTAAAAATCAAATATTTGTGTAACTGAGGTACTTTATAGAACCTACCAAACCTTTTGGGAGCAAGAGGTTGACTGTCACACATGCTGTAAACCATTAGGAAAACATTGTCTAAAGCTGATAAAACAGGAGGGGCATCTGCGACCTGAGAAAAATCCAGTTGTATACATAAAAAGGATTTGATTTTAAATCTACGAGCAGTGATTTTAAAAAGGATTTAAGGGAATTTTCCTTTAGGTACAATATTGGTGCCTGTTTTTCCAGCTTTCAGCAAGCTGTTTGTTCCAAGTTTGTTTTTGGTGTTCTGAATAAAGAATACAGAAAGACTGATGGCTTGACTCACAGTAAAGTTTGAAATCACTAAAGGCATGGATGAGGGATTTATTCTTAAAGTAACACTATCTTTATGGACAACCAAATAGGTTTCACCCACCATAAGAGCTTGCAACTCATAAATTGTTCTAATATCTACAATAAGAGTAACACTGTCTTCAAAGTAATGAACTGCAAAACCAGCCAAATGGGCTGGTTCAAAGGGAGACCAAGTTAAATTTTACAGCACAAAGTTAAGCTCCAAAAAAGGTGGCACCTGTTTCCTACATGGTCTTACATGCAAAACCCCTTTTAAGAACAGCTTGATCAAAGACTGAGAAGAAAGGGGAGGATCCATGGGCAGACGTGCTGAAATGGGAAAACATGAACATTGACAGACATGCAAGATCGGCCAGACAATAGTAACTCACACAAATACTGTAAAACCAGTGGTATAGACACCCGAAAAAAGCCCCGGTTCTTACTGCCGCAACAGCTAGCAAATCTCTTCCATTTACTAATGCAAGAATTCCTAATGGCCAGAGTTTTTGTCTCCTTGATGCCTAAAAGGTATTAAAATTGAATCATCCAGTCAGTTGTAGTTACTTGAGAACAGGACGTATCAAACTCCCCGTCCTATGTGATTATATCCATTGTGTGGGGCAGCTTGTGGTAACTACCCTTGGCCAATTCCATAAGAAGGGAGAACCCACTGCTGCCTATGCCAAAACCAGAAGGGAGTCATCACAATAATCTTTAGGAGAGTCCCTCTGAATCTTCAGAATGACCACAGATAACAGTGGACAGAGGGAAAAAGGCCAAAAGGAATATTCCAGTCCAAGAGAATGAAAAAGTTTTCATCATCCAGGCCCTCTTGCTTGGAGTCCTGGAGCAGAATTTTGTCAAATGACTTCAGTGAGTGGAGGAGAAAAGATCTATTTGAAGTGTTCCCCACCAATGAATCAATTCCTGGAAACCTCCTGATTCAACTTTGATCCATTTTATGTTGTCTGTCAACACCTGTAGATGTCACGGGAACCATAGATGGCACAGTTGAAAGTATTTACAAGTGCCAACATCTCTTGTGTGTGTGTGTGTTTTGGTCAATATTTTTTTCTGTTCCATAGACTTTCCATATTCTTGGAGCAGAGAGGAAAAAGTACAGTTGTGTACACCTACCATAAATGTAGATGTTCGAGTGCCTTCACTGTTGCAGTCATGACTGTAGGGTTCTCCCCTGCCGGCAGGCAGCCCTCGGTCGGCCAGAATCCCAAAATCTGGGTCCGGCGTCGGCTGTTCAACCATGCTCCCTGACATCAGAGCACCAGGAGTACAAAGCTGACAGCCGACGCCATCTTCTCCAGTTTTTCTTGCCCCAGATGTCAGGAGTCCCAAAATGAAAAAGATCCCAAAACCTTTGCAAATACACCTCAGAAGAATGGTGAAAAAAGGAACTACACAAAAGTAAACATAAGAGGGGACAGGAGGGAGGGAAACCCAGACTGCAACAGTGAAGACACTCGAACATCTACATTTATGGTAGGTGTACACAACTGTACTATGTTCATCGTGTTTCACTGTTGCAGTCATGACTGTAGGGTAGAATCCCAAAGCTGAAAGAAAGGGAGGTGGTCATAAAGAAGAAGGGCCTGCAAGACTGCAGAGGCAAAGCCTGCCCTAGACTTAGAGTAGAGAGGTAGATTGTAGTGCTTAGAGAAAGTATGCACTGAACTCCAAGTTGCAGCTTCCAAAATGTCTTTGGTAGGAACTCCCCTGAGGAAGGCCGCAGAAGTGGCAGCTGCTCTGGTGGAATGAGTCCGTTTACTCCCTGGGATTTGCTTTCCATGGTGTGAATAACAAAATCTGATTCCATGAGCAATCCATTTAGAAATGGTCTGTTTTGAAATGGCTTTACCTTGGGAACTTGAAGCATAAGAAACAAACAATCGTTCTGATTTTCTGATGTCCTTGGTTCTGTCCAGGTAAAAACGTAGTTGTCTGTGTACATCCAAGGAATGTAAGATCCTTTCCCCTTTATTTTGAGGAGTGGGGAAAAAGGTTGGCAAGTAGATAGTTTGATTTAAAGCCACTTTGGAAACCACTTTAGGCATGAAGGTAGGATTAGTCCTCAAAGATACCCTGTCTTGATGAAAATAATATAAGGTTCCACAGCCATAAGAGCTTGTAACTCTGAAACTCTCCTGGCAGAGGTTAGGCCTAACAAGATAGCTGTCTTCCAAGATAAAAACTTGATTTCAGAAGAGGCAGCAGGCTCAAAAGGAGGCAAGGTTAGTTTTTCCAAAACATAGTTGAGATCCCAAGCAGGAATAGGAGGAGATCTAGGAGGTCTTAAGTTCTTAGCTCCCCTGAGAAACTGTCTCATGAGCTGGTGGGAAAAGATGGGAGGGTCTGTATTATAATGAGCAGAAATAGCAGAGGCATGTATCTTAATGGAAGAGAAAGAGAGACCCTCATGTAAGAGATCTGTCAAGTAAAGTAAAATTAAGGTAATGTTAGGAAGAAGAGGATCAGAATCCTGAGCCTGCATCCAGGAACAAAATCTTTTCCATTTTCCTGCATAAGATTTTCTAGTGCTAGGACGTCTGGCTTCTAAAATGACATCCATAACCTGCTTGGGTAGGAAAGAAGAAATCAAAGGCCCTGGATTAACCAGGCCGCCAGGCTGAGAGTTATGGCATGAGATTGTAGAACCTGACCCTGATGTTGGGACAGAAGGTTCGGAGACTGAGGTAAAACCCAAGGGGGCTCCAGACATAGGTTTTTTAGAGTTGGATACCAAAACTGCCGAGGCCAATTTGGAGCCAGCAAGATTATCATCTTGGGCTTGTCCTGTTTTAACTTCAATAAGACCCGTGGAAGAAGAGGAAGAGGCGGAAAGGCATATCCCGAGAGGTTCCTCCAACTGAATGACAGGGCATCCACTTTCCAAGCTTCTCTGTGGAAAGACCTGGTGCAAAAATTCTGTAGTTGATGATTGAGATGGGATGCAAAGAGGTCTATGTGAGGACATCCCCAGACTGCTGTTATCCTCCTGAATATTTTGGTGTCCAGCATCCACTCGTGTGGATCCGAAAGATTTCTGCTCAGACTGTCTGCCAGGAAGTTTTGTTTCCCTGGTAGAAACTGAGCTTGAAGATCCAGATTGCAAGCTAGAGTTGTGTTCCATAGATCCATGGCTAGTCTGCAAAGGGGGTAGGAATGAGATCCCCCTTGCTTGTTTATGTACCACATAACTGTGGTGTTGTCTGTCCGTATTAGTAGTTGTCCTGGTTGTAAAAAATCCCTGAAGGCCAATAGAGCTTTCTGAATGGCTAACATTTCTTTTAAATTGATATGCAGGTGCTTGTGATCCTTTGTCCAAAGGCCCTGCAGACAGTTGCCCTGAAAATGGGCTCCCCAAGCATAATCCGAGGCGTCCACGGTTAGAATCTGAGTGGCAGGAGGCAGACGGAAGGGTTTCCCTTTGTTTAGAGCACATGCCCTGGACCACCAAAGAAATTCCTTTTGAAGGCAAGGAAGGACGGAGATCAGTATGTCTAAACTGTGGCAATGCTGAGACCATGCACCTTTTAGGTACCACTGTATTTTCCTCATGTGTAATCTTGCATATGGTATGAGAAGGATGCAGGAGGCCATGTAACCCAAAGCCTGCAGGAATTTCCTTGCAGATAGTTGAGTTAAAGTTGCCAAGGTTTTGAAAGTTGAAGCCAGCTGTAATTGTTTTTCAGATGTCAGAAATGCCATCTGGGTTGTGGTGTTTAGAAGAGCACCCAGAAAAGTTATCTGTTGTGATGGTGTCAAATTTGACTTTTTAATGTTTACAGAGAATCCCAGGAACTTGAGGAGGTTCTGTACAAATTCTAGATGCTGGAGTAAGACATCCTTGCTGTCTGCCTGAATTAGACAATCGTCCAGATAAGGGTATATTTGAATTCCCTTGAGTCTGCAGTAAGCTACTACTGGAGCCAGGCATTTGGTGAAGACCCTGGGCGCAGTAGACAATCCAAAGGGCAGCGCAGAGAATTGAATGTGCCTCGATCCGGCCTTGAACCTGAGGTATTTTCTGCGATCCTGCCTGATGGGAATGTGTAAATATGCCTCCTTTAAATCCAAAGTTACCATCCATGCATCTTTGGACAGCATTGGAAGTAGCTGCTGTAGAGTAAGCATCTTGAATTTTGGAATCTCTAGAAAGGTGTTCAAGACCGACAGATCCAGAATGGGTCTCTATGAGTTTTGCTTCCTTGGGACTAGAAAGAGCCTTGAGGAAAAACCTTTTCCCATCTCTGAAAGTGGAACCAGTTCTATGGCATTCATAGCCAAAAGAGCTTCCACCTGGTTTAAGGCCTCCGTCCATTGATGTTTTGGAAGGTCTGGCCATCCGCTTGGCCTTGGCAAGGTATGAAAATGGAATTTGTAACCTCTTAAAACCACATCCAAAACCCACTTGTCTTGGGTTATTTGAGTCCAATTTTGATAAAAAAAAGAGAGTTTTCCTCCGAGAGGGGCTTCCAGGCAAGAAGTTCCTGTAGCCCAACAGAGGGAGTCATTGAGTTTGTTTCCTTTGAGTTTGTGACCTGTCCTCTCCTCCCCTATGGGTGGAAGCAGTCCACTGTCTTGGTCTATAAGAAGCTTGTGTTTGAGGCCTTCCTCTGGAGCGTCTATATCTACCCCTCTGAGGCCTGTCTGAAGTGGGAAAGGACCAATTTTTGAAGGCCAATTCCTGCTAAATCTAGGTGGCTGTACTTGTAAGAAATCTTTAACTGTTTGCATGGATTTCGCCTTATCCTCCATTTTTTTAACCACCTCTTCAGCTTTTGATCCAAACAAAACATTATGCTGAACAGGAGCATCCAATAATTTAGCCTTTACTTGTTCAGGCAAATTTTGTTCCTTTAACCATGCATGCCTTCTAATGACTGTGCCGGAGGCCGCAGCCCTACAAGAAGCCTCCAAGGCATCAAATCCACAGTGTAAACCATGCTTCCCAACTTGTTCAGTGGCATGCAATAAGTCATGTAATTCCTTATCATCTGCACAGGCAGAAATGGAAGTAAGCTTTTGTTTTAAAACAGACAAGAGAAATTGCTGGTATTTCAGCATATGAAACTGACAGTTTAAAGCCCTAATGGACAAAGTAGCAGAAGTAGACACCTTTTTGCCCCATCTTTCTAAAGATTGAGAATCCTTTTCAGTAGGAATGGGATTTTTGGCAGAAGCGGCCTTAACTCCCTTAGGACCCTGAGAAATGGTTTCAGGGTCAGCAGAAGGGTTCTTGTATAAAAACTGGTGGGAATCAGGAACCCTGTAATATCTATCAGGCTTAACAGGAGCAGGAGGAAAAGAGTCAGGGGTTAAGTTAGCCTCCGAAAAGGCATCATCCACAATATCCAAAACAGGAGGAATAGCCAGGGGTCTATGTTGGGGAAGAAGAAGAAAATCCCTCAGTCTCTTCTTAGATTCCGAATACTCCTGTCCTTCCCAGTGGAAATGTTCCCTCATTTCATGCAAAGTTTCCCCAAAAGAGAAATCCTCAGGGGGAGAAGCTGAAGGAATGGATTCCTCAGCATCAGAATCCTCACATAAGGAGGGAAAGAATATTCCTGGTCAGAAGAAGAAACTGAGGAAACAGAAGCCTGATCAGAGGAATCATAATAAACATCCTGCCTTGGTCTTTTATCTGGAGGGGGATGTGAACTCCTAATCATAGTAAGTAAATCCTCCGCCATCTTGAGTAACTGTTTCTGTGACTTGGGAGCCAGTTCAGAAGAGGCCTGTGTTGCAGTCTTTGATTTAGAAGGAGTCTTTGCCTTTGTCTTTGCCTTTATTAGAAGCTGAATAGGCCTGAAAACCCCTTCGGAAGCCGGTACCTGCACAGCGGCTCCGGACCCATCTGAAGGAGCATTGTCCGAAGGTCCTGCAATAGAAATATTTAAAGGCCTGGTTGGCTCCTCATGAGAGTCCGTTTCGGCCATCGGTTCTGAAATGGCCGACGACAGGGGCTGCAAAAGCGCCTCACTGACGACGGCCGAACCTGAAGCTGGCTCCGCTTGTGCACTATCATCAGATTTGGACCTCGGAGGCCTGTCTTTATCCTTGCGACATTTGTGAACTCCGGTAGCCGGAACCGTATCAGACGACATTTTGTAGTTAAAGCGCCTACCGAAGTAATGAAAAGCAAAATCGTACCTTCGCTTAATTGTACGTTGATTGAATCTAGCACAAAACCGACAACTAGCTACGTCGTGGTCAGGGCCTAAGCAAGGAATACAGTAAGAATGAAAATCCTTATGAGGTATTTGCTTCCCACATGAAATACAATTATTAACTTTTTCTGACATCGGAGTGGAGCAAGAAAAAAGTTTCCCCAACAGGGTACTTAGCTTTGAGTGGAGAAGAAAATCTTCGGACTGAAGTTTATCAGTAAAAATCGTCAGGAGTCAGCCGACCGGCACTTGCGAACTGCTACCACCGCACGGCAAGAAAGACTGGAGAAGATGGCGTCGACTGTCAGCTTTGTACTCCTGGCACTCTGACGTCAGGGAGCATGGATGAACAGCCGACGCCAGACCCAGACTTTGGGATTCTGGCCGACCGAGGGCTGCCTGCCGGCAGGGGAGAACCCTACAGTCATGACTGCAACAGTGAAACACGATGAACATCTGGGAGACATTGATTCTGATAAATTTGGTGTCTCCACCAAAATAACTCTGCTTTCATAAACCTCAAAACTGGAATTTGGAATGTCAAGGGATGGTGATATTGGGACTGTACAGACTTCTGGTACTACTGGATTTTTCTCATGTGAAGTCTTGCAAGATGAATCATGAACTGGAATCCTGAGAAATTCTTTGGCTGAGACAGTAGTCTGAGTGGAAAAACCCATGGAAGAAAAGTTGAGGTATCTAGGAGACATCCCATAAAGACAATCCTGTGAGAAGGAGTTGAAAAAGAAGTTATATATTTACCATAATGTTCCATCTGTATTGTCGAGTTTTCATTTCTCCACACATATAGGTTCGGATCAAAACTATAAGATCCAACTCGGCTATTACTAAGCTCGTGGAAACCAAAAAGCTGTTGGGACACCTCCCCTTATCCACAATGCACCTCTCCCGGTTACCTCAGATCTTGTTTGCTAGGATTATTCCTAGAATGAAAAATATATAAAAAAAAAATTATAAGAAATGATTGTAAGGAAACCATTTCTGGAGTATGGTGAAGATACAAACAGCCATACATTACACTTCCTGTTCTACCAGAAACAAAAGGTTGGGGGATTGGAGAGAGGGGTTGTGAGGAGAAATGAAAAATCAACAATACAAATGGAATGTTATGGTAAGTACATAACTTCTTTATCTAATATTGTCAATTTTTTTATTTCATCCTCACATATGGTACAGAGTCCCCAGCTACATTCACCCTGGGTGGACTCAAAGAAGAATATTCCTCAGAGCCATTTAGCCAAAGAAAGCACTTCCCCTGGAGACAAAATCCAACTTGTAATGAGCAATAAAGGTATGGTGATTTGCCCAAATGGCCACTGCGCAAATTTCATCCATGGATGCATTACCCTGAAAAACTGCTGAAGTAGCCATGGCCCTGGTTGAATGTGCTTGGACAGGTCTGGGAAGAGCTATACCTTGTCTGGTGTAGGCAAAAGTAATATAATCAGATAGCCATTTCGCTAGAGTAACCTTGGACACTGGTAGGCCCTTCCTAGGGCCAGAGAAGGAAATGAACAATTGATCTGCCTTCCTACATTCTTTTGTCCTGTGCAGATAAAAATGTAATTGTCTAAGGACATCTAACATATGCAATACATGTTCACCTTTATTAGTGAAGTTGGGGAAGAAAATGGGCAAGTTAACGGTTTGATTGATATTAGTCTCAGAAACAACTTTAGGTAAAAAGGAAGGGTTGGTGCGTAAGGAAACCCTGTCTTTATGGAAAATCAGGTATGGAAGCTGGGAGGATAAGGCCTGAATTTCTGCTATTCTTCTAACCAAAGTAATGCCTACTAGGAAAATGGTATTCCAAGACAAAATTTCATATCACATGTCGCTACAGGTTCAAACGGGGGCTGAGCTGTAAAATGAAGCACCAAGTTAAGGTCAGGAGGAGGAGAGGGATCTTTGTGAGGGGACCTTAGTAATAATGTCCCTTTCAAGAAGGTCTTGCGAAGTCTGTTGGAAATTAGTGACAAGCTATCTTTCTCAATGTGAAAAACAGAGATAGCTGCTAATTGCACTTTAATAGTAGAGGCCACTGCCCCATTGTCAAAGAGGTGAGTCAAAAATGCTTGAATGAAGTGAATAGGAGCTGTGAAGGGCTCTACATCATATTGCTCAGCCCAGGTTACAAACCTCCTCTATTTGCTCTTATACAGCTTTTGAGTGGATTGCTTATGGGAAGATATCAAAATACGATGAACTAGGGAGGACAGCATAGGTTGTCCGGCTATAAATGGTATTGGAGGAACCAAGCTGTCAGCTTGAGACTGGACAGATTAGGATGAATCATTCCTGTCGAGTGCGACAAAAGGTCTGGAGTGGGTTCCAGAATCCAAGTTTTTTTCCCGTAAATGAGGCCAAAGGAAAGGAAATCAGATTTATCGAGGCCAGAATGGGGCAATGAGGATTACTGCTCTCTTCAACCTGTTTGCTCTCTAGTGAAATTTGGGGATCAAGGGGGTAGGGGGAAAAGCGTAAAGGAGACCAATTGTGTATGAGAGCTTCCCTTGGGGACTCCCAGGTTGGGGAGATTAGGGCAAACTAGCTGCTGCATTTGTTGTTCAGAGGGGATCCAAAGAGGTCACAGCAGGGTTGGCCCCATGTGCAGAAAATCTCTTCCACTACTTTCTGGTTGCAGGACCACTCGTGAGGTATAAGAATGGATCTGCTCAACTTGTTCGCAATCATGATGGACTTTCCCAGAATGGGCATTGCTACAAGAAAGAGGATGAATGAGATCAACCATTGCCACACTCTGAGTGCTTCTCGACACAGGGGGTATGAGCTGGTTCCTCCTTGCTTATGTACCAGACTACAGACATGTTGTCTGACTGAATCTCCACTGTTCCCAGCAAAAGAGCAGCTTGAAAAGCCTGCAATGCTAGCAGCACTGCTCTCATCTCCAGGACATTTATGTGTAAATTGTCCTCATTGGGAGACCAGGTGCCATGAACAGTCTTCCCAAGATAATGCCCCCCCCCCCCACCACCCTATATGGGAAGCATCCATTGTCATCTTGGCCTGAGGTTGCGGGGGAACAAAGGGTCGGCCTGCATTACCTGATCTGAATGAATCCACCATGATAGGGCAGATCTTCAGGTGTCCATAACGAGTCCCTGGTAAGACAATGGTTGATGACTAACTGACCATTGTGAGGTCAGAAGTCATTGTAGTAATCGCATGTGAAATCTTGCCAGCATGACTAAAGACTATAGCAGCTGCCATTGAGCCTAGAGCCTATAAGACATAACGGGCGGCTATCTTCTTGTTCTGGAGTAGTTTGTGTGTTTGGCGCCCGATTGTTAGCACTCTGGACTGTGGAGGTCTTGCAACCATCTGATTTGTATCCAAAATTGCTCCTATAAATTCCAGTGTTTGGGCAGGTTCCAAGTGTGACTTTAAGTAATTTATGCTCATACCTAATTCTGTACAGATTTGGATAACAGGGCCTCTTGCCCAAACAAGTAGATGTCTGGTTGGGGCAGAAATGATCCAGGCATCCAAATAGGGAACACACAGAATTCCTTGTCATCTCAAGTGAGCCACTATTACTGCCATGCATTTGGTGAACTCTCTGGGGGCTGTAGTGAGATCAAAGGGCAGTGCTCCAAACTGGTAATGAGCGAGAAGAGTCCATTTTTATGGGGTAGTACACATTTTGAAGTTCTATGGAGTCATCCAGTTGTCCTGTTCCAAAAAAGGAAGTCTAAACTGTACGTGACCATTTGGAACATGTGGTATCGAACTGACTTCTTTAGTCTGCTGAGATCCAAAAGTGGTCTCCATTCTCCTGTTTTCTTTGGAACTAAAAAGAACCTTGAGTAACTTCCGAATCCTCTTTGGTCTGGGGGACCTCTTGGATGACCTCTTTTGTCCAGCATTTTCTGAATTTGAATAACTGCCTGATCCCTTTGACTGGGTGGGGCATCTGGGATTTTTCTGTAGGGGGGAAGGTCTTGAGAAAAAGGGATTAGATAACCTCTGGATATTATCCTCTGCACCCACAAATTGGTGATTATTTTTAGCTAGGCTCTCCAGTGCAGGGATTGTTGACCCCCAATTGCCTCCAGAGGTGGGCAACCGGGCCTCCATTCAGGAGTGCTGGAAGGGTTTCCCAAAGAATGGTTCTCTGAACCCTTGGTTCTGTGGGCCTCCTCTGCAGTGAGTGTCACATCTTCCAGAATTGTTCCCCCCTTTGCCCCTGGGGGAACTCTCTTGGTAAGACCCCTGTGATTTCTTGAACCACATTTTACCACCTCCTCTCTGACCCTTAGTGTAAGGTCTCTGAGGGGTGGAAAATGTATATCCAAGGCGGAAAGGGTTTTACCCTCCTTCTCACACCTGGATAGCATGTCTTTGACCTTGGGACTGAAAAGTGATGTTCCGCTACACATAGCACTGACAAAAGAAGACTTAAATGCTCCACAAAGTTGCACAAGTGCATCCAGACATGTCTGTTCATTGATATGCCACAACCCACCACTCTACTTGTTCTTTCGGCAGAGTGGTGATGCTGAATGTTCAAAAGACAAAATGCTCTGAGCTCTCTGATTCTCTCTCTTTAAATTGGTAATACAGAGCTGCTTCACATGACATCATTCTTCACACTTCTCTGGTGTTCGCAGGCTAACAGCAACTACATTTACATTCTTTACACCTGGTCAGAAACCAGAGCAACAAAGGATATTTATACTTGCAAATTCTAGCCATTAACCCTGGTCTTAAAACAAAAGGCAGGATTGCCTCTCTCTAGACATATTGGAGCCAACTTTAAAGATCAAAGACAGTCATAAAATGTTTGACTTAGCTTTCTTACAGCAGAATGCACTGTCGTTACATTTTTGAAGTTTAACATTTACCAACATTTTTTCCCATTTAAGAGAACAAGCCTGTGGCTTATATTAATATTTACAAATGACAGAATTATCTACAGAATTCTATCTGGCTAGGCTGGCAGCCTTCACCTACCTTCACATACCCCCCCCCCCCTCCAGAGAACTCAAGCTAGGTTATTCAGTGTGAATAAACTATTTAATACAAGATTGGTGGCATCTTTTTTGCTGGCTCTGTAGTCTGGTGTAGTTTTTCAAGTGACCCTTGAAAACGGTTAGGTGTATCGGAGTATACCCAACCCCATTCCCTGTCTTGAGAGCTCATCTGCATTGGCATTGCTAAAACTACTGCGGTGTTGCACTGACATATCATATGCTTGCAACCCTAGGCTCCATCTTAGCAACTTGGCATTTTTCTGGCTGGCTTTGTTCTTCCTTGTCAGGTCTGGAAGGGGAGCAGATGTGGTACTATAACTGGGGACAAACTTTCTGTAGTACCCTACTGTCCCCAAGAATGCCCTCACCTGCTTTTTGATAACAGGTGCAGGCCATGCCTGAATGGCTTCTACCTTGGCAGGTTCTGGCCTTGATCTTACCACTCCCGACTCTATGTCCCAGGTAGGAGACCTCTGCCATACCCACCTGACATCTGCTGGGCTTAATGGTCAACCCTGCCCTCTGTAGTCTGCCCAGCACCTCCCTGACACGTTGAAGGTGCTCTTGCCAGCAATGGCTGTAGACGGCAATATCATCTAGGTAAGCAACAGCAACCCCTCCTGCTAGGATATGATCTACCAGCCACTGGAAAGTCGCTGGGGCATTTTTCATCCCAAAGGGCATCTTTGTGAACTCATACGAGCCAAAAGGAGTTACAAAGGCTGACCGCTCCTTAGCACTGGGAGTCAAGGGCACCTGCCAGTAACCCTTGGTAAGATCAATGGTTGTAAGACACTGAATCCCATCCAGCTGTTCTAGGGCCTTATCTGTCCTAGGCACAGGGTAAGCATCTGACTCTGTGTGACTATTTAATTTCCTGTAGCCCATACAGAACCTAGTGCTGCCATCCTTCTTTGGCACCAACACCACTGGGGAGGCCCAGGGACTGTTGGACTCTTGAATCACCCCTAGTTCCACATCTCCTGTATCTCCTCTCTCAGAGTCTGTTTGACTCTCTCAGGCACCCTATAAGGGGCCTGCCTAATAGGCCTTTGGGGTCCTGTATCCACCTGGTGCTGCACCAGGTGGGTGCACCCTGCTTTCCCAGTAAACATGTCCCCAAACTCCTGTAACACTGCTCGGATTTCTCGAACTTGGGTAGGAGATAGCTGCTGGGACATTGCTACCCCTTCCACTGTCAGTCAGAGCCTCACTGAGATCAGTCACCAGATCTCCCTCAGACTCCTCCTGCAATCCACTGCAAATGCTCAGCACAAGAGCCTCCCTATCATGGTAAGGTTTCATCATGTTAACATGGTACAATTTGTGCTCCTGCCTAGCAGTTCCACCATGCAGTTAACATCACTTACCTTTCTTACCACTTCTTGTAGGGTCCCTCCCAAGATGCTTGCAGCTTGTTGTGTCTGACAGGAATGAGAACCATTACCTGCTACCCCACAGCATACTCTCTAGCTCAAGCATTCCCATCATACCACACCTTTTTCTGTTGTTGGGCTTCTGCCAGGTTCTCCTAGGCCAAGCCCATGAGTTCTCTGAGCCTTGTCCTGAGGTTTAGGACACATGCCACAACAGACTCCTTGTGAGGTTCACACTCACCTTCCCACTCATCTCAAATTAAATTTAGAGGTCCCCTCACCCTATGCCCATACAACTCAGTGTGAAAAACCTGTGGATTCCTGGGGAACCTCACTGTAAGCAAACAGATGGGGCAAATATTTGTCCCACTCCCTCTTAAACTGGTCTGCAAATGCCCATAGCATGGACTTGATTGTAGAGTTTAACCTCTCAACCTGACCATTAGTTTGGGGATGGCAGGGGGTGGTCTTCATGTGCTTTACCCCACAGTACTTCCACAGATAAGCCAGCAGGTCTGACATAAAACTGGCACTTCTGTCAGTCAGTATTTCTTTCGGGATACCTACCCTGTTGAAAATCTCTAACAAAGCATTTGCCACCTTTTCCACCTCAATAGAGGACAGAGCCACTGCCTAAGGGTATCTTGTAGCATAATCTACTACCACTAGGATATACTTTTTCCCTGTGGCACTTGGGTATTCAGAGGCCCCACAATATCCAAAGCTACCCTTTGAAATGGCTCCTCAATCACAGGCAAAGGCATCAAAGGAGCTCTCACCTTGTCCACTGCCTTGCCTACCTTTTGGCACTGCTCACAGGTCCTGCAGTACCCTATTACATCTCTGGATATTCCGGGCCAATAGAAGTTCTGCATAATACGTCTCTTTGTACGTTTTATGCCGATATGACCTGCAAAGGGAATATCATGGGCTATGGCTAGAAGCACCAGATGGTAGGCTCTAGGCACTACCAACTGCTGTACCCTCTCACCTTCTAGCCCTCCCTCAGAGGTCCACTCTCTATACAGTAACCCTTTGTCCCAGTATACAGATTCCCCCTTCCCTTGAGAATCAGGTGCCTCCCTAGCTACCTGCCTCAGGCCTTGCAATGTAGGGTCTGAGAGCTGAAACTGTCTCAACTCTCTCCTTGTAACCCTTCCCAGCTTCCCTTCCACAGGAAGTCTGGCATCCTCCGACAGTGGTGCCTCACTGTCAGCCTGGGTACTACTACTCACCTCTACCTTTGCAGTCCCTCTGTCCAAGGGAACATCAGTACCCACAAGCAGCTGTGGCTCACATTCAATCTGACTGCTACAGAGTAGCTCCCTCCCTGACGTGACCATCTCACCAGTCCTGGCTGCAAGTATGCAGTCTGTCTGGGTCTCTCCAGGCTAGCAGACCCACATGCTTGCCTCCTAGCCTGACTGTGTGTGACTGCATAAACACATGGTACTGCCTCATCCAAATCCTTCCCTATCAGGACATCTGGAGGATGGTAGTTCGGTACCCTTGTTGTCTCAAAGACAACCTACTATTGGCATTTTGTCTTGCCCACTTACTGGCTCTCTCACCTTTTGTTCCCCACCTTGCATCCGTGGACATCTGTATGCCACATGGCCCCACTGGCTGTACTCAAAACATTTAACCCTAGGTCCTGGACATGTACCTGGACTAGTGCATTCAAAATATTTAACTCTATGTTCTGGACATGTATCTGGACTAGTGGCATCCCCTGCTACTGGCAGATTCTGTTGGGGTAGTCTATGTTGTCCACCATGGGATACTTTAGACCCATAAGCAGTACTGAGAGCCCCTTTCCTGTGCAGGGATGCCCTGCTTGCCAGGTATAGGTCTCCCTTCTTCCCCAACTCATCTGAAGTAGCACATTGTCTATCAGCTAATCAGATCCTCATGTCCTCAGGCAAAGTGCCAAGGGCTTGTTCCCTCACCTAAAGGTCTGCCAACCCTTAAAAAGTGGTTACCTGACAGCCACTCACCCACCTATGAAAATAAGTGCTCCGTTCAGCAAAATATTCACACACACTTTCATCTGCCTTGTATCTATGCTCACAAAACTTTTTCCTACATGTTTCAGATGTTAGCTTAAAACATTCTAACGAGTGATTTTTAACAGCAGTATAATCAAAATATTCACAATCATTAAGTTTAGACAACACAGTTACAGCTTTACCAAAGAGTAAGGGGGTCAGGAACCGTACCCAGAGCCTTTGGTCAACATCATACTGTTTACATACCCTCTCAAACATATGAATGAAACTATCAAAATTATCCCCCTCTTTAAACTGCAGAAGAAATTTACTGACCTTTTATGCTTCTGGGGTCCAGTTACTCCCTTCCCCATTACCTCCATGACTCTGGCGAAGAGTCAGCATCTCCTTCTCATGCTGCCTCTGCCTCTCCTTTTCATCAGCTTCCAGGTGTAGCAGTTTCTCATTCTCCTCAGCCTGCAGACATCTTATCTTTGAGATAAGAATTTATACAACCACAAAGACACTCCTGGGGAAGGCTGGCACAGGTTCTCCAGCTGTGCCCCTTTTACCCAGACTATATGGTAGAAATCAGCCGCCACCACCTACTAATATTTATCAAATACTCAAAGGCCCTTAAAATGGTGTCTAGTTATTACTGTGCATTATTATTATCCAAATGGTAAGTGTGACTGAACAGTCAAGGCTTATTAGAGTGACTTGGTACAATATCACTATATACATGCAATGTACTCTATAGCTTAAATTAACTCTACATAAAACAGCCATAGTTGAATGGTTTAAAAAATATTTTATAATAAATAGTAAAAACATAAGACAATATTTCTTACTACACAGTGAAAGTCAAGAGTTCAGACATCACAGAGAAATACTTAAAATAATACCACAGAAAAGATCTGACATCACAGAAAAACAAACTAGTCTAATCTTCCTATTTCCTAGCTATATCTAAGAGAAAACACAGTTCTAAATAACCTACATATGGAACAGGCAGAATGGTGATGTTGGATGTTCAAAAGACAAAATGCTCTGAGCTCTCTGATTCTCTCTCTTTAAAATGATAATACAGAGCTGCTTCACATGACATCATTCTTCCCACTTCTCTGGTTTTCCCAGGCTAACAGAAACTACATTTACATTCTTTACTATTCAGAAGCCAGAGACTAACCAGGCATCCTTGGCTAACACAGGAAGAAGCTGTTGCAGGGTAAGCATTTTGAATTTTGGTACCACCAGGAAGATGGAGAATTGAAAGAGCCAGGATTGGGCATCAAAAGCCCTCTTTTCTGGGTACCAGGAAGAGTCTGGAGTAGAATCCTTAAACCTTCTGTTCTACTGGAAAAGGTGATATTGAGCAGGGAAAGTACTTGGTTTTGAGCCTCTGCTTTCTGGTTTGGAGGAAGGTCTGGAACCCAGCTTGGGGTTAGCAGAGAATGGAAATAAAATTTGTACCCCTGGGATACAATGTTGAGGACCCACTGGTCCTGAGTGATGGACATCCAGTTTTTTGCATGAAGGGCATGTTTTCCTCCTAGGGGCACAAGCAGTTGGACAGGACTTGGAAGGGGATTGAAGAAGCCACTGTGAGCTTTTTCCGTAAGGAGGTGGCTTACCACTCCCTGCTTTAGGGGTGGGGGCACTCCATTTCTTAGATCTCTGCATACCCCAAGACTGTAGTCTGGGTGGTCTATTTCCCCTGGGTCTTGTTTGAGAAGGCCTGGAGGGGACTGGAAAGGACCAGTGTTTTGAAGGGCAATGCCTACTGAATCTAGGGGATTGCACTTGTAAGAATTATTTAACAGTCTGCATAGATTTAGCTTTTTCTTCCATTTTTTAAGAACCTCTTCTGCTTTGGTGCCAAACAAAGAGTCCTTATTCAAAGGAGCATCTAGCAATTTAGATTTGACATGATCTGGCAAGGTCTGCTCCTCCAGTCAAGCATGTCTTCTCAGTACAGAGCCAACGACTGTTGCCCTGCAAGATGCTTCTAGGGCATCAAAGCCACACTGCAAAGTATGCTTACTGACTTGCTTTGTAGAGTGTATAAGCTCCTGCAATTCTTTATTTTCTGCAAAGTCTGGAAAAGTTACCACTTTTTGTTTAATAAGCTCCATAATATGTTGTTGGTACTTTAGCATGTGAAACTGGCAATTCAAAGCCCTGATAGCAGGAGTTGCAGAGGTATATACCTTCTTACCCCATCTGTCTAAAGCTCTGGAATCCCTGTCTGAAGGAGTAGGATTTTTGGCTGTAGTAGCCTTGATACCTTTAGCCCCCTGGGAAATGATCTCTGGGTCAGCAGTAGGATTCTTGAACAGAAACTTGTGAGTATCGGGTACTCTGTAGTACCTGTCAGGTTTCCTATGAGCAGGAGGTAAAGTGTCAGGAGTAAGACTGGATTCCATGAAAACATCATCCACAACATCCAGAACAGGGGGTATACTAAAGACTTGTGCTGAGGCAACTCTAAAAATTCTGAGTCTCTTTTTGGACTGAGGAGAGTCTTGGCATTCCCAATGGAAATGCTCTCTTAATGTATGCAATGTTTCACCAAAAGAAAAATCCTCTGGAGGGGAGGCAGAGGGAATGGATTCCTCTGCACCTGAATCCTCATAGGCAGATAAGGGCATGTCTTCATTATCAGAAATATCAGAGTCATCGGACTCCTGGTCTGTAGAACCTGAAGGGGACTGGGTTCTTTGTCTCTTTGCAGGGGAAGGCTGACTTCCTCTAATCAGTGTAATAAGGTCTGCAGCCATTCTAAGCATTTGTTTTTTGTGGCATGGGAGCCTGAGCATGTGCTTTGGCCGTCAGTTTTCTAGGTGTAGTGCATACTCTGGGCCTAAGAAACTCGGTAGTTTTGGTTAGAAATGAAGTTGTCGGTTTAATTCGAACATCGGTAGAGCAAAGAACTGCCTCAGAAGTTGGTGCCTGCACAGCGGCTCCAGACCCATCCAAAGTAGAAACATCCGCAGGTTCCATAGTTGAAGAAGCATCTCGCAGCATATGGGACTCCGAATGGGTCTCAGCAGAGGCCTGCAAATCCACTGAAGCAGGCATCAGGGGCTGCAAAGGCATCTCACTGAGTACCAGCGGACAGGCGACTAGCTTGATGGAAGCGTCGTCGGCAGTTTTGGACCTATGCAGTCTGTCTCTCTCTTTATCCTTACGTTTTTTCGGAAAATCGGTAGTTAGATGGCTTACCAAAGCCATTTCAGAATACGGAGATCGAGAGCGAAAGAATTTAGTGACAAAGAGAGCCTGACGACAAATGGTTCGGATGTTAAACAAGGCACAAAACCGCCAGCAAGGGACATCGTGGTCTGGGCCTAAACAGGTAACGCAGTAAGAATGAAAATCTCTGTGAGGTATTTGCTTTCCACAGGCAAGGCAATTGTTAATTTTTTCTGACATCGGTTAGAGCAAGAAAAAAGGATCCCCAATGGGGTACTTAGCTTTAGAAGACTTCAAAATTATTCAATTCGAAAACAAAAAATTCAGGTAGCGGCCGACCGGCACTTGAGAACTGCTTCTGCTTCGGGCTCCTCAGCAAGAAAGACTGATGTAATGGCATTAACTGCCTGTTTTTATACCCCTAACAACCTGACATCAGTCCTGAAGCGACAGTAACGACGCAGAAATACTAAGTCTCTGGTATTCGGACTAACTGAGGGCTACCTGCAGGCAGATAACCCAAGTGTGATGACTGCAAAAGTGAAACCAGAGGAACATCTACATTTACATTCTTTACACCTGGTCAGAAACCAGTACAATAAAGGACATTTATACATGCAAATTCTAGCCATTAACTCTGGTCTTAAAACAATAGGCAGGATGCCTTCCTCTAGACATATCGGAACCAACTTTAAAGATCAAAGACAGCCATAAAATGCTTGACTTAGGTTCATAGGTAGGTACTAGGCTATCTGTCCAAAGGCATTTATCAGCCTAGCCGGAATGCGTTTACTTTCGCCGCCCCCTTAGATTAGTTCCCTGTGCCTCTGTCCAGCACAGCCACAGAAGTGATCACCGGAGTAAACTTTCTGTTTCCAATCCACTTGTCAAGGTTTCTCTTGAAGAGTGTTAGTGAGGAGCTCTGCCTAATGTAGATTGGAATCTATTCCAGAGCACAGGAAGTCTCTGGGACAGGAATCTATCCCTCCAGCACGTCCTATTTATTCTTGTGGTGAGGTTTAGATCCCTAGAGTGTGTGGCTCAAGTGGATATGGTTTTCTTCAGGTGGAGCATGTCCATCAATTCTGGGTTGGACATGGCCTTGTATGTCAGGCAGAGATCACCTCTGAGTAGGTGGTATGCAACAGAGTACAGCTGGAATTTCTTCAGTAGAGTTGCATGGGACATCTGTTTGAGGCCAGTGATCCTCTTGGTGAGGTACTTCTGCGGTCTTTCCAGCTGTTGCAGATGTCTTGTAAGGTACATCCCAAATGGGGCGTTGTACTCTATGATGAGTCTGATGAGTGATGCGTAGAGGGGCACAATGACCACTTTTGATCTGGATGCAAACACTTTTGTGATGAGGTGGGCCACATAGACGATTTTCTAACCACTTTGGCAATGTGATTATCAAAGGAGAGATTACTATCTATGTGGGTCCCCAGATCCCTTATTATGTCTTCCGTATTTAGGGGGCTACCACCTATGTGGTAGTTTGTGGGTAGATTGTTTTTTCCAAAGGGGATGACTATGCACTTTTTGGCATTTAGCTTGAGGCCATGGTTTTGATACCAGGCATCTGTCTCAGTGAGACCCTTTTGGAGGATGTCTGTGTCAGCTGGAGAGTCAGTTATAGCCCCTAGTTTGCAGTCATCTGCGAACTTGGTCAGCCATAGTCCTCCTGTGCTTGCCTGTACCTCTGAGAAGTATATGCCAAACAGGAGGGGTCCTAGGACTGAGCCCTGGTGAACGCCACTTGTTACCGGATGAGAGTCAGACTTAGCTCCCGCAACTATTACCATGTGGGTTCTGTCCGTGAGCCAGTCGGCAACCCATCTCGTGATGTAGGGGTTTATGTTCAGGTTCGTGAGCTTGTCAATAATACCAAAATGGGTAATGGTGTCGAAGGCCTTTGCGAGGTCTAAGCAAGCTGTGTGGACCACCTTTCCATCATCTATAGCCTTGTAACTGTCTCAAAGAAGTCCATCAGGTTTAGGAGGCACGATATGCCCTTAACAAAGCCGAACTGGGTAGGGTCCAGTGTTTGGAGGTTCCCAATCTCTCTGTTAATGAGATCCATGATGATGCGCTCCATAGCCTTGCAGACCAAGCTAGTCAGGCTTATAGGGCGATAGTTCCCGAGGTCTGTTGTGGCTCCACCTTTGTGGAGCGGAATAACCATTGCTGTATGCCACTCTATGGGCATGTGGCCTGTGGAGAGGCTGAGTTTGAACAGTGTGTTTAGGTGAGGGGTTTGTTCATCTTTGAGCTTGTGTAAGACGCAGCCTGGGACACCGTCTGGTCCCATTGATGCTGTGTTTTTGGCTTTGGAGAGGGCTGTTTTAACCTGAGTGTCTATTATTTCAGGGGCACTACATTCTTCTAGTATGGCTATGGGCCCTTTTGGGGGTGAGAGGAAGGTGAAGTTTGCACTGAACCTGTCTGCCAGGATGTTGGCGATATCGGTCTGTTCAGTGTATTTTGTGTCATTCTGCACTAACTCTGAGCATATCTTAGAATTGCCACTTAGATTCTTGACATAGCTAAAGAATGCCTTGTGGTTATCTTTGGAGTCCTTGGAAATTTTTCTTTCGAAGCTAGCCTTGGATGATTTTATGAGGGATCGTAGTTTCTTGCTGATACTTATCAGGGATGTCTTCCCTTCTTGGGATTTTACTCTTTTCTGTACTAGTTTCCTCCTTCTATTGTATAGCTTGTTTATGGCAGGGATCTACAAGACTGGTTTCCTTTTCTTGGAGGAGTGAGTCTTGGTTTTGCTTGGGATAGCACGATCCATGCATTCTTTAGGTGCCCGTATAGTGCATTAGTAAAGGATTTTGCAGCTTGGGCAGCATTATCCTTTAGCATGGGGGATTTGAAACTTTCCAACTCGGTCTTAAGTAACGTGAAGTTTGTTTTTGAAAAGTTTTTCACGGTCATTTCTTTGACCGGGGATGGGGGCGGAATGTGGATATCCAGAGTGATTAGTTTATGGTCAGATCTAACCAGCGAGGGGTTGACGTCCGAAGTAGAACACCGGTCGCCCATGTTGGTGATGACCAGGTCCAATATGTTGACACCTCTGGTGGGGGTGTTGACCAGTTGATCCTGGGCATTTGAGTTTATAAATTCTAGGAAATGTTGGGCAAGGGAGTTAGTACTCAAGTAGTTCTCCCAGTAATGTTTGGGTAATTGAAATCACCCAATATCAGAGTGTTTGGTAGGACCTTTATGTTTCCCACTGTTTCCAGAAATGCAGAATGGGGGTTCTGGGACATGGTGGGTGATCTGTAGCAAGCTACAATTTGAATTGCAGTTCTGCCCGTTGTTAGTTGCACGTGGATGATCTCTGAAGCATCGTGCTGTGCCACTAACCTGGAGATGTGGGTATCACTGATGAATATGGATACACACCCCCACCTTTTGTATTTCGGTCTGGGTTTTGTGGCCGAAATGTATGGTATGAGTTTTAGCCTGGTAGTGCTGGGGTGCTCTCTGGAGCCTTAAACCAGGTTTCTGTTACTGCACATATATCAATTTTCTCCATACTCAGGAGTGCCTCGAGTGCATGCATTTTGAGGTTTAGACTTCTGGCATTGAGTAGCATTACCCTCGGTTTTTGTTACTTGTGCTATTTACGGTGCTGGGGTTGTCTTTTGAGCCTTGCCTAAAAAAGGCACTATGTGGGGTGGCAAGAGCCTTGGCCAGTATTCGAAAGCCTAAGGGTGACAGGTGCAAGTCATCTCTAGCGAAGCAGCGTGGCTTGTCGAGCATGTCATCCCAGGCTGACAGACACTGGATCCCCTTTGAATGACACCAGAAGCTTAGCCAATTGTTGAAATTGATAATTTTTTTCTTTATACCGTGGTACTATTCTTGGTGAGGGCAGGATGCTATTCAGGGTCAGGGTCATACTGGCCTGGTCTATGTGATCAGAGAGCTCTTCCATGTCTCTTTTCATGCAGTCCAGGGAGGTACGGCTCAGGTCATTCACACCAACATGGACAATGAACAGAGTCATATTTGTACTTGACCTGAGTGCTTGTGTTATGTGGTGGGTCCTGGCACCTGACGGGCATCTAACAGTAACCTTCTCCTTGTTCAGCCTAGTGACTGGGACGTCAGTGTGCCTGACTATAGAGTCACCTATTACTAGTGTGTTGGGTATGTTATTTTGCCTTAAGGGCCGTGATTGTGTGGCACACTGGTTTTGTGAAGTATGTGTTTCATGGTTTGTGTTGGGGGGTTGGAGGTTGCTTGGATGTCTGCTTTGGAGGTTTCCGTTGCTTTTGCAGGTTTTTATTTAGAGCCTCCCAGTATGCTTTTTTGTATTTATGTGTGTTTTTTACTGGTGCTGGTTTCATAGGTCTATGTGAGACTGGTGGTGTGATGCAAGTAATTCCCTTCTCCTCTTGACTGTCTGGTCCAGTCTTGGGTTGAGAAAGCTTAGCCTCCAGTTTGGCTGTATAATTGCATCTCTCATATGTATTAGTGTTTGGTGGTAGGAGGAGAAGGTTGTCTGTGTACATGAGGCAGTTGTAACATTGCCTCAAAATGCCCAGATTCACCAGTTGGACCGGACAGTACACCTGAAACTGCCCTTTGGACATACCTGGATAGGTACAGTGAGTTGTTTTACTGACTGACTGGTAAGGACGAACAGAGAGCCTTGTCCTTCTCTACAGCATAGGGGGGGTCTAGTGCTAAGGTTTATTAATGCTTGCTATGAGTTTTGAGCAAGTGCTGGGTGAGAAGTGAATGGTTTGAGTGCTTAATTTGAAAGTTTGTCTAGTTCCAAGGGAAAAATTGAAGAGTACACTTTGTGGAGCCGGTAATAGTTGTACCCTAGGTAACTGGCGCTGCCCGGCACGCAAAACTGCGCTAATGCGGGTTTTATAGCAGGGAAATGAAAGAGATAAAAATTGGTCCAAAATAGCCAATAAACTACTAATTTCTGGGCTGAAAACACTCATCCAGGGACAGATAGGCTGCTCAAAGCTCCCCTCTCTCACAGGTGAACAGAGAAACTTCCTTCTATCCAAGTAAGGTATGGGCAAACACAGAAACTTGTAACACAGCCCTGAATTCAGCACTAACCTGAAAACTGGACTATACTAGCTTAGAAAGGTGGAAAACAAGTATTTTTTTTTATTTATTTTCAGAAAATAAAGCAGATACAATCAAAAAAACACTTTAAATGCACAGAAATGGCTATCACACTTGAGTGTGTAGCCTACAACAGTTAAACAGGTAATTTAAACACAAAAACAAAAAAAATTGCAGGCAGTAAAATAAACACAATATGTAGCTGAACAAGCAGAGTGCACTGTTATTTCATTTTTGAAGTTTAACATTTACCAACATTTTTCCACATTTAAGAGAACAAGCCTGTGGCTTATATTAATATTTACAAATGACAGAATTATCTACAGAATTCTATCTGGCTAGGCTGGCAGCCTTCACCTATCTTCACAGTCCCCAAAAGAAACATCCTTAGGAGGTGTTCAAAGGAATCCTTCTCCCTCATTGAGGTCAGTGTCTTCTGTGGCTGACTCCACAGTGGAATCCAAATGCTTCCTCTTGCAGGTCCTCTTCCGAGGGACCTCCTCACTGGGATAACTCTGGGGAGGTATCAGAAGAGGCAGGAGTACCCCGATGGGTATCCTGAGGCCTAAGGTCCAACTGTCCCTGTGGAAGGTCCTGGTCAGAAAAGGTGCACAGGGAGTGTAGACAGGGCTGAGGATCTGAGGGGGAAGGTGACTTTCTAGTTGCAGAATTCCAGAGCCCTGAAAGCTGACTGCTCCTGAGTGGGGAGGGAGTCCATCTCCAGGAAGCCATACTTGTAGGAAGGAGTCCTCTCCAGCTCCGAAGACAGCTCACCCAGGGATGAAGCCGGCTGCAAGCTCACCTGCACGGAA
This sequence comes from Protopterus annectens, assembly GCF_019279795.1. Taxonomy (NCBI): domain Eukaryota; kingdom Metazoa; phylum Chordata; order Ceratodontiformes; family Protopteridae; genus Protopterus; species Protopterus annectens. The sequence continues at coordinate 972,937,518 of NC_056747.1, forward strand.
AGCCCGAGGTGCAGAGACTCTTCAGAAGATCTGGGAGTCAACTGCACCTGTGACCCACCAAGCTCACTATGGATCCGATAGCTCTCCAGCACAGAGAAGGCTGAAGAGCTCTGTGCAAAAGTCTGATCTGAGGAAAGGGAAATCTTCAGATCTGAGCAAGAAGTCACCGAGCGTATTGGACCATAAAACTCAGAGGCTTGTCCTGAAGTTGGAGGAGAAACCATAGGGGGAAAAGGATGACTTGGACAGACCTAGGATCATCTGAGTCGAATCCGAGGGGGACTTAGTAATGCCCTGCTCCCACAAAATTTTCTGGGCTATCCGTTCAGACTGGACCATCTGTTCAATGTCCTCTTGTGTAAACCTTCTGGTAGAATGGGAAGACGATGCCAAAGGAGATCTTGGTCTGCTTAGAAATGGAGACGGTACCCATGAAGGCACATGGTCTACAGAAAGAGTACTGACTCCTTGGCAGGGAGATTATAGCCTTAAAAGGGCTGTAGGCTGGATACGAACCAAAAGGCTCAGACCTATCAAGATTGGAGAGGCTTAGTGCCAATGGCCCTGAGTTGTGGAGTCAGAGGGTTTGGAAGACTTAGATCTCTGCTCCAAGGGAATCTGCTAGAGCTGAGGAAGGTCTCTTCTTCCCTCTATCAGAAATTTCAGAGGCAGAAGAAGCAGGGCTCAAATGAGCCAATCTAGATTTAGCCATAGATTTTGGAGCACTATCTGAAATGGCCTCACTAAAAGACTATGGTACTAAACCCCTCAGAATAAGTTCATTTTTCCTTTCAACCAAGGCCCGGGGGTTAAAGGAATGCAAATAGCACAGTCTTCCTACAGATGATGAGGGCCCACGCAGTAAACACAAAGTGTTTAAGTCACTGCACAGCATTTTGTGACTGCACTTAGTACATTTTTGAAGCCCTTGGGCTTATCCTGCTTCTTAGCCATGGAAAGAAAAACAGAAGGCCAAGAGCGCACACGCATACACATATGCGCACATACATACACGCGCATGCACACAAACCAGTAAAGAAAAAGAAGAAATACTAAAAAGTAAAGAGAAGGAAAAACTTTTTTTTTTTGTCATAGAAAGGAGACTCAGGGAGGGGGGAAGCCACTAACGATAGTTACACCACTAAGGGTATACAGGAGGGAAAGGAAAGTAACCTAATAATGTTTACTGTGAGCAAAGATGATTTAGAGAGAGAAATGGGGAGGAAAGGAACTGAACTCACTACACGGAAAAAGGAAGACTTAGTTAAAAAGGACTAAGAAATTTAGAAATCACCTGCATGACCAAGAACAAACGATTAGACCACATCTTTGTGAAATGCCAAACGAGATCTGATGCAACAGGGAGAGATGTGTTTGGGTAAAGGGAGATGTCCAAGAGCTTTTTGGTTGCTATGAGCTTAGTACCAGCAGAGTCAGATCCGATGGTTCGGATCCAAACCCGTATGTTAGGACGAAATGAAAAACTGGCTATACCAGATCAAGACTTCTGTATGTTCTCCTGGAACCCCAGTCAATGTAGGAGATCCCTTTTCCAGGTGAGAGATTCTTGACATACTGTCAAAGACTCTGCAAAGATAAGCAAGTTGTTTAAATATGGAAAAATGTGAATATCTTGCAGTCTGTAGTATGCCATCACAGGAGCCAGATACTTTGCAAATACCCTTTGGGGAGTGAATAAACTCTTGTACTTAATAAATGTCTTTACGCTGCCTCTGTCCTTACTCATGTTCAAACATCTCTCATCACTAAACTAGAACAAACTTGTTACAAAATTGCCAGATTTTCTGCCAACCTTCCTTACAAATGTCAGCACTGCCCTGCCCTTAAGTTACTCTAATGGCCAGAATTCTCCAAACGGCTACTTATACCCCAGCTACATACTGCACACTCTATCTTATATGAACCCTCATCCTGTTCCCCCATCTCTGATTTAGTCTCCTTCTCTAACCCCACCCCCCAGTCACCTCTGTACTGCCAATAAATGCCTCTTTCAGTTATATAAACCCAACAAAAACATTAGTAAGACCCTTTACAAATACTCTGCAGCCCATGTTTGGAACTCATTCCCTCTCAACATAAGAAGCATTCAGCATAAATACCTATTTAAGAAAGAACTTAAACTTTTTCTCCTGAAGACTTGGTCATGCCCTTGTCAAACCCCCACTTCAACTAGTCTCCTCTCTTCTCATCTTATCTGCTTTTCCTTATCAACTCTTATTCCTCCTTGTACTTGCTCTAGCAAACTGTATTCATACTGTAATCCTTAGTGTATAGTCTCTAAACCCTTTAATTATTTGGCCTATGCTTATATACTGTTCTCAAATTTTGGAAATTGTACTTGTTAACTGTTATTTTACCTATGCATTGTACAGCTGTGCACAAATTTTTGACTTGTATTATGTTTCTGTGACCCTACTTTAATATTTTGTAAATATCATAATTACTTGCATTATTTCTGGAGCTTTTCTCCTTGGGTTTCCACTGAAAATGGGCCCCTGGCTCAGTTGGACTAACCCGGTTAACAAATGTCAATAAATAAATAAACCAAAGGGTAATACAGAAAACTGATAATGTGAGCCAGACACAAAACCTTAAGAAACGTCTGAAATCTGGATCTAAACGGATGTGATGATTATGCATCTTTTAAATCTAAGATCATTGGAAAACTCAAACAGGGAATAACAGGCAACAAGTTCTGAAGGGATACCACTTTGAATTTGGTCACGATCACAAACAGGTTTAGAAAGGAAAGATCCAGAATGGGTCTCTAAGAATCTTCTTTCCTTGGTACCAGAAAGTACAGCTGTTTACAAATACCATAAATGTAGATGTTCGAGTGTATTCACTGTTGCAGTCATTACATTTGGGTAATCTGCTGGCAGGTTGTCCTCAGTCGGCCTGATTAACAAAGTCTTGGGTCCTGCGTTGGTTGCTGTCCCTTCTTCCATGATGTCAGGTTGTCAGGGGTATAAAACATGCAGCCGATGCCATTACTACAGTTTTTTTTGCCCCAGATGTCAGGTGCCCCCCCAAATGGGGAGCAATACATTATATATATAAAATTAGAAACACAAAAATATACCTCCAAACAAAAGCAAATACACCAAAAAGGCTTTTAAGCATAATAAAAGAAAATGAGGTATAGTAAAAGAAAAACAGGGGGCTGAAGGGAGGGTAACCAGGACTGCAACAGTGAATACACTCGAACATCTACATTTATGGTAAGTGTACACAACTGTACTATATTCATTGTGTTTCACTGTTGCAGTCATTACATTTGGGTAGATTCCCAAAGCTAAGGTTGGGAGGATGGCTTTATACAGCATTAGGACCAGCTATAAGGCCCTGCAACACAGCAGTGGCAAAGCCAGCTCTGGATTTAGAGAAAACTGGTAAGTGATAATGCTTGGTGAAAGTATGAACTGAACTCCAGGTAGCAGCTTCTAGAATATCCCTGGAAGGAACACCTCTGAGAAAGGCTGCTGAAGTAGATGCAGCCCTGGTGGAATGAGATCTGATCCCCTAGGGGATAGGTTTTCCATGGTGCTTATAACAGAAATGAATACAATGGCTTATCCATTTAGAAATGGTTTGCTTTGAAATAGCCTTCCCCTCTGCCCCTGCAGCAAATTCTACCAGCAGTTGTTCAGATTTTCTTCGAGATTTAGTCCTGTCCAAGTAGAATCTAAGTTGTCTGTGTACATCCAATCAATGCAGAATCTGCTCTCCCTTGTTCTGTGGATTGGGAAAGAAAGTTGGCAAATTAATGGACTGATTAAGAGCCACACTGGATACCACCTTGGGCATGAATGATGGATTTGGTCCTGAGTGACACCCAGTCCGCATGAAAGATGATGAAAGGCTCCACTTCCATAAGGGCCTGTAATTCAGATATCCTTCTAGCTGAAGTGATTGCTAAATGGAAAGCTGTTTTCAGGAAAGAAATTTTAAGTCTGCAGTTGGAGCTGGCTCGAAAGGAGGTAGAGTGAGCTTCTCCAATACAAAGTTAAGGTCCCAGGCAGGGGTTGGATCTCTCCTGGGATGTCTCAAGTTTTTGGTCCTTCTGAGATACTGCTTTAGAAGAGGATGAGAGGAAGGGGGGGGGGATCTGTGTTGTAATGAGCAGAAATGGCTGAGGCATGGATTTTTATGGAAGAAAAAGTTAGGCCCTTATGAAGCATCTCAGTTAAGTATTGCAAAATCTGAAGTAAATTGGGCCCTGCTGTGCTCATCCCTTGAGAATGATTCCAGGCACAAAATCTTTTCCATTTGTCAGCATAAGATTTTCTAGTACTAGGTCTTCTCGCCTCCAAAATGACATCCATCACAGGTTTGCTGAGGAATGCTAACGGTGAATTTAAGTGATTAGCCAAGTTGCGGGATTCAATGTTTGGAGCGAAGGGTGCAGAATTTGGTTCTCCTGTTGAGACAGTAATGAAGGTGTCTGAGGCAGGTGCCATGCAGAAATGTGTGACACACTGCGGAGGAGTGGGTACCAGTGTTGGCGAGGCCAGTCTGGAGCAATCAAAATCATTTTTGGTTTGTCATGTTTGACTTTTAGTAGAACTTTGGAGAGCAAAGGCAGAGGGGGAAAGGCATAGACTGATATTTTTTTTTCAGATGAAGGACAGAGCATCTACTTTCCAGGCTTATTTGTGATGAGTTCTTGTGCAAAAGTTGTCCAACTGGTAGTTCTGGGGTGAGGCAAAAATATCTATGTCTGGGCTCCCCCATTTGCGTGTCAACATGTTGAAAATCTATGGTTCCAGTTTCCATTTGTGAGGGTCCATGAGATTTCTGTTTAGTTCATCTGCCAGAACATTCTGCTTTCTTGGCAGGAATTGAGCTTGTAGTTGTACTTGATAGCTCAAGGCCGTGTTCCACAATGCCATGGCTAGTCTGCAGAAGGGGTAGGAATGTGTACCCCCCTGCTTGTTTATGTACCACATAACCATGGTATTGTCCATCTTTATCAGTAATTGTCCTGGATGAAGGTAGTCCTTGAAGGCTGTCAGTGCATTCTGTACAGCTAGCATTTCTTTTTGATTGATATGAAGGTGCATTTGATTTGGGCTCCATTTGCCCTGAATGCACTTCCCTGCCAGATGAGCCCCCAATGCATAGTCTGATGCGTCTGTAGTTAGGGTTTGGGCAGCAGGGGGTGGTGTGAATGGCAGTCCCTTGTTTTGGTGTCAGGCCTCTGCCCACCATAGGAACTCTAGGCACAGGCAAGGTATGATAGGAATCATTGTTTCCAGGCTGTGACAATGTTGACTCCATAAACTTTTTAAGTATCACTGATGTTTCCTCATATGCAGTCCCCAAGGCTTGCAGTATTTACCTTGCAGATAGCCGGGTTTTTGGGACCACCTGTTTGAAGTAAGTCACCAAATTAATTTGCTTTTCTGGTGTAATGAAAGCCATCTGGGCAGTTGTATTCAAGCTTGCACCCAGGAATGTAATTTTTTGAGAGGGTACCAGTTGAGATTTATTTTCGTTTATGGTGTACCCTAGAAAGGTTAGAAGCCTTTTTACAAATGCCAGATGTTTTAGAAGAATGGCCTGGTTTTCTGCCTGAATTAGACAATCGTTCAGGTATGAATATATTTGAATATTTCTTTGCCTGCAAAATGCAATTACTGGAGCCAGGCACTTTGTGAATACACTGGGCGCAGTAGACAAGCCAAAGTGCAGTGCAGAGAACTGATGATGCATGCAGCCTGCTTTGAAGCGTAGGAATCTTCTGCAAGGTTCCCTGATTGGGATATGCAGGTAAGCCTCTTTTAGGTCGAGAGTTGCCAACCTGGCATCCTTGCCTAGCATAGGAAGTAACTGGTGAAGAGTCAGCATCTTGAATTTTGGAATGTCCAGAAAGGTGTTTAGAGAAGACAGGTCTAGAATTGGACGCCATGATTTGTCTTTTCTGGGTACCAAGAAAAGTCTGGAATAGAAACCTTGTCCCTTTTCCTCTTCTGGTACCAGTTGAATAGCCCCCATGTTTAAGAGGTAAAGTACTTGTTTCTGAGCCTCTGCCCACTGATTTGGGGGCAGGTCTGGCCACTCGTTTGTAGTTGGCAACGTGTGAAAATTAAATCTGTATCCCTGGGACACTATATTTAAAACCCATTTGTCCTGGGTTATAAGTTGCTCGTTTCTTGAATGAAGAGCCAGTTTTCCCCCCAAAGGGGTGGCTAAGAGGTAAGTGCTTGGTAATTTCAAAGGGAAGTCATTGAGACTGTTTACCATAAGGAGGTGCCTTGTTGTTTCCAGATTTGGAAGTGGAAGCACCCAATTGCTTAGTTCTGAAAGTCCCTTGGGACTGAAACCTGGTGGTTTTGGAATGTCTGGGTTTGGCCGTAGTGGCTCTGGAAGGAGCTGGAAAGGACCAGTTCTTAGTAGGCCAATGCCTACTAAATCTAAGAGGTTGCACTTGTAAGAAATCTTTCTCAGTATGCATAGATTTAGCTTTATCTTCCATCTTTTTTAGAACTTCTTCAGCCTTATTGCCAAATAAGCGGTCCTGCTGTAAAGGAGCATCCAAAAGTTTTGCTTTAACATGATCAGGCAGAGATTGCTCCTTAAGCCAAGCATGCCTTCTAAGCACAGACCCAGTAACAGCAGCCCTACAAGAGGCCTCTAAGGAATCAAAGCCACATTGCAAAGTATGTTTGCCAACTTGTTCAGCTGAATGCAATAAATCCTGCAAATCTTTATTCTCCACACAGTCAGAAATCAACATCATTTTCTGTTTTAGCAGTCCCATGATATGCTGTTAATATTTTAGCATACGGAATTGACAGTTTAAAGCCCTGACTGCTAAGGTTGCAGAAGTATAAACCTTTTTACCCCATCTGTCCAGCGCCCTGGAGTCTCTATCAGAAGGGGTAGGATTTTTAGCAGTAGAAACCTTAATGCCCTTGGGCCCCTGAGAAATGGTTTCAGGGTCCGCAACAGGATTTTTGAAAAGGAATTTGGGGGACTCAGGAACCCTGTAGTATCTGTCTGGTTTGCTAGGGGCTGGAGGCAAGGAATCAGGGGCCATACTGGATTCCAAAAACAGATCAACAATATCTAGTACAGGAGGTATAGCCAAAGGCCTATGCTGAGGAAGAAGGAGGAAATCCCTAAGCCTCCTTTTGGATTCAGAGAAATCCTGACTTTCCCAGTGGAAATGCTCCCGTAAGGTATGTAAATTTTCCCCAAAAGAGAAATCCTCAGGAGGAGAAGCACAGGGAATGGAATCCCCTGCATCAGAGTCCTGATAAGTAGGTATGGTCAAATCAAGATCATTAGAAGAGTCAGAAGAAAGAGTCCTGTTCAGAAGATTCATAGTCAAATTCAATCCTAGGCCTCTTGGAGGGGGGGGGGGGGGTTGACTACCCCTGATTAGAGTAATTAAATCTTTAGCCATTTTGATCATTTGTTTTTTAGGTATAGGGGCCTGAAAATGTGGCCTGGGCATCAGTTTTTTAGACATAGATCGAGATTTAGGACTTAGCACTGAAGTTGGAGTTGGTTTAATATGCAAGTCTGTAGGCCAGAATACACACTCAGAAGCCGGTGCCTGCTCAGCGACTCAGGACCCATCCAAGGTAGAGTCATCCGCAGGTTCCATATGTGAAGCATCTCACGGCATACTCTGAATGGGTTTCAGTAGAGGCCTGTGAATCAGAAGTAACGGGTATTGTACAGTTTTGTACCTACCATAAATGTAGATGTTCGAGTGTACACCCTGCTGCAGTCATCACACTTGGGGTTATCCTGTCATCAGGCGGTCCCGCAGTTGGCCGGAATTCCAAAGTCTTGGTCCGGCGTCGGTTGTTGTCGCTTCTTCCCTGATGTCAGTGCGCCAGGTGTATATATAATGCATCCAACGCCATTTTCTTCTGTTTTTCTTGCCCCAGATGTCAGGTGCCCCCAAAAAGGTGGTCAGCAATTAGTACCAAATTAAGTAATTTTTGCACAAACACAAAATCCCTCCAGTTATAAGCAAATACATCAGGAAGGTATTGTAGAGATTTAGTCAGTTAGATCAGAGGGGATGGAGGGAGGGTAACCTGGACTGCAGCAGGATGTACACTCGAACATCTACATTTATGGTAGGTACAAAACTGTACTATGTTCATCGTGTTACCCTGCTGCAGTCATCACATTTGGGTAGAATCCCAAAGCTAAGGATGGGTGGAGGAGTTATAGAGGGTTAGAGGAGGCTAGAAGGCCCTGCAGAACTGCAGTGGCAAAGCCACCTCTAGTCTTAGAGTAAAGTGGTAAGTGATAGTGTTTGGTAAAGGTGTGTACTGAACTCCAAGTTGCAGCTTCCAAAATCTCCTTGGTTGGAACCCCCCTGAGGAAGGCTGTAGATGTAGCTGTTGCCCTGGTAGAGTGGGGCCTAATGGTAGCAGGAATTGGTTTTCCATGATGGGTATAGCAAAAACGAATGCAATGTCCTATCCATTTGGAAATGGTTTGTTTTGATACAGCCTTCCCTTGTGAAGCTGTAGCATAGGATACAAAGAGCTGGTCAGATTTTCTGAAAACCTTAGTCTTATCTAAGTAGTAACGAAGTTGCCTGTGAATGTCCAAGGAATGCAGGAGTCTTTCTCCTTTGTTCTGTGGATTTGGGAAGAAGGTGGGTAAGTGGATGGTTTGATTTAAAGCCACACTGGAAACCACCTTAGGCATGAAGGAAGGATTAGTTCGTAGAGAAACTCTGTCTTGATGGAAAATGAGGAAAGGTTCCACTGCCATTAGCGCCTGCAGCTCTGAGACTCTTCTAGTTGAAGTTATTGCTAGCAGCAGGGCAGTCTTCCATGATAGAAACTGTAGATCTGCAGTTAAAGCTGGTTCAAAGGGAGGTAGCGTAAGTTTTTCCAGAAAAAAATTGAGGTCCCATGTTGGTGTAGGTGATCTCCTGGGGGGGCCTAATATTTTTTGCCCCTCTGAGGAACTGTCATAGAAGTGGATGCGAAAATAAGGGTGGATCCGTGTTGTAGTGGGCTGAAATAGCTGATGCATGGATTTTAATGGAAGAAAAAGAAAGTCCTTTGTGCAACATCTCAGTTAAGTACTGTAGAATCTGAGGCATGTGAGGCTGAAGTGTGTCTTGGTCTTTAGCTTGGTTCCAGGCACAAAACCTTTTCCATTTGTCCGAATAGGCCTTCCTGGTGCTGGGCCTCCTAGCTTCCAGAATAACATCCATAACTGCTTGGGAAAGAGGAGCTAGCTGGATGCTTAGGTGATTTGCCATGCAGCCAGATTTAAGGTTTTGAGCTGGCTGTGAAGAATCTGATTGTTTTGTTGTGTGAGCAAATAGGCAATTTGTGGTAAAATCCAAGGTGGGCCCTGGGCCATATTCCTCAATAGTAGGTACCAGTGCTGGCGTGGCCAGTCTGGGGCTATGAGCATCAGTCGTGGTCTCTCCTTTTTGACTTTCAAAAGCACCTTTGTGAGGAGAGGCAATGGAGGGAAGGCATATATTGTCAGGTTTTTCCAAGTGAATGAGAGTGCGTGCACTTTCCAAGCTTGATGGTGCAGTGTCCTTGTACAAAGTTTTGTTAGTTGATAGTTTTGAGGACTGGCAAACAGGTCTATGTCTGGAAGGCCCCATTTTTGAGTTATCATTGCAAATACTTGTGGATCCAGTTTCCACTCGTGGGGATCCATGATGTTTCTGCTGAGGTCATCTGCCAATGTGTTCTTTTTTCCTGGCAGGAATTGAGCTTGTAACTGAACTTGGTAAGCCAGAGCTGTGTTCCACAAGGTCATTGCTTGCCTCCATAGAGGGTAGGAGTGTGTGCCCCCTTGTTTGTTTATGTACCACATTACTGTGGTGTTGTCCGTCCTTATTGTAAGTTGTCCTGGATGTAATAGATTCTTGAAGGCTGTCAGAGCATTCTGTACAGCTAGCATCGCTTTTTGATTGATGTGCAGATTCCTTTGATCTGCAGTCCATACGCCTTGAATGCACTGTCCTGCCATGTGTGCCCCCCAGGCGTAGTCCGATGCATCTGTTGCCATAGTTTGCCTGGCTGGGGGCAAGGTGAAAGGCTGACCCTTGCTGAGGTGACATGCCTGTGACCACCATAGAAACTCCTGTTGTAGGCAGGGAATGAGAGATATCATTGTGTCCAAGCTGTGGCTGTGTTGAGACCATACGCTTTTTAGGTACCACTGTAATTTCCTCATATGCAGTTTTGCAAATGGTATTAGTAGTATGCAAGATGCCATGAAGCCCAAGGCCTGCAGAATTTTTCTTGCAGGTAGTTGGGTCTTTGTTGCCATTGTTTTGAAATATTGAGTCAGTTGTAGTTGTTTGTCTGGCGTCAGATATGCCTTCTGGGCCATTGTATTCAAGCTGGCACCCAGGAATGTCATATTTTGTGAGGGTACTAGTTTTGATTTCTTTTCATTTACTGTGTACCCCAGGCAACTTAGAAGATGTTTTACAAAAGCCAGATGTTGTAGGAGGATGTCCTTGCTTTCTGCTTGGATGAGGCAGTCGTCCAGGTATGGGTATATTTGAATTCCTCTTTGTCTGCAGTATACAATTACTGGTGCCAGGCATTTTGTGAAGACCCTGGGCGCAGTAGATAAGCCAAAGGGCAGTGCAGAGAATTGGTAATGGGTTGAACCTGCAATGAAATGGATTTATCTTCTGCAACTTTGTCTGATAGGGACATGCAGGTATGTCTCCTTGAGGTCCAACGTTACTAGCCATGCTTTCTTGCCCAACATGGGAAGAAGCTACTGTAGTGTTAGCATCTTGAATTTGGGTACTTGTAAGAAGGTGTTTAGAATTGAAAGGTCCAGAATTGGTCTCCAGGCATTGTCCTTTCTGGGAACTAGAAAGAGTCTTGAGTAAAATCCTTGGCCTTGCTCTCGAGTAGGTACCAGTTGAATGGCTCTCATGTCCATGAGAGCTGTAATTTGTTTTTGTGCCTCTGTCCATTGATTTTGTGGCAGGTTTGGCATTCCTCTTTTCATTGGCAAGGTGTGAAAATGGAATCTGTATCCTCGTGAAATTATGTCTAGGACCCATTTGTCCTTTGTGACAATGTGCCAGTTGCCTGAAAAAAGTGCGAGTGTTCCTCCCAAGGGGGCTGCCAAAAGAGTGCTGCTTGGCCAGATGAGGTGCAAATCACTGAGTTTGCCTTCTGGTAGTTTGGGACCTGTCTTCTCCTCCCTTCTGTGTTGCAGTGCCCCATTGTCGAGGTTTGTACTGGGCTTGTGGTTGTCCTCTGCCTCTTGGACTTCTGTATTTACCCCTCTGTGGTCTGTCAGTAGCTGGAAAGGACCAATTTTTTGTTGGCCAATTTCTGCTGAAGCGAGAGGGCTGTACCTGTAGGAAATCTTTGGCTGTCTGCATAGATTTTGCCTTATCCTCCATTTTCTTTAAGACTTCTTCTGCTTTAACTCCAAAAAGAACATCCTACTGTAAGGGAGCATCTAGAAGCTTTGCTTTAACATGATCAGGCATAGTTTGTTCCTTTAACCAAGCATGCCTACGTACAACAGACCCAGTGACAGCTGCTCTGCAGGAAGCCTCCAAAGAATCAAACCCACATTGTAAAGTATGTTTGCCCACCTGTTCAGTTGCATGCAACAGATCCTGCATTTCTTTCGATTCAGACTGTTGAGGGAGTGTGCTCATTTTTTCTCTTAACTGAGACATTAGAAATTGCTGATATTTTAGCATGTGAAACTGGCAATTTAGTGCCCTCATAGCTAGAGTGGCTGAAGTGTAAACCTTTTTCCCTCACCTGTCCAGTGCTCTGGAGTCCCTTTCAGAGGGTACAGGATTTTTTGCCATAGAAGCCTTAGCCCCTTTAGGACCCTGGGAGATGGTCTCTGGATCTGCAACAGGGCTTTTATAAAGAAATTTGTGGGAATCAGGCACTCTATAGTATCTGTCAGGTTTGGCTGGAGCAGGAGGCAGAGAATCCGGGTTCAAACTGGATTCTAAGTAAACATCATCCACAATGTCTAAAACGGGGGGGATGGCAAGTGGTCTGTGTTGGGGGAGTAAAAGAAACTCTCTGAGCCTTTTCTTTGAGTCAGAGTAGTCCTGACCTTCCAAGTTTAAATGTTCCCTCATAGTGTGTAAAGTTTCCCCAAAGGAGTAGTCTTCAGGAGGAGAAGCTGAGGGAATAGAATCCTCAGCATCAGAATCTTCATAAGGGGAGAAGGAGTAATCTTGGTCCTGAGGAAATAGACACTTGTTCAGAGGAGGCATAATCTTCCTCTTGTCTAGGCCTTTTGTTGGGTGGGGGATGGGAACCCCTGATTAAAGAAATCAAGTCTTCAGCCATTTTGAGCATTTGTTTCTTAGGCATGGGGCCTTGAACTGGGGACTGAAGTGCAGTCTTTTTAGGTTTAATAGGAGTCTTGGTCTTAGGATATGTTTTAAAGGTGAGTGTCGTCGGTCTGAAGACGCCTTCAGAAACCAAAGGTGTTTCTGTAGCACCGACATCTTTTTCAGCAGTGTTGTCGGTAGGGGCTAGACAAAATGGCTGCGTCGGCCTAGTACTCTCCGCCAAAAGCTCCAAAGCGGTCTCGGGTTCTAGATCTGCGGTAGTCAGGGGCTGCGTCAGAGCCTCACTGAAGACCGGTGAACCAGAGACCGGACCAGCCGAGGCCTCGGAGTCTGGCTTGGGTCTAGGCTGCCTGTCCTTATCCTTGCATTTTTTGTGCACGCCGGTAGTCGGTTGCTCCGACGGCATAGTGTAGTTAAATTTTCTACCGTAGTGTCGTGTGAAATCAATGCATCTTTTTTATAGTACGCTTATTAAACCTAGCACAAAAACAACAACTAGTGACGTTGAGGTCTGAGCCTAGGCAAGGTATGCAGTAAGAATGAAAATCCTTATGAGGTATTTGCTTCCCACAAGAAATATAATTCTTAACTTTTTCTGACATCGGTCTGAGGCAAGAAAAGTTTCCCCAACAGGGTACTTAGCTTTACTGAAGACTTCGGATCTGAAATTCGACTTCGAAAATCTCAGGAGTCGGCCGACCGGCACTTGCGAACTGCTTCTGCTTCGGGCACCGTGCGGCAAGAAAGACTGAAGAAAATGGCGTCAGATACATTATATATACCCTTGGCGCACTGACGTCACGGAAGAAGCGACAGCAACCGACGCCGGACCAAGACTTTGGAATTCCGGCCGACTGCGGGACCGCCTGACGACAGGATAACCCCAAGTGTGATGACTACAGCAGGGTAACACGATGAACATCAGGGGCTGCGAAAGCACCTCGCTGAGTACTGGCGACTGGCTTAGGAGAAGCGTCGTCGGCAGTTTTGGACCTCAACAGCCTGTCTTTTTCTTTGCATTTTTTCGGTAATCTGGTAGTCGGATGGCTAACCGACGTCATTTCTGGATAATTAAACTGAGAACCGAAATATTTTGAAGCACAAATGTACTGACGACAGACAGTGCGCTGATTAAATAAAGCACAAAACCGACAGCAAGGTACATCGTGGTCAGGGCCTAGGCAAGGAATACAGTACAAATGAAAATCCTTATGCGGTATTTGTTTCCCACAAGTAATACAATTATTAACTTTTACTGATATCGGTAAGGAGCAAGAAAAAGTTTCCCCAACGGGGTACTTAGCTTTAAGTTGAAGACTTCAGTTCTGAAACTCGAAAATGAAAATTTCAGGAGTCGGCCGACCAGCACTTGCTAACTGCTTCTGCTTCGGGCACCGCGCGGCAAGAAAGACTGATGTAATGGCATCGGCTGCATGTTTTATACCCCTGACGACCTGACGTCATGGAAGAAGGGACAGCAACCGACGCAGGACCCAAGACTTTGTTAATCAAGCCAACTGAGGGCAACCTGCCAGCAGATTACCCAAATGTAACGACTGCAACAGTGAAACACGAACATCCACTTGTAAATAAAACCCTTTTCCTAACTGAGGAAGAGACATTGTTTCTAACACTCACTGAGTCAGCAGATTTTGAATGATAGGAAGGAAACAGGAGTCTGCTCTAGCTTTTGAGGAGGAATCCCTTAAAAAGGAGATAGTTCTCACTGCCATCTGTAACCATGATGGATTACTTTCATAACAAATCTGTCAAACTACCTGATATCAAAGACAGAATTGGAGGTTCAGACTTTCTGGAAGGATTAAAGTTTTGCCAGAGTGAGAAGGTGGAGGGAAGACTTGTAGATAGTCATACTTATGACTTTTGTTCTGGGGATTCCTCCTTTCTTTCTGGAACGTCCCTGTCACTGCTTTTTAAACATTTGTTTACCAGCAGCTTGCTAAGTTTGCAGTGGTACCAAGGAAGACTGAAAGATCCGAGCGATTCCTTGTATTACACTGCAGTCATCACATGTTTTAATGACCTCTGTAACAGATGATGCAACAGATGATAAATCTCTATCCAAGGAAGCATTTTAAATTTCATCTTGACGTCTTCTTGGAGCTTTTGAGAATGCAACCAAGCACATCTCTTAATAGTTCCAGTGGCAACAGCCCTAGAAGTTGTATTAGCAGAAGCACATTTCAAACAGTGAACAGCTGCCACTTTAGTCAGTTACAAAAATGTTGTTTTCCTTAAAAGAGGAAAAAGATGACATAATATTCTTCATGTTCTCAAAAGAGGCACACATAAACTTTACTATATGAGCTTATGGATGAAAATTATAAAAATGTGTTGCAGAAGAATACACTTTTTCACATATCTACCAAAAGCTTTCCAATCCTTGTCAGAAGAAGCAGAATTGGTTTAGCCTGATGTTTACCAGCAACTGGTTTCACTAAAGAAATAGCTGCTGGGTCTGATCTGGGATGAGTAAAAACTTATACAAGCCCGAGGAACCTTAAACAATCTGCTTTCTTGGGAACAGCAGGTTGGCTGTCAGGCAAGTTACAGCCCATGACAAAAACATTAACCAATGCCGAAAGAAAAGGAGGAACTGTAGTAGGTTCTGGAAAATCCAGATGTAATAAATCCTACTCTTTTGGGGACAGTGGAACATCATTATGTTTGCACTGAAATGATTAAAATGGAAGGATTTTCTTTCTCTAAAACTAAGAGACTGTCAAAAGCCACACTCTCCTCAGAATATCAGAAACCTGTGGAGAAAAATAGAATCTGTCTCTTCACAATTTTGTGGTTCAAAAACTTGAACACCTTCAGAAAATGAAGAATCTCTTTCTTTCATCAGAAACTGTTAAAATGGAAAGGTCAAGAGTCTAAACTAAACCTTGAGCTAAACCTAATAAATCACTCCTGCCCAAAGAGACTAGGATAGAAAACCAAATGTGTTTCAGTTTTTGCTTATTTTGGACAGGAATCTCTAGAGAAGGTGATTCACTTTTGAAAGAAAAATCCTCCCTAGAGATAGGCATAGCATTTTGCCTAGGCAGAGAGATATTTCATGCACCTTCTACAAAGACTGACAAGACTGGCTATCCTTTGACTGCCAAGGGCACTTCAACATCCACATAGGTCACATTTAACCCCCGGTCCATGGTGGCTATAGAGCTAAGGAAAAAGATAAATAGTCTTGGGAAACAGAAATGGCCACATCAGAGTTACCCATCTGCAGCTGAGGCACTTTAGCAGCCTGCTGTGGTGGCAAAGGCTGTTTACATTTTTTTTCTTTTTGTGCTGAAAGAAACGAGTGCTCATTAGACAGTTCTATGACTAAGCCAGAAAAGATTCTGAGGAAACCTAGCAGCAGTAGTAGGTAAAGCAGGTAAGCAGTAAAAAAAGAACATTCCATCTTCCAAAACACGCAGTAAAACACACTTTAAACATTTACCCCAGCTCTCCAAAGTAAAACAACTTCTTCCAGAGAAAACATAGTTTTAAATTAGTTTAAACATCTTTTTTTTTCCTCACAAAACTAAAAAGTAGTACTTCTCTTTAAAAGTTACTAAAAGTCACTTGATTGTCAATAAAAAAATCCCTAGTTTAAAATAAATATTTCACAGAAAAAAAGTTCAGTTTCTGTCATAAAAAAATAGATGTGGAAGCCCCCCCCACCATCACCACCAAAGGGAACTTATCTGTCCAGTAATGGAAAGTAATAGCTGACCATCAATCACTGAATATCTTCAAGAGGAGCGGTCAGCATCAAGAAAGCTCTGAAGGAATGGACACAAACCTTTTGTAGCTGGCTCAGCTTGAGATAGAGTAACGGTTTTGGGAGTGTGGAAGGTGCCCTAAAGCTTTGGAAGTTGGATGGCTATTACATCCTTAGCAGGATATAACCTAAATAAGCTAAGGCTATTGCAGCAGTGATCCTTAAGAAGAACATCTCCAGTTGTAACAAATCAGACATTTGCTGGGACATAGGGACTTCATTTTGTTCCCACTGAATTAACAGTTTTAGAAAAAAATTAGTCTTCTAAAAGGTAATCTGAAGAAATACCTTCCTCAGAATCAGAATCTTCAACTTAAGGAGAATTAACCTGAATAATCACATTCCACTTCCCCTACCTGCTCACCTTTTTATTTTTTGAAAATTTATAGTGAAGAATTAGACTGCAACACATTAAAAGCAGAGAGTAGTCACTTAGCAAATCTCCGCAAATATTCCCAGTCCATAATTAAGGAAACAGGGGAAGAAACATTTTTAAGTTTCTGCTTTTTCTTTCCTTTCTGAAATCTGTAAAAAGGAACCAACCCATATTAGAAGCACAAGCCCTGGCTAAGCAGTAAACCTTTGCCTGCTCTCTGAGCCCAAAAAGAGAGGCTCTCCCTTGCATGAAGTGGGCAACCTTACAGCAGCAGCAGATGTTCCAATCTCCCTGTCCTTATGGCCTTTTTGAGGAGCTATACTAGAGAGTAGTAAAATGTGGATGGCCCAAGGAACCAGTAGTGGCCACAACAGAGTCACCTATCAGCAGATGAGGCAGTGATGGAGCTGGTTAGACAACCAGAGACTCTTTAACAACCTTTTTTCTCTTTTGGACAAAAGAAGCAAGAACCACAGACATGGACAATTGCTCCATGTCCAAGGCAGGATGGAGTCTTCCCAAACAGACAGCAGAACCTGAATGAGTCAGTGAAACGTCTGACAAGAAAATTATGGTTCTGAGGTAACATTTTCCCTGGCAGTCACAAAAGCACCAACTACACTTATATTCTACATTTTTTATATAACTTATAAGAATATCAACAAAAAATAGACATTTACACAGTATGTTCACACAAGCACTACTCAAGTAAAAATACCTTTAAAAAATCAATCTTAGCATAACACTTGAGGCTTGATAGGGGAACATTTTTTCCCCACATAAAATGATGCAGTGGAAGGACTCACCTGTCCAACTTTTATCATTAGTTGACCATAAGGTCTATGAAACCTGCAGAGGCTAAGTACTTCTGTGGCAAGAAAGCACTGATGATGTTCTTCATTCCACATTGCTGCAGTCCTAACTATTGGGTAGTCCGCTGTCCAGTCGGCCCGAATACCAGAGTATATGGCTGACGTCGGTCAGCAGGGTACTAATGCGCATGACCGACGCCATATCCTCAGTCTTTTGCCGCATGGTCCGATGCAGAAGCAGTTTTAGAAATTTTCTGAAGTCGGAGTTTCAGACCGAATCAGAGTTGGCTAAACATTTTGGTTTTTCTTGCCTCAGTATTTAACCGGATGTCAGATATAGTGAATAACTGTTTTTCTTCTGGCAAATAGATACCTCTTAGGGATTACCTTACCTTGTCTATACCTTGTTTAGGGCCTGAGCACGACGTTGTTGGATGCTCTTGTGCTAGGTTTAACAAACGCACTATTAAGAGAAGGTTAGACTGTGCCAGGTTAGTGTTTGGGAAGCGTTGCAATTATAAAAAGCGGCCGGATGGTCCGAGGTCCGCTTCGTCCAAAAAGTGCAAGGACAAAACAGCGAAGCCTAGGGTTGATGAACCGGCAGTCCCGGACGCCGGTTCTTTAGAAGGCTCAGTGGAGCCAGAGGTTTTGCCAGGAGTTTCTTTGGAGTCTCAGGCAGAGACTTTACTGTTACAGGATGTGCCTTCTCAGGAGGTAGGCCAGGCTGAGGGGCTTCTCAGGTAACTGTTCTTCCCTCTCTTCCCAAGGTAGTTAGAGCCTCTCCTTCTGTTTCCAAAACTTCTTTGAGAGGTAGGCCAAGTTTAGCTTCAGTGGGGGCTTCTCCTAGCACTTCAGGCTCTGTGCCTAAGAAACATATGCTTAAAATGGCAGAAGATTTGATTACTATGATTAGAGGTTCTATGCCCCCCCTGATAAGAGGCCTAGGGTGGAACCTGAGTTTGATAGTTTTGAACAGTGTTCAGAGGCTTCTGAGTCTTCTGCGGAAGATTTGCAGGAGTACCCTCCTTATTCTGATTCTGATGTGGATGATTCCACTCCTACAGCTTCTCCTCCTGAGGATTTCTCATTTTCAGAGACTCTGCATTCCATGAGGGAGCACTTTAAATGGGAAGGCCAGGATTACTCTGATTCCAGGAAAAGGCTTAGGGAATTCTTGTTTTTACCCCAGCATAGGCCCTTAGCTATACCTCCTGTGTTGCATGTGGTGGAAGATGTTTTTGCAGAGGCTTCCCTGAACCCTGATGCTTTGCCTCCTGCTCCTGTTAAACCTGATAGGTACTATAGGGTGCCTGAAGCTCATAAGTATCTTTTTAAGAGTCCTAGGGCAGACCCGGAAACTGTTTCTCAGGGACCTAAAGGTGTTAAGGCCTCTGTGGTTAAAAACCCTGTTCCCACTGATAAAGAGGCAAGGGCTTTGGATAGATGGGGACAGAAAGTGTATACTTCTTCCACTTTAGCCATGAGGGCGTTGAATTGTCAGTTTCACATGCTAAAATATCAAAATTATCTACTTTCACAACTGAAATCTAAGGTGGATGCTTTGGCGGAAGGTATTGAGTGTAAAGAGTTGCTGGATTTAGTTCATGTGTCTGAACAAGTGGGTAAGCATTCTTTGCAATGTGGTTTTGATGCTGTACAGGCCTCCTCGAGGGTGGCTGCCACTAGTTCTGTTCTTCGCAGGCATGCCTGGTTGAGGGATCAGAATTTAGCTGAGCATGTTAAGACATTTTGGATGCTCCTTTACAGTCTGATGTGTTGTTTGGTTCGCCTGTGGAAGCAGTTTTAAAGAAAATGGAGGACAAAGCTAAGTCTATGCAAACTGTTAAAGATTTTTTGCAGGTGCAGCCACCGAAGTTTAGTAGAAATTGGCCTACTAAAAGATGGACATATCCTGCTTATGATTCCCAGTCTAGGGGTAGGTGTAGACGTGGTAGGGGCAGAGCTCAAGGTTCTTTTAGGCCTAGAACAGGGAGTTCACCTGGACTTCTGGTGAGGGCAGGGGTCAGTCCTTAACAGCCCCAATGACCTGCCTTTTCAGCTGCCAGTAGATTCTCGTCTGGCAGCTCCTTTGGGAGGAAGACTGTCTCTTTTCAAAGAAAATTGGGATTTAATTACTCAGGACAGATGGGTGTTGGATATCATTCACCACGGTTACAGGTTTTATTTCCATACATTACCCCCCTTCAAAGGCATGCCACCTCCTCCACAAAGGAAAGAGGCTCACAAGCAAATTTCTCTGTTGCTCCAAATAGGGGCCATTCAGCCAGTCCCTGTATCAGAAAGGGGCCTAGGATTTTATTCTCGCCTGTTCCTAGTACCAAAGAAGGGGAACACGTGGAGACCAATTTTGGATTTATCTATCCTCAACACTTATCTGGACATTCCCAAGTTCAAGATGTTGACGTTACAACAGCTTTTACCTCTGCTGGGCAAAGATCACTGGATGGTAACTTTAGATCTCAAGGAAGCTTACCTTCATGTGCCTATAAGACTAAGTTGCAGGAAGTATCTGTGGAAATTCTCATTATCAGTTCTCTGCATTGCCCTTTGGCTTATCTACTGCCCAGAGTATTCACAAAGGTTCTGGCTCCAGTGATAGCTTACTTCAGGCTAAAAGGATTCAAATCTATCCTTACTTGGACGACTGCCTGATTCTGGCTCAAGAAAAGGAAGACCTTCTACAGCATCTGGAATATGTTATAGCAGTGCTAAGATGCCTAGGGTATTCTGTGAACGAAATAAAGTCCAGTCTAGTACCCTCTCAAGACATGTGCTTTCTGGGTGTGAGACTGAATACAGCAGCCCAGATGGCCTTTTAACCCCGGACAAACAAAAGAGTCTATCCCTTTACTTCCATCAACTATCTCATCAGTCCGTGCTGACTGCAAGGACAGTCCTTCAAGCATTAGGGTTCATGGCATCTTGTATTCTGGTGCTTCCCAATGCCAAACTGCATATGAGGAAGCTGCAATGGTATCTCAAAATGTATGGACACAGCACTGCCAGGATTTGGACACTGTCATTCAAATAATACCTTGCCTTCAAAAAGAATTTTGTGGTGGGCTCAGGAATGTCACCTAAACAAGGGACTCTCTGTGACCCGGCCAGAGGCGAGTCAGATTTTAACGACAGATGCCTCGGACATTGCTTGGGAGCTCATCTAAATGGAAAGTGGATACAAGACAAGTGGCCTGCCAGACTACAGCATCTACATATCAACATGAAGGAGATGTTAGCAGTCCAGTTTGCATTAATGGCTTTCAAGGAGTTACTTCTTCCAGGGCAGGTGTTGATTCTAACAGACAACACAACTGTCATGTGGTACATCAACAAACAAGGGGAACACATTCTTATCCTCTATGCAGGCAAGCAATGATTTTATGGGAGACTGCGCTCAGCTTGCAACTAACTCTTCAGGCAAGGTTTCTGCCGAGCACAGAACTCCTTAGCAGATGTGTTAAGCAGACAAATCATGGATCCCCACGAGTGGAAACTGGATCTTCATGTATTTCAGAAATTGACAGTGTCATGGGGAACTCCAGACATAGATCTGTTCGCTTCTCCACTAAACCACCAGCTGCCAAAGTTTTGCACAAAGGGTTTCATCACACAGCTTGGAAAGTGGATGCTCTGTCTTTCAGTTGGAAAAATCTTCATGTGTATGCCTTTCCACCTCTGCCTCTTCTTCCAAAGGTGCTCTTAAAGGTCAGACAAGACAAGCCAAGGATGATTTTAATAGCTCCAGATTGGCCTCGCAACACTGGTATCCACTACTAAGGAGTCTGGTAAGGAAGCCTCCATGGCCTTTACCTTTGATTCCACATCTGTTGTCTCAGAAGGACGGTCATCTGCTCAATGTCAAGCTTCACTCTCTTCATCTAACAGCCTGGCATATTCTATGTTGAAACACAGCAGGTCTCAACTTCCTCAACAAGTTTTAAATGTGATTATGGAAGCTAGAAGACCTAGTACAAAAATGGAAGAGATTTTATTTTGGAGTACAGCAAAGAATTTGGAGATTTCTGAGCCTAATTTGAGTGTGGCTCTTCAATATCTTACTGAGTTATTGGACAAAGGTTTGTCCTTCTCTTCCATTAAGATTCATGCTGCAGCAATTTCAGCTCACTATGATTGTGACCCACCATTGTTTTCATCCTTTGTTCAAGCAGTTTCTTAGAGGGCAAAGAATATAAGACCCCAAGAGCTCCTACTCCTGCTTGGGATCTCAATTTTGTGTTGGAAAAACTTACTCTACAACCTTTTGAGGGCTACTGCTGAATTGAAATACTTGTCATGGAAGACTGCTTTTCTGTTGGCTATTACTTCTGCAAGAAGGGTGTCTGAGTTGCAGGCCCTTATGGCAGTAGAGCCCTTTTGATTTTCCATAAGGATAGGGTATCATTACGTACTAATCCTTCCTTTATGCCTAAGGTGGTTTCTAGTGTGGCTTTAAACCAAACTATTCATTTGCCTACTTTTATGCAGACCCCCAAAATAAAGGGGAAAAGATTTTGCACACTTTAGATGTACACAGGCAATTGTTATTATTTAAGCAGGACTAAGGATTTTAGGCAGTCTCAGCAGTTGTTTGTTTCTTTTGCTTTGAGTTCAGGGCAAGCCTGTGTCAAAACAAACTATTTCTAGGTGGATTGGGTTTTGCATTGCATTTTGTTATTCCCATCATGGCAAGGAGAT
This sequence comes from Protopterus annectens, assembly GCF_019279795.1. Classification (NCBI taxonomy): domain Eukaryota; kingdom Metazoa; phylum Chordata; order Ceratodontiformes; family Protopteridae; genus Protopterus; species Protopterus annectens. Next base: position 972,959,549 of record NC_056747.1, read on the forward strand.
TCCAGCTGGGATTAGGCCTCATTCCACTAGGGCTACTGCCACTTCAACAGCATTTCTAAGGGGTGGCAACTAAGGATATTTTGGAGGCAGCTACTTGGAGTTCAGTGCATACTTTCTCTAAGCATTATCACCTTCCTCTTTACTCTAAGTCTAGGGCTGGTTTTGCCACAGCTATTTTGCAAGGCATGTTGTCAGCTCCTGCTTCTTTATGATTTGCCAGCCTCCCTTCCCTCTGCTTTGGGATTCTACCCAATAGTTAGGACTGCAGCAATGTGGAATGAAGAACATATCCTTCCCCTCTGTGTTTAGGGGTGGTTGTGTAGGTGAGGTCATATGCTGATATTTTTGTATATATTTTTGTATATATTGTACATATTTTTGGTGCAGGTATATTGGGCCTTGTCTTTTTAGGGTCTTCTGACATCTGGGGCAAGAAAAGACTGAGGATATGACGCCGTCGCATGATTTATACCCTGACGCACTGACGCCAGTTCAATGCGCCTGACCGAACACGCAGCCATATACTCTGGTATTCGGGCCGACTGGACAGCTGACTACCCAATAGTTAGGACTGCAGCAATGTGCTGTACTTTTTTTCTGCCCAAACTGTATTTTATACAGCTTCAGCTAAATGCAGCTTGGTCAACTGGAAGGTACCCTAGAGCTCTGAAAGCTAGTAGAAGGTGGTCATATCCTAGGCAAGGATATAACCATACATTTTAGGCTACTGCAACAGTCATCTAAATATAGAACATCATAAGATGCCAACATAACATTCTAACACAAGACTCACTCTATTACTAAAATAGCAAAACATACGTGACATTTTAAAGATTAGATTTAAAAAGAAAATGCAAAGAATTAGATTAGAAAACCACTCATGAGAGTAAATGATCACCTAAAAACAAAGGGTAGCTTAACCAGTGTAACTTCTACACCCAAAGGATAAATGGAATAAGTGAAGGTCAGTTTTTTTGTGATGCTCAAAATAACTTGCAATGTAATTAAAAATTAAATAGATGTTTTAATAAAAGAGTCAACACCTCTGAAGCTTTTCAGCTGTATTTAGTTATTAGAGGGATTTTGTTGGGTTTTTGGTTAGTGTTTCATTTTTTAGTTTCAATTCGGCTTCAACTTTTACACTTACTCTAACCTTTTTGATATGATGAGCTTTTCTTCTCTGCCAGTGACTTAGCTACTGCTACTATACATCCAACGAATCAAAACATATCCCACTATTTAAAAGTGGAAAGGGTGGAAACACATACAGGAACATTCCTGTCCACATAAATGAAAAAAACATGTCTTCCAGGCCTATTTGCAAGGAGTCCTGGAGCAGAATTTCCTTAGTTGCCTGTTCTGAGGGGAGGCAAACAGATTCAACTGTGAGGAACACCTCAAATACATCAGTTCTTGGATGTCCCCAGGATGACGTTTCCATTCATGAGTCTGTCCTGTACCTACTTAGCCTGCCTGCAATCAAGTCTGGCTCTGACAGAATGTATGAACCTGAAGAGTCAAACTGAGCCAAGTTACTATCTCCCAGGTTATCAAAGCAAGCCTATAAAGAGAGCACGTTTGTTTAATGAACCATACCACTGTGGTGTTGTCTGTGTAAAGATGCAGAGGTCCTTGGACCACACAGGATTTAAGGCTTTCACAGCATTGATCACTGCCAACATCACTGACATTTACATGCTTCTCTCTCTCTCTTGGGAGTTCCACAGACCTTGCACTTTTACCTCTTTGGAGATGGCTCCCCATGCCAGGTTTGAAGAACTTACAATGATGAGAATGCAGAGAAGTCAACAGGAAAAATGAGGGAATTGGACTGCAAGAGACCTGGCATACAGACCAGAGAATCTCCTTTCTTAGAAATCCCAAAATAAGAATCTGAAAAGACAAAGGGTGAAGATACAGAGTCCAAGTTGGCCTGAGACACTAACTGGATCTTTCTCATATGGAATCTAGCCAGGGGAAGCATGAGAATCATCAATGCCATTTACCCAAATATCCTGAGAAATCCTATTGCAGATACCTGGCTTTGAGAGGAGAAACCCAGGAAGAACTGTTGCAACATCTCTACTTTGCCTAGTGGAACAAAGACTCTTACCATGGCAGAATCTATCAGACATACCAGGAATACAATTCTGCGAGAAGGTAAGAAAAGATTTTAAGTTGATTTGAGAATACAGACTGAGTAAGAGATTCTGAACAGTTGCTAATGACTCTTGGCACCTGGATAAAGAGTCTGCAAAAATAAGCCAATTGTTCAAATACAGAAAAATGTGAATGCCTTGAAGTCTGCAATAAGCAGCCACCATAGCAAATCACTTGGTGAATAACCCTTGCTGCAGTGGAAAGTTTAAAGGGGGCCAAGACAGAGAACTGATAATGTATGACAGACATACAAAATCTTAGAAAATATCTGAACAGCTGGTGATGGGAATCTGATAAGCATCCCTTAAATCTAGATTTACCATAAAAGCTATATGGTATTCAAGACTCTGTAAAGCATGGAAAGCCATGAACTATGAGAAGCAAGCTTTTCATCAAAAAAGGAAGAAAAAAAGAGGTTATGTACTCACCATAATGTTCCATCTGTACTGTCCATTTTCATTTATCTTCGACATATGGGTTCATTTCTTAGCACTGGAATCGACTCGGCCATTACTACAGCTCCCAGAAGCCAAAAACTCTCGAGCCCAATCCTTACCCACAACGCACCTTTCCCTGATGCCTCAGATCGAGTTTGCAGAAAGACAGATAGAATCACATAATAACAATAATAATAATAGTAACAACAAAAGTGACATATGTCCATTATCCAAACCACCAAAACTTAAGTGCAGGGGGAAGAAGAGTGGGGAGTCTAGGATACATGAAAATGGACAACACAGATGGAATGTCACGGTGAGTACATAACTTCTTTATCTGATTATGTCAGTTTTCATTTTATCCTTGACATATGGGACAGAGTCCCCAGCTACCTTAAGCCTTGGGTGGACTTGAGGAGGGGTATTCCTGAGCACCATAGAACCAAATGACGCTCTTCCCCTGGAGACCAAATCCAATTTGTAATGAGTAATAAAGGTATATGGAGTAGCCCAAGTTGCTGCTGCACAAATGTCATCCATAGAAGCACTAGACTGAAAAACTGCTGAAGTAGTAACTGCTCTTGTAGAATGGTTCTTTAAAGGCCTAGTCAAATTCATTTTGTTTTAATTATAGATAAAAGAAATCCAATCTTTGAGCCATCTGGCTAGCGTGACTTTGCTCACTGGTTGGCCAAGTCTTGTAGGTGAAAATGACACAAATAGTTGGTCGGACTGTCTTATATTATTAGTTCTGTGTAAATAGAATTGTCTGTGAACATCTAATAAATGTAAGCAGTATTCACCTTTGTTAGCAAAATTGGGAAAAAATACTGGTAAATTAATTGTCTGATTAACACTTGTCTCTGACACTACCTTAGGCAATAAGGAAGGATTGGTTCTTAGTGACACACTATCGTTGTGGAAAATCATACAAGAAGGTCTACATAAGGGCTTGTATTTCTGAAATCCTTCTGGCAAAAGTTATTGCCAATAAAAATATAGTTTTCCCAGATAAAAACTTTAGATCACATTCAGCTGATGATTCAAAGGGAGACTGAACAATGGTTTGTAACACTTGAGTTTAGATCCCAAGGTGGAGTAGGGTCTTTGTAAGGCGGTTTTAGCAAGAGTGTTCCTTTCAAAAAGGATTTGCAAAGTTTGTGAGAAGCCAGGGAAGAGTCTTTAAAATCATTATGGAAATTATAAATAACTGCCAAATGAACTCTGATGGTAGAACAGGAAACACCTGCCTTGAAAAGTGAAACTAAAAATTCTAGGATTTTATCAATGGATGCTGAGAAGGGATCAATATTGTTGTCAGGAACCCAAAAGGTAAACCTCTCCATTTACTAACAGAGTTTACAGGTAGCCGGCTTATGAAAGGCTAAGAGTATCTGACGTACTGGGGAGGAGAGAGAGGGAGGGATGTTTGGCTATTAATGGAATTGCAGTAACCAAACTCTCAGCATGAGGTTTACAATGTTCAGATGGATTAATCCCTCTGGGCGCGATAAAAGGTCCAGAATCCAAGGCTGTTGAATCAGATAAGGCCAAAGAAAGAGGGACCATATTTGTTGAAGCCAATATGGTGCAATGAGGATTACTTTGCTCTTCAACCAGACTGCTTTCTGTAGAAATTTCGGGATTAGAGGAATTGGGGGAATGGCATACAGTACTTGAAAAATGAAAAAGAACCAAACCACCACAGCTAAAAGGAACTGTCTTTAATAACAAAAGACGAGTAAGCGGGTTTACGATGCTCAGATCACTTCTTCAGACTAAATATCTTCCAAAAAATCAGTCAATTTAAACCTTTTAACATCCAATCAAATAATTTAAGAACAATATCTACCATGAGAACTGGCAATGATCGTTTACATAGGATCTTGAGCATGGATGTTTATCCTTTATTGGATGCTACCTTAAGCCTCCAAGATCCACCTAAAAGGGAAGAAGATGAACTTTATGGATGCTTTCTACGCAAGTACAGTGTGTTGGAAAATAAACTCTAAGTTTAAACTCTTACAGTGGCAGCGTTTTCATTTAGAGGCATCATTGCAATGTAAAGTAATACCGAGAGGGCTTAGAGTTTTAAATATGCCAAGTTATGGGGAGTTGTATCCTGAATTGCTGAAGAGGTGGCAATTACTGAATTTAAAACTGAGCTACGATTACATGCAGTTGCTTATAGACTTCTTTACACCACAAGAGAGCAAGCTGCATAAAGAAATTAAATAGTTGCAGAACGAGATTTATGATTCCTTTCCTGCAAGCATTATTAGTGACAGACTGGATTCATTGCATGAGAATGTAATAGGATATGAAAAGAGACTGCAATTAGCGAAAATTAAAAAGTTACAAAGAGATACGCTTTACTTCCATAAAGGGGTGGTATTCTCTTGGCCTAAAGAAAGGATCAACGTATCAGAAAATAGGAATACAACTGAAGTGCTGCAACAACCAATAGATGGTCCTGTGGATGAAGGAGGAAGCAGTATTCAACCAATTACTGCCTCAGGAACAGCAGGAGATGCAGGGGGGAATGAGTGGACTGCTTTGTTTACTTCATTGTCTCAAACAGAAGCAATTACAGAAGGTGCACTAGAGGACAAGAATCAAGAAGCGACATCTATACCTGGAAAAACAACAGTTGAAATCGCTACAAGTAAACAAAGTACAGTACATTCTTTTTCAGAGGTGGTGGTGTTGAATGTGGCAACAGATACTACACTAACGGCACCTTTCAGTTTAAATAACCCGCTCACCATAAAAGAAAGGTCCAAGAGCCGAGTATGAAGGGCCAGAGAACAACAAACACCAATTATGGACAATGGGCAGAACTCTGAGAACTCGGAGATGACAATAGAAGGTTTAGTCGTCAATATTTCATCTAAAACTTTAACTACAGCACAGTTGTCGCTGTTAGGCAAGAGCCTTTCCTTTATTCCAGCCCAAAAAGCTAATCTGGTAGCTTTACTTAAAAGAATTACAGTTGTTTGGTAGAACTCTGATGTTAAAAACGATGTTTCCAGCTGATACACAAAATAGAGAGTTTTTTGAAAACCCTAGTACTTTTGCACCACCACTGCACCCTATGACTGATTAGTTTATAAATATTTGTGAAAAACAATTTGGAGAAATTTTTAATAATAATATTAAATCTAACTTTTATAATATGCAAATTGCTGAATATGTTGCATTGAGAGAATTGAAAAAATATTCATTCAATAGAGATTAGACCCGATGACAAGGGTGGTGGTATTGTGGTATCAGACAGAATTGTATATAATACAAATGAGGAAACTTTTGTATGATAATGATACTTGTATATGTGTTTCAAAATTGATTGTAATGGGTGTGATGGAAAAAGTTTAATTTCTTATTTTTGACATGCTTATGACCAGTATGACCTCTGAAAGTCTTTTTAATTATTTTAATGTTGAACACCCCCCCCGATCCTTATTATGTATGGACTCCCCAAAATTCATAAAGATGTTAAATGTCCACCGATGAGCCCCATTGTATCTAGCAGAGGTTGGATTACTGAGCCTCTATCCATATTTGTAGAAAAAAGTTTGAATCCTATATTGGATAGTTGTGAGACAGTTTTAAAAGATACAAAGACACTTTTACAAAGTTTGTATGTAAAAATTTTAGATTTAAGAAATGAGTATTTTTTTAGTTACGTTAGATATAGAGTCCCTGTTCACTTTGTTGCCCAATAAATGGGGTATTGAAAATATAAGAGAATTTCTTAATGAGAGACAAATATTTAATAACGATAAAGTGAATCTTCTATGTACTGTATTAGAAATTATTTTGGAGAATAACGTGTTTGTATTTGAACAGGAATTCTTTTTACAGAAAGTTGGCGTAGCTATGGGCATAGCTTGTGCTAACAGCTAAGCCAACTTGGCGTTAGTACAATAGGAGACTACTAAAGTTTTACAAGGAAATTAATATAGTAAATATATAGCATGGTACGTTCGTTTTGTGGACGATATGTTTTTATTATGGGAAAGTCCAGTACACATTTTGGAGAGATTTATTAAATATTTACATGAAACTACTAGTTTCCTTAGATTTATATATAAATACTCTTTAGAACAAATAGAATTCTTGGATGTCATGGTTAAGAAGATAGATTTAAATGACATACAAACTAGCCTGTATAGAAAACCAACAAGGAAGAATAATTTTTTGCATAAAACCAGTATGCATCCTGCCCACATTACGTGTAATGTTATGAAAGGACAGTTTTTTAGGGTTATGAGGCTACATAATAATGAAGCTGTTAGTTTGCTGAAACGAAAATTTTTAGACAGAGGTTACAAAGAGAAAGAGATTGATATATGTATAGATAAGGCATGGAAAGAAAGGCAGGATAAATGTAAGCCATTCTTCACAGAAAGAGTGGTAGCAGAGAATAGACAGGATGAGTATGAATCATCACAATAATTAGGGTTCCACTTACATATTCCAGTGATATTAATAGGAATTGTGAAGTTATAAAAAGGAATTGGAACATTTTAACTATGGTAGAGGAACTTAAAGATGTAATTGATACTACACCATATTTCTCGTTTAAAAATAATACGTTTCTTAAAAGGTATCTGTGTTATAGAACACAGGAGTCCAAAAAGGTAATACAGACAGATATGGTAGGCACTTATACCTGTAGGAACTGTACAGCCTGTAAATACGTGTATGCAGGACCATGTTTTGTAAATCCATATATTGGATTTAAGATAGATTTAAACTTTTATGCAGACTGTAAAACACACAATATAGTTTATTTCAGTGTTTGTCAAGTTTACTATGTTTTCTATATAGGAAAAACTAATCATAGTTTAAAAGAAAGAATTCTTGAACACTATAGGGACATTAGGGATGGCAAGCAGACTATTGCATTAGCACAACATAATGCTAAAGAAGGATCAGAACATATTTTTACATTTTTAGTGTTAGAAATACTAGGACATGGATTAAGAGGGAAGACAATCAACGTAACAGAAACAGCAGAACAAAAATGGATGTTATATTTTAATGCTGATAAACCACCTGGTCTTAATGGTATATTGTCCTTGAAACCATTTTTAAAAGCACATCCTTTGAAATATTGAATGAGACATTTTTAGTTTGTATCTTTCGGCTTTTTCCCGGTTAGGGGACGTCACAGTGGAACTCCGGTCCGCTAATGATTGGCAGCAGAGTTTTACACGCTGGCTTGCCGGGCCTAACGCACAACCTTCAACGAAGGAACACCCATTCACACATGTCACCACACAGCAGACACTCTGAGAATAGAACGGCCAACGTCTAACTGTGAGGCGACAACGCTACCACAGCACCACCACTGCAGTATCAAATGAGACATTTTTAGTAATTTTATAATTTAATATAAATGTAAAGTGCATATAATGCTTTGTGTAAATTATGGTTTTTAGGAATATGCTATTTATGTTGTATATATTTATATAATATGTTTGTAGTAAGCAATTTCATTGGCTGCCAAAGAATGATATGACTGGATGTTAAAAGGTTTAAGGCTTTCAATATGGTTCAATATGGCTGACCACCAACTAAGCCACACTCTGAAATCAATTTGCTTAGATAGTCAAGCCCTCCAATGGTTCCAATCTCATCTGAGTGGTAGACAATAGGCTGTCCTATGGCAGAACAAACTATCCAACCTCCTACCTAACACCCTGGGAGTCCCTCAAGGTTCTATACTAGGACCACTTCTGTTTTTCATTTTTATTAATGACCTCTATACAGTCATCCCAGATGCAAACTGCATTCAATATGCGGCTGATTTGATTTGTTCTGCTATCTCCCAGTCAGATCTGCGGACATTATCCCAGAATACTTTTAACAGTTGAAAACTGGCTTTCTGATCGTCGTCTGATCTTAAACTCCAACAAAACTAAGCTGCTACTTTTCTCCCCTAGTCATAGGTGCTCTGCATTAGACTTTTCCATAAAATCTAATAATGGCACCTTAATCTCTCCAGACGCCTATACTAAACTCCTAGGTGTTATCGTAGACAACAACCTTAAATTTGTTATGCACGTCAATCAAACTATCAAAACCATCAATAAAAGTTGGCTCACTATATAAGATTAAACCTTTCCTAACTCCACCTGCTAGAACCCCCATTGCATGCTCTCATCTACTTTCGACTCTTCTTTATGCTTCCCCTTTACTTACCAACTTAAGCAAAACTGATCTTAATAAACTCTCTAGCTGCTGTAATCACATTGCCAGATTTGCCACCGGCATGCCCTACAGGACACACCACTGTAATAACCTAGCTTATCTTGAGTGGCTAGAACTGCCCAGCCTAATTCAGTACAACCAGCTTACAGTGGCATATAAAGTACTTAACCAACCTGAAAATACACCAGCACTTAAAAACATTATCAACCCTTACAGTAACCTCAGATCAGAAAGTTCTTCTCATAGACTCCTAGTTCAAACTGCCAAAACCAACAATTCAGCCGGTGGCTCTCTGTTTGCCAGCTCTGTTGGTAAAACTTGGAACTCACTTCCTGCTAACATTACTCTAGAACCCACCCTAAGTCAATTCAAGAAAAGTCTCAAACAGTACTTTAAATCACACTAGCTATGTCCTTGCACCAAGCCTGACTAGCTCTCTCCCTATGATTGTGTGCTTATATTATTCATTTGCAACTCTGCTGCATCATATTTTTAGGTCGTTTACCTTATGAAATCTTAATTTTGAGAGATTGTATAACTTGCTTGTCTGAACAGAGTTTATACACTGTTTATCATGTATTACGTAATGTTTCTTCTGTCTGCACCTTGGAGCTTTTCTCCCCGGGCTTCTGCTGAAAATGGACATGTATCAGGTCGACTATCCCAGTCAACAAATGTAAAATAAAAATAAAAATAAATTGACTGATTTTTGGAAGACCTTTAGTCTGACGAAGCGATCTGAGCATCGTGAAAGTCCTTACTCATTTTTTGTTATTAAAGACATTTCCTTTTAGCTGTGGTGGTTCGGTTCTTTTTCAATTTTCAAGTTTGTTATAATTTTGTGGAGCTGTACCTTTGTCCCAGGACTTGGACTTACTTTGTCTTGAAAGGTAGACAGTAGTCTGGGGGAGGGGGGGGGGGGGGCAAACATGGAGAAGAGCATCTCTTGGTGACTCCCCAGGAGGAGGAATCAGAGTAAAGTAGTTGCTGCACTTATTGTTTAGGGGAGAAGCAAACAAGTTGCAGCAAGGTTGGCCCCATTGACAGAAAATCCTTTCCATCACTTTTGGACTGAGAGACCACTCATGAGGTAAGAGAATACATCTGTTTAGTTTGTCTGCTATCACACTCAAACTCCCCAGAATGTGTGTTGCTATCAGAAAGTGGTTGGAAGAGATTGCCCACTGCCACACTCTGACAACTTCTCGACAAAGGGCTCCTCCCTGCTTGTTGATGTACCAAACTACTGACATACTGTCTGTTTGAATCACAATTGTTGCTGAAGGAAGAACAGTCTGAAAGGCTTGCAACACTAAAAGCACTGTCCTTAGCTGCAGTGTATTGAAATGCAAGTTGGCCTCAATGGGGACCAACTGCCTTGGACAGTCCTGCCCAGATAATGCCCCCCAATCCCATCTGGGAGGTGTCTGTGGTCACTATGGCTTGGGGCTGTAAAGGGACAGCCTAGGAGAATTACTCTGTTCTGAATGCATCCACCAAGCTAGATCCTTTTTGCAATGATTGGTGATCAAAATCAGGTCCGACATGGGTTAGTATAACACTGACCATTGGGACACTAGTAACCACTGTAGTATCCTTATATGGAATCTTGCTAAGGGAACTAGAGTTACAGCTGCAGTCATGGAGCCTGGTGCCAGAAGGACTAGATGACCGGTTACTTTCTATTGCTGATTATTTTCTGTACCTGAACTTTGATTTTCTGCAGTCTCACACAGGAAAGAGAGGCTATGGAAGTTTGAGTATTAAGAAGGGCTCTTATGAACTCTAAATTCTGAGTTGGGGTTAATTTCAATTTTTCGTAATTTACAGTTATTTATAGGTAAGAGTAAACGTGGAGTACATTGTTTCTTGATTCTATCAATTGATACCTGGTCAGGGCAGTAATAAGCAAATCGTCTATATATGGAAACACTCAGAATCCCTGCAGTCTTAAGTGAGCTGCTGCTACTACTGCCATACACTTGGTGGACACTCTGGGGACTGTGGTGAGACCAAAGAGCAGAACTCTGAATTGAAAGTGACTGGCTCCAGGCTGGAAGTGGCGGAATCATCTAGATCATTTGTCCATCTTTACATGGTAATATGCATCCAGAAGATCTACTGAGCACATTAGTCTTTTTAAAAATGGAAGAATGGACTGTACCATGACCATCCGGAATATGGTTTGGCAGACCAACTTGTTCTGTAAACTTAAATCCAAAATTGATCTCCAGTCTCCTGTCTTCTTTGTCACTAAAAATAATCTTGAGTAAATTCCAGAATCTCTCTGGTCTGGTGGGTCTTCTTGGATGACTTTTTTTGGATTTCTAGAATTGCTGGTTCCCTCTGACTAGGTGGAACATCTGGGATTTTTTTGCATATGGGAAGAGGAAGGGAAAAGTGAACTGTCTAGCCTCTGGATATAATCCTTTGCATCCGAGCATTAGATGTTATTTGTACTCAGGCATTTTGGTGCAGGGATAAGCGCCCCTCCCCTTGACTGCCTCCAGAGGAAGACAATCCGGTTTCCTTTCAGGAGCACTGATAGTGGTTACTAGAGAAAGAATCATTGAAACCCTAACTTTGCAGGCCACCTCTGCTGCTGGGACAGCATCATCCATTCAAGTTTCTCCCTCTGCTCCTGGGAGAACTACTTACACTTGTGTCCTGAAAATGCCCTTGGGACTTTTTGAACCACATTTTTACACTGCTTATCTGATTCCTAGAGAATGGTCACGGAGGAGTAGAAAAAAGTTTCTCTAACCTTTGGACCAAACTGGGATGATCCATCCAAGGGTGCATTGATGAATGAAGACTTAAATGGCTCCACAAAGTCACACAGACACATCCAGGCATGTCCCCTAATAGCAACGCCTGAAACCGCTGCTCTAGTGATCCCTTTGGCTGCATGAGTGATGAGCTTTCATGGATGAATTGGACACAGACTCCAGGGTAGCCAACTGGGAAGCCACTTTCTCTTGGACATCCTCAGGAACAGTTCCTGCAAGGGTATCCGATAACTCCTTGACCAGATCCTTCTGAAGTCTGGTGAAGTGTGCCAAGTAATTCAAGAACCTTAAAGCAAAGGTCAATAAAGCATAGACACTCCTTCCAAACGTAACCATCACCCAAGACTCACTGTTGGGTGGATGGATAGAGGAACTCTCCTAGGTCAGTTTCTTTTTTGTAGCTGCTGCCACGACTGCCCCTTGGCCTAGAATTGTTTATCTTCAGGGGGGAAAGAATTTTGTCAGTTCTTCTGGGCATAGATTCTATGGTATCAGGGGCCTTACATGCCCGCTGAGAGATCAACTGAATGAACTCAGCGGGCAGAGTCACCCAAGAGGGAGATGGTCAAGTGCCAAAAGCTTGCAGGTACACTGACTCCTCAAGAGAAGGATTTTGGGACTTCGTCACCCCTCTGCTTTAATATTTGCATCAGGGGGTGACTTTGGGGATCCCTCTCGTTCATTAAAGTCAGTGTCTTGGGTGATCGATTCCTTAAGGGAATCCAAGTGCTTCCTCTTGCACTTTTTCTTCTGAGAAACCTCCTCAGTGAAATGATCTAGGGAGGTATGAGAAGAAAAAGGGATTTCCTGCCAAGCCTGTGGTTTTGACACTCACTGACTCAATGGAGGTACTGGTTGAATATCTGCGTAAAAGGAAGGCAAGGGTATCTGCTCCAAAGAGTAAGATGCCAACTCGCTAACTGCTACAGTCAAAGTCCTCTCCATAGCCCCAAAAGCTGGCCCACCCAAAGAGGGAAGGGAGCCCAGAACAGAGAAAGACTGCCTAGGAACTCTGGTCATGGTCATTCCCTGTTTCAAGAAGACACCTCCCGAGGCCAAAGCTGGAGCTGAAATGATCCATGCCAATGCTCCAAGGAACAGAGAAGGCTCTGAAAAAATAGGAGTCGACTCTAGCCACTCGGAGCTGACAAAACATATGCGGCACTGGGAGGTCTCCAGTTCAAATGGAACCAAAGAGCTCAGAAAGAGAATCCAGTCAAAAGACACATACATCTTTGGCTCCGATACAGTCCACCCTGGGAGACTCAGAGCCAAGGGCTCTAAAGTTTCAGCTGAAGTTAGAGGAGGAAGTATCAGAGGGGGTAAAGGAAAAGTACAGTTGTGTACACTTACCATAAATGTAGATGTTAGAGTGTATTCACTGTTGCAGTCATTTCATTTGGGTGATCAGCTGGCAGCTGCCCTCAAGTCGGCCTGATTAACAAAGTCTTGGGTCCTGCATCGGTTGCTGTCCCTTCTTCCATGAAGTCAGGTCTTCAGGGGTATAAAACATGCAGCCGATGCCATTACATCAGTTTTTCTTGCCCCAGATGTCAGGTGCTCCCCCTAATGGGAAGCAAATAAAATTAAAAACACAAAAATATACCTCCAACCAAAAGCAAATACACCAAAAAGGCTTTTAAGCATAGTAAAAGAAAGTAGAGGTATAGCCAGAGAAAAGTAGGGGGCTGGAGGGAGGGTAACCAGGACTGCAACAGTGAATACACTCGAACATCTACATTTATGGTAAGTGGACACAACTGTACTATGTTCTTCATGTTGCACTGTTGCAGTCATTACATTTGGGTAGATTCCCAAAGTTATGGTTGGGAGAAGGAATTTATACAGCATTAGGACCAGCTGTAAGGCCCTGCAGGACAGCAGTGGCAAAGCCAGCTCTGGATTTAGAGAAAATTGGTAAATGATAATGCTTGTTGAAAGTATGTACAGAACTCCAGGTAGCAGCTTCTAGAATATCCCTGGTAGGAACACCTCTGAGAAAGGCTGCAGAAGTAGATGCAGCCCTGGTGGAGTGAGATCTGATCCCCTGGGGGATAGGTTTTCCATGGTGCTTATAGCAGAAATGAATGCAATGGCTTATCCATTTAGAAATGGTTTGTTTTGAAATAAGCTTCCCCTCTACACCAGCAGCAAATGCTACTAGCAATTGTTCAGATTTTCTTCGAAATTTAGTCCTGTCCAAGTAGAATCTAAGTTGTCTATACGCATCCAAGAAATGCAGAATCCATTCCCCTTTGTTCTGTGGATTGGGAAAGAAAGTTGGCAAATGAATGGACTGATTAAGAGCCACACTGGAAACCACCTTGGCCATGAAGGATGGATTGGTCCTCAGAGATACATGAAAGATGATGAAAGGCTCCACTGCCATAAGGGCTTGTAATTCAGATATCCTTCTAGCTTAAGTGATTGCTAAAAGGAAGGCTGTTTTCCAAGAAAGACGTTATAAGTCTGCAGTAGCAGCTGTCTTTAAATGAGGTAGAGTGAGCTTCTCCAAAACAAAGTTAAGGTCCCAAGCAGGGGTAAGAGGTCTCCTGGGTGGTCTCAAGTTCTTTGCCCCTCTGAGATACTGCTTGAGCAGGGGATGAGAGAAGAGGGGTGGCTCTGTGTTACAGTGAGCTGAAATAGCTGAAGCGTGGATTTTAATAGAGGAAAAAGACAGGCCCTTGTGAAGCATCTCAGTTAAGTATTGCAAAATCTGAGGTAAATTGGGCGCTGCTGTGCTCATCCCTAAAGATTGGTTCCAGGCACAGAATCTTTTCCATTTGTCAGCATAAGATTTTCTAGTACTAGGTCTTCTTGCCTCCAAGATGACATCCATCACAGGTTTGCTGAGGGATGATAAGGGTGAATTTAAGTGATTACCCAGGCTGCAAGGTTCAACGTTGGAAGCTGAGGGTGCAGAATTTGGTTCTCCTGCTGAGACAGCAAGGAAGGGGTCTGAGGCAGGTGCTATGGAAATATTTGTGACACTGCGCAGGAGTGGGTACCAGTGTTGGCGTGGCCAGTCTGGAGCAATCAAAATCATTCTTGGTCTGTCCTGTTTGACTTTTAGCAGAACTTTGGAGAGCAGAGGCAGAGGGGGAAAGGCGTAGACTGATAGGTTTTTCCAGCTGAAGGGCAGAGCATCCACTTTCCAGGCTTCTTTGTGGGGAAGTCCTTGTGCAAAACTTGTCCAACTGGTAGTTCTGGGGGGAGGCAAATCGATCTATGTCTGGGCTCCCCCATTTGCTTGTCAACATGTTGAAAATCCGTGGTTCCAGTTTTCACTCTTGTGGGTCCATGAGATTTCTGCTTAGTCCATCTGCCAGTGTATTCAATTTTCCTGGCAAGAATTGAGCCTGTAGGTGCACTTGGTAGCTCAGGGCTGTGTTCCACAATGCCATGGCTAGTCTGCAGAGGAGGTAGGAATGTGTACACCCCTGCTTGTTTATGTACCACATAACCATGGTGTTGTCCGTCTTTACCATTAGTTGTCCTGGAAGAATGTAGTCCTTGAAGGCTGTCAGAGCATTCTGCACAGCTAACATTTCTTTTAGATTGATATGTAGGTGCATTTGATTTGGGTTCCATTTGCCCTGAATGCACTTCCCTGCCAGGTGAGCACCCCCCATGCATAGTCTGATGCATCTGTAGTTAGGGTTTGGGCGGCAGGGGGTAGTGTGAATGGCAGTCCCTTGTTTTGGTGGCAAGCCTCTGCCCACGATAGGAACTCCAGGCGTAGGCAAGGTATGATAGGAATCATTGTTTCCAGGCTGTGACAATGTTGACAATGTTGACTCCATAGACTTTTTAAGTACCACTGAAGTTTCCTCATATGCAGTCTTGCATATGGAATTAGAAGAATGCAGGAGGTCATGAACCCCAAGGCTTGCAGTATTTGTCTTGCAGATAGCAGGGTTTTTGAGGCCACTTGTTTGAAGTAAGTTACCAAATGAATTTGCTTCTCTGGCGTGAGGAAAGCCATCTGGGCAGTTGTATTCAAGCTTGCACCCAGGAATGAAATCTGTTGAGAGGGTACCAGTTGCGATTTCTTTTCGTTTATGGTGCACCCCAGACAAGTTAGGACCTTTTTTTTTTTTTTTTTTTACAAACGCCAGATGATGACCTGGTTTTCTGGCTGAATTAGACAATCGTCCAGGAATGGATATATTTGAATATTTGTTTGCTTGAAAAATGCAATAACTGGAGCCAGGCACTTTGTGAATACCCTGGGTGCAGTAGACAAGCCAAAGGGCAGTGCAGAGAACTGATAATGCAAGTAGCCTGCTTTGAAGCATAGGTATCTTCTGCAAGATTCCCTGATTGGGATGTGCAGGTATGCTTCTTTTAAATCTAGAGTTGCCAACCAGGCATCTTTGCCTAGCATAGGAAGTAACTGGTGAAAAGTCAGCATCTTGAATTTTGGAATGTCCAGAAAGGTGTTTAGAGAAGACAGGTCCAGAATTGGATGCCATGATTTGTCTTTTCTGGGTACCAGGAAAAGCCTGGAATAGAAACCTTGTCCCTTTTCCTCTTCTGGTACCGGTTGAATAGCCCCCATGTTTAAGAGGGAAAGTACTTGTTTTTCAGCCTCTGCCCACTGATTTGAGGGCAGGTCTGGCCACCCATTTGGTGTTGGCAATGTGTGGAAATGAAATCTGTATCCCTGGGACACTATATTTAAAACCCATTTGTCCCGGGTTATGAGTTCCCAGTTTTTTGTATGAAGAGCAATCTTTCACCCCAAAGGGGCAGCTAAAAGGTAAGTGCTTGGTAATTTTAAAGGAAAGTCATTGAGACCGTTTACCACAGGGGGGTGTCTTATTTCCAAATTTGGAAGTGGAGGCCCCCATTGCTTAGTTCGGAGAGACCCCTGGGACTGAAACCTGGTGTTTTTGGTGTGTCTGGGTTTGGCTTGAGAGGATCTGGAAGGAGCTGGAAAAGACCAATTCTTAGTAGGCCAGTGCCTACTAAATCTTGGAGGTTGCACTTGTAAGAAATCTTTAATAGTTTGTATAGATTTAGCTTTATCTTCCATCTTTTTTAGAACTTCTTCAGCCTTATTGCCAAACAGGTGGTACTGATTTAAAGGAGCATCCAACAATTTCACTTTAACATGATCAGGCAGAGATTGCTCCTTAAGCCA
This sequence comes from Protopterus annectens, assembly GCF_019279795.1. Classification (NCBI taxonomy): domain Eukaryota; kingdom Metazoa; phylum Chordata; order Ceratodontiformes; family Protopteridae; genus Protopterus; species Protopterus annectens. The sequence continues at coordinate 972,976,300 of NC_056747.1, forward strand.
AGCATGCCTTCTAAGCACAGACCCAGTAACAGCAGCCCTGCAGGAGGCCTCTAAAGAATCAAAACCACATTGCAAAGTATGTTTTCCAACTTGTTCAGCAGAATGCAATAAATCCTGTAAATCTTTATTTTCCACACAGTCAGAAACCAACATCATTTTCTGTTTAGCAGTCCAATAATATGCTGTTGATATTTTAACATATGAAATTGGCAGTTTAAAGCCCTGATTGCCAAGGTTGCAGAAGTATAAACCTTTTTACCCCATCTATCCAGCGCCCTGGAGTCTCTATCAAAAGGGGTAGGATTTTTAGCAGTAGAAGCCTTAATGCCCTTGGGCCCCTGAGAAATGGTTTCTGGATCCGAACATGATTTTTGAAAAGGAACTTGTGGGACTCAGGAACCCTGTAGTATCTGTCAGGTTTACTAGGAGCTGGAGGCGGGGAATCAGGGGCCATACTGGATTCAGAAAACACATCATCAACAATGTCTAGTACAGGAGGTATAGCTAAAGGCCTATGCTGAGGTAGAAGAAGGAAATCCTCAAGCCTCTTTTTTGAATCAGAAAATTCCTGACTTTCCCAGTGGAAATGCTCCCTTCAGGTATGTAATGTTTCCCCAAAAGAAAAATCCTCAGGAGGGGAATCAGAGGGAATGGAATCCTCTGCATCAGAATCCTCATAAGTAGGTATGGACATATCCAGGTCATTAGAAGAGTCACAAGAAACAGAATCCTGATCAGAAGATTCATAAGCAAGCTCAGCCCTAGGCCTCTTAGAAGGCGGGGGGGGTTGACTACCCCTGATTAGAATAATTAGATCTTCAGCCATTTTGATCATTTGTTTTTTAGGCATAGGGGCCTGAACATGTGGCCTGGGCGTTGGTTGTTTTAGACATAGATCGAGATTTAGGCCTTAGTAATGAAGGTGGAGTCTATTTAATATGCAAGTCTGTAAGCCTGAATACACTCTCAGAAGCCGGTACCTGCACAGTGGCTCCAGACCCATCCAAGGTAGAGACATCCGCGGGTTCCATAGGTGAAGCATCTCACAGCATACCAGACTCTGAATGGGTCTCAGTAGAGGCCTGCGAATCAGAAGTTGCGGGTATCAGGGGCTGTGAAAGTGCCTCACTGAGTACCGGCGAACTGGCGACTGGCTTAGAAGCATCGTCGGCAGTTTTGGACCTCGGCGGCCTGTCTGTCTTTATCTTTGCGTTTTTCAGAATCCCGGTAATCGGATGGCTAACAGACGACATTTCTGGATAATTAAACCGAGAACCAAAATATTTAGAGGCAAAAAAGTACCGATGACAGACAGTGGGCTGATTAAATAAAGCACAAAACCGACAGCAAGGTACGTCGTGGTCAGGGTCTAGGCAAGGAATACAGTACAAATGAAAATCTTTATGAGGTATTTGCTTTCCACAAGTAATGCAATTATTAACTTTTATTGACATCTGTAAGAAGCAAGAAAAAGTTTCCCCAACAGAGTACTTAGCTTTAAGTTGAAGACTTTGGTTCTGAAATTCGAAAACAAAAATTTCAGGAGTCGGCTGATGGGCACTTGCGAACTGCTTCTGCTTCGGGCACCGCATGGCAAGAAAGACTGATGTAATGTCATCGGCTGAACGTTTTATACCCCTGACGACCTGACGTCATGGAAGAAGGGTCAGCAACCGACGCAGGACCCAAGACTTTGTTAATCAGGCCAACTGAGGGCAACCTGCCAGCAGATTACCCAAATGAAATGACTGAAACAGTGAAACACGAAGAACATCTTCAAATCCTAAGCCTGTGAGGACTGGAGCCACAGTGGAACTTGTCAATCCTTTTCCCCGAGTATTTTATTCACCAGTCTCTCCATGTCCTCTTCAGTTTTTGGTGGAACGGAAAGACAGAATGGAAGGTGATTTTGGCCTTTCCAGAAAGGGTGAAGGCAGCCTGTCTAGAAAGGGGTCAAACAAGGGTGAGTATGTAGTTCTAGGTAGGGTCAAAATGGAACACTCCCCCGATTGCTTATTCGGTGTCAAAATGCTCGGTGCCAAGGAAAGAGTATACACCAATAACTGCAGTGCCGATGGGTCAAGCTGCTTCTCAGCAGAAACCTCTAGTATTGAAGACTTAATCTTGTCTGATAGGTTAGGTTCCGAAGAAAGTGTAGGAACTTGTATCTTTTATTTTCTGTCAGTTCCGAAGAAACTGTAGGAACTGAAGACCTTAGCTTTTTTGTAGATAATGAGGGAGAAACTGGCACCAACATACTCCTTTTCTTTCATTTATCCAAAGATTTAGCAGAGGAGGATGAATGAGATGACATCATTCTTACTTTTAACTTTTTCAGAACCAGATATGACCTCACTAAAAACAGATGGGATAAGACCCTTCAAGATTAGTTTATTTCTTCTTTCAACTAAAGCTCTGTGGCTGAAGGAATGGCAGGTCTCCTGAAGATGGAGGGGCCCTAAACAGTGCACACGTAAGTATGCATCGGAAAAAGGTATCTTGTGTCCACATTTTTGGCATCTCTTAAACCCAGAAGGGGCTTTAGCTGTATCAGCCATGACTTGCTCCAAGAAAAACAACCCAGCAAGCAGGCCACAGACAGACACAGACAAGAAGAACATAAACTACTACAAATCTACCTTTTTTTAATGAGAAAAGCCAGAAAAGTTACACAGGAAAAAGACTATTAGCAATGATAGTCGACAATATGAAGATATTACTGAGAAAGAGAGAGAAAAATAGATGAAAGAGCAGAAGAGGTTCAGAACTGTACAAGAGAAGGTAATAGTGAAACAGACTACTGAACAGTCAGAAAAACAAGAAGAAAAGCTTTTACTTAGCTTGCTCAAGATTAAAGGCAACCACGTCTGACACGGAAAGATGCAAACAAGATCTGAGGTAACAGAGAAAGGAGCATTGCGGGTAAGGGTTGAGCTCAAAAGTTTTTAGCTTCCACAAGCTGTAGTAATGGCCAAGTCAGTTCCAGTGCTTGGAACCGAACCCATATGTCAAGGATAAAATGAAAATTGACAACAACAGATCAACTTTTATTTCAATTCTGCTTGAATATTTTCAGTTGCACTTACAGTGGCCTGTGTGTTAACATTGTTTGTTTTCATGTTTGTTTCAGCCAAAAAAGTTATCGGTTTGCATTTTTTAACTTGTTCTGAGACATCAGTCTTGTAGCTTTACTTACAATTGTGGAGAATTGTGAACTACTGCAAGATTTGTGCCTAATCTATATATTATACTGTACTTTTATCTACAAAAGTATAATTACTTGTAAAAGTTAGCTGTTTGTATACTGAACTCGGTCGTGAACCCTAGTCATGTAGTTTAATTGGCAATTGTGGGAGAACTGTAAACTACTACTGGATCTGAGCCTCTTTTAAGTCATTTATTAATGCATTTTCTATAAGCAGTGTTACTGGTAAATCTCTGCCTCGTCTGGTGCCTTAGACTGTAGTTTGGATTGCAACAGTGGCAGTATTGCATTTTTTGATGCAGGATTTGTGCTTCTGCGGCTGTTTACATTCAAATTTTCCTGCTAGAGTCTTACATTCTTGCTTATGATTTGCCTGATTAAAACTGCAATACACTGCCTTTCAGTTTGACTCATTGATACTGTTTTTCCCCCATTCTTGTATCTGCCTCAGCCCCTAATGATACATTAAGCACTGCTCGTCCCTGCTGCTCCCACTTGTTTATACACTTATTACATTTTTTCTCAGTCCCTACCACAAAAGTTTTTGAAATTCTAACCTACCTATGGTCATTGGCCTACAGCTCAGATTCATAGCATTAGCAGAATGTTGACTTACTACAGGTTCTAAAGTCACAGAGCTCCACTACTGACTATACAATTAGATCCTTCATGAGACACATTGCTGCAAACAGCATAGAACTAAGCTCACCTAGGGTATTTTACTCAAGACACTGAGAAGCATGGAAAGTCCTCAACTGTGAGAAATGGGCTCTTCCTCATAAAGGAAAGGGAGAAAAAACTGTACTGAGCTGTACTCCATGCACTTCTGCCACTGGGCATGTCCTATATTGGGTTATCTGCACACCACCTTTTTTCTCCATACAAGAGACCTGTGAAATCTATGCAACCTTAGAAATCCATATACGAGGCACAAATAACCCACACAAAATGCAAATAAATGCACCTTGAGCAGCAGTGCACCCTTGACCAAATCACTAGCTAAATCACCATGCTTTAGTAATACGTCTTCCAAACAGTAATAACAAACCAAACTCCTACCCCTAAATCACTCCTGTCAAAACCATGGACCAGCACTTCCGCACAACTTCTGTAGCCAGCTTGCATGAAATGGGCAACTTCAGGCAGTGTACAAATTGTCTCATGCTGTCCTATGACTCAAACAGCATAACACTGTGTATGAGAGCGGTACATATAAAATGGCTTTGGAGGCTAAAATCTCAAACAAATTAAACTCAGAAATGAAAATTCTCAGCAGTACACCTCATACCATACCAAGGCCATCACAATACATATAATCCATCGTATGCTAAGGTTCTAAAAATTAACTTGCTTATATCTTAAAGGCGTCCAAAATACAATAAAGGCACAAAGCATACTCAAGAAGTTAAATCTACAACTTCACAAACCAGAGGTTGTCAAAAGTCATGGATGCTGAGCCTGTAAGGCAAGCATCAACTAAACATTCTAGCTATAGATAACGCCATTGTAAGACATACAGATGTATGTCTTATCAGGCTGAGTAAGGAGAGAGTGATTAGTTATTTGTCTGGTGTCAGAATCCATTAGATCACACATGTATTCAAGTCCTTGAACAAGTACCAGTATAACTCTGTCATAGCATACGTGAGGGTCAATGATGTGATATGTACCTCACAGGACTATGAAGAGACACATGAAGGAGCTAGCAGACTGAGTAATATTCCACCTTCTCCATGGATGATGCCACAATTTGAGCAAAAAACAATTAACTTCAATAATTGGCTATGTTTTTGGTGACATTCAAAGGGGATCCAATATTTGTCAGCTTGGGAGGATATGATCAACAGACAACACTGCTTCATCAGGGATGGCCTGCATCTGCCCCTCCAGGGTTTTGATTACTAGCAAAGACATTGCCTACTCCACAGTACCTTTTTTAAGGCAATGTCAACTTGATAAACCTACCTATATAACAATCCAAGCAAGAGAAAACATGAAGGTGTTACTACATCAATGTTAGGAGCCTAAACAAGAAACTCCACTTTCTACAAGCCCTTCATCACCCTGGAGAAAACTATATAGACATATGTGTAGTGACTAACACATGGTTTAAAATGGAGAGCACTTCGGCTGAGTGAAATTATAATGCTTCCCACATGTTTAGGCCAGCTACTGTGCACAAGGGGAAAAAAGTTGGAGGCGTCTCAGTCTTCATCCACTAGTGACTTGCATCAAGGCAGGAAAAGCAGCATGAAGCACTTGATTTTTTCATGTCCAAATAACCATCGTAAACGTCCTGTACTATATATTAAACAGCTATAAAACTCCCTCTATGACCTGTCCAGACACATGCAACAACTGGAATGCCCACAGAAATACCTTATTAAAAGGATACAAAGCCTAAGCAACATGTCCTACATGGACCACCTCAAAGCCCTGTCACTATATTTGGTATCCTACAGACTGCTATAAGTTGACCTGTCTGACATACAAAACATCCTCCAACCCAATACTGATGGACCTATTGCACATGAACAAGTCAAATAGCACCAGAAGTACTCAGTCACCCCCCCCCAAAAAAAAAAAAAGTACTCAGTCCAGGGATGCAACATCACAGAAGAGTTTAAAGAGACAGGTATATTTCGCAGAGGATACCACTACTTTGGAGATGACTCCCCCATCCATGCAAGAAAAAGCTCATCCCTGTCCATATTCAAGCACAACTTGGGTCTAAAAAGTTACTCCAGGACTGCCTCCTATACTACTAATAGAGGCAGCTTCTAAATTCTTTAGCCCACCAGTGGGTCATCTCAAATTATCTATGGTATGATCCCAGTAATTCAAACTAGGGTTAGTGTAATTATCAACAATGTGATGGATAAGGCCACTCTAACATCAAATCGGACAAGTTAATTCAAGAAGAAAAAGGGAAACTGGCTAGGCTTATCATGGCTCGCTGGGGCCGTTAGCCTAGTACTTGCCTATGAATCTAAGGGAGCCAAAGTAAAAGGGAATGAAGGAAAAGAATTCTGAAACTGAGAATCTGGCAAAAAGATTTAGAAAAAGAAAGGACCAGTTATAAGCCTCCAGCATCCTTCCTTCTTTGGTACCAGAACAATCCCTGAATAAACTTGCCCATCTGGTTGGTGGGGGCAGGTTATATTACTCCTTAAGCAAGCATCTGATTCAGAAAGGAAGGAAATTGGAAGACTTGGTTCATAAAGTAAGGAGGAATCCCCCGGAACCTGGGGAGGGATTTCCATTACCAAATGTATCCCCTACTGAATCGTATTTAAAATGCCTTTGTCACACATTCGTAACACAAGGGAAGTTGAAGCCCCAGGCAGAAAAGCAGTGAGGGTAGGGGGGGATCCTGAACACGCATATAGTCATGCCGACTGGAAGGACTGTCCTTGATTTTTAGATGCTTCTTTATTCTTTTTGGAGCTTCTTTGCCGTTGCTTTTTAAACTTCTGTTTAACAGCTTCTTGCTGCCAAATGCTTCTTAGTTTGAGAAACTTTTAAAGTCTACCAGCTTTTTCACAGAACTGCAGATTGAGTTAAGGCAGCATTAACTACATTCTCCAAGACTGGCACAATTGGAGATGTGGGAGTGGAATGAAGCATATCTACTTGTAACGCGATATCTCCTCAATTCAGGGGGAACATCCATTTGTTCAAAAACATCCTAGCTATTGTCTGACAAAAAGAAAATTCCTCCAAAGAAGTTTGTGAGGACCACATTTCCTCTGACTTACACATTTGGACTTGGGGAAAAAAGCCCTGCCCCTACCTAAGTCAGCATCCTTTGACACATCTTCCTCAGGAATACCTCTACTGATATCTTTTTCAGGCAAGAATTTCTAAACACCAAGATTAATACCTGTAACAACTTCCTAACCAAGATAAGAAAATTATCCTAACAGGCACCATGTCTTCAGATGAATAATGTTTAATCTATTGATTTTTCTTTACAAGTACAGTTGAAGATTGGGTAGAAGTACCTTCTCCGAGTCTATCAAGAGGTCTCGTACACCAGCTACATTAAGCAGCATCTCCCCGAGTATCTCCCTAACCCAGAAGAGATGGTTCTGCCATGCCTGGATCAGACACTGTGACAGCTGACGACGACATGGCTGACACCCCGGTTCATGGTGCGTGAAAAGACTACACCAGAGTACATGAAAGTTCCTGCCAGAATAAAACACTTCCCGACACTAAACTTTTACATCCAATACATAACATTTACACAAGCAGTACATATTCCCACAAACATAGACCCCCCACGAATAGCTTAAAGCTAAAAATAGCAGTCCCTGACAGGAAACTTCAAATATTAGAAAGATACCATGTTTCTTAAAGTGGAACTATCACTAAACAGCCATAAAAAAATATATATATATTTTTAAAGGGCAATAGTCTGTGCGAAAGTGTTGCCCACTGGGAACATCTCTGCCAAAATCAGAACTGAGACCTGGCTGCTGCTCCTGTGAAGCCTCTAAGCTACTTCTTCATAAGGCAGCAAGAAAGTACTAAGGAATCTCAGACTGCTGATTTTTCCTCCAAATAGTCGATCAGCAGTCAAAATGAAGGTGTGGGAAACAGCCAGTGCTTTTGAAAGCCGACTAGTTGTTTTGTCTTGGGCAGGACACAACCCATATAGCCTTAAAGGCTACTGCAGCAGGGGGAATGTTGAACATCTTCCTTGTCTAATGCAGAATTCAAATTTCCAGTTTTAACATCTTCAGGAAGGTTATAAAGCAGAGACAATCTTCTCATTACGGATACAGAAGCAGGAGCTCATTACGGATACAGAAGCAGGAGCGCTGCAGGAAGAATTGGCAGCATAGGCACACTTTAAACCATGCTTAGTAAAATGAGAAGCAGATGGTAGCAAGGCATTGAAGGTTTTTTTTTTTTTTTTACCTCAGAAGAAGGAAGATTTATTATGAAATTTGGTATATTCTCAAAAGATAAAAGCAAATACTTTTAACATACAACCTTGACAGTTTAAAATCCTGAAAGATGAAGATAAAAATTTCTTCCCTAACTTGTAAGTCAAAAGCTTTTCCATTTTTGTCAGAGGGAATCAGCAGCAGAAATCTGTTTAGTAGTAGCAGTTCTAGAGTAATTACTGCTGGTCTGCCTTAGTTTTGGAAAAAAAAAGCAGTTATGTACTCACCATAACGTTCCATGTATGTAGTCCATCTCGCCGAACATTATTACGTGTGGGTTCTGAGCCGATTCTCAGCTCCAACTCGGCCGCTTTTTTAGAAAGCCTGAAAACTTCTGATTGGCTCGTGGCTAGGAGGTATCCCATGGTGCATGAGCACATTCCCCACATCTTGTTTGCTACTAGTCTATCCGGATAAGACAGGAAAAGGACAAAGTCCGGAAGAATAAACTGTAATAAAGGTGCCCTTTATGGTATAAACCACTGTAGAAAAAGAAAAAAACTGCTTCCATATCCTCCAGGAAGGGGGCTGGTGGGTAGGTTTGTAATAATTTTCGGCAAGATGGACTACATACATGGAACGTTATGGTGAGTACATAACTTCTTTATGTTATGTAGTCTTATCTCGTCTCCATTATTACGTGTGGGACAGCGTTCCTAGCATTTTGAATGGTTGGCTCACTGAAAAATACTCCCGAGTACCGTGGAAACAAACGAGGCTCTACCCCTGGAAGTTAAATCCAATTTATACTGGGAAATGAAGGTATGAGGGGAAGCCCATGTTGCTGCTGCACATATATTATCAATAGGCGTCCTTGCTTGGAAGGCAGCAGAAGTAGAAAAAGACCTGGTAGAATGTGCTTTGACTTTAATGGGTAACTCCTTTTCCTGAGAAGTGTAAATGAAGGAAATACAACTAGAGATCCAGTTCAATAGTGTGACCTTAGAAACTGGCAAGCCAATTCTCGTCTCAGCAAAAGAAGCGAACAGCTGTTCTGATTTTCTAAACCCTTTGGTTCTGTGGATATAGAAATGCAGTTGCCTATGCACATCCAATTGATGGAATCCATACTCTGCTTTATTGGTGTGATTATGGAAGAACACTGGCAATTCGATTGTTTGGTTTAAGTGAAAATGAGAACAGACTTTAGGGATAAAAGAAGGACTGGTCCGGAGAGAAACCCTATCTTTGTGAAAAATTAAGGGCTTGTAGTTCAGAAACTCGTCTGGTTGAGGTTATTGCCACCAGATAAAGAGTCTTCCAAGACAGGAATTTCAACTGACAACTATGGGCTGGTTCAAAGGGTGGCAAAGTAAGTCTAGACAGGACTAGATTCAGATCCCAGGAAGGAATGGGGTCTTCAACAGGAGGTCTTAACATCATGGAACCCTTAAGAACGGATTTGCACAGTTTGTGGGACATAAGACTGGAATCATTAATCCCTACGTGAAAACTGAATATTGCTGCTAGCTGAACTCGGAGTGTAGCAGCTGCTGAACCCTGGTGAAAGAGTTCTGAAATTAACTCTAAAACAATAGTAATGGGAGCTGTAAATGCATCAACTTCTATGTTATGTGCCCATATAGAAAATCTCTTCCATTTACTGTGATACAATTTTCTAGTCGAAGGCTTGTCAGAAGAGGTAATAATATGGGTTACAGCTGGAAACAGATCATGAAGCCTGACTAGTGATGGAACTGGAGCAGCCATGCTGTCAGTTTGAGTGTGTGGAGACTGGGGTGAAGAGAATCTGACATGTGTGTCAAGAGGTCTGGCACTGGGTCCAGAGTCCATGGATAGTCTAACAGGTGAGGCTCGAGAAAAGGGAACCAATCTGATGAGGCCAGTAAGGAGTGATGAGGATCATCTTGCTTTCCAACAACATTGCTTTCTGTATGACCTTGGGAATGAGTGGAAAAGGAGGAAAAGCATAAAGGTGTCCCGGGGGCCAATCATGGACGAGTGCATCTCCTGAAGACTCTCCCAGAGGGGGGATGAGGGAGAAATAGGTGCTGCATTTGGTGGGGCTGGCAAAGAGATCGCAGCAGGGTTGTCCCCACTTGTGGAAGATCAGATGGGCTACTTTCTGGTTCAAGGACCATTCGTGAGGTAACAATATTGCCCTGCTTAGCTTGTCCGCTATCACGTTGGATGTCCCCAGGATGTGCGTTGCAATGAGAAAGCGTTGGGAAGAAATCGCCCAGTTCCAAACTCGCAGGGCCTCTCGACATAAAGGGTATGATCTGGTTCCCCCTTGCTTGTTTAGATACCAAACCACCGACATATTGTCTGTATGGATAGCAATCGTCCCTAGAGGGAAAAGTCATGAAGTGCTTGCAACGCTAGAAGCACCGCTCTCATCTCAGGACATTGATATGTAGATGGGCCTCTTGATCTTGTCATGTGCCTTGGACAGTCCTGCCTAGATAATGCCCCCCACCCTATCTGGGAGGCATCTGTGGTCACAGTGGCAACGGGTTGGTGCGGTACAAAGGGAGTCCCTGTGGTAAGATGACCTGGCTGAATCCACCAGCGTAGATCCTTTTTGCATGCATCTGTGCTCAGTATCTGGTGATGCAGAGGCAACTGCTGAAAAGACCACTGGGATGACAGGAGCCATTGGAATATCCTCATATGTAGTCTTGCTAATGGTACCAAGGTTATGGTCGATGCCATTGTTCCAAGAAGCTGCAACACCACCTTCGCTTTGACTCTTCGAAGGGGAAGTATCCTGTAAATTTGTTGTGCAAGATTCTGTATTCTGTCTGTAGGTAGTCTGGCTATCATAGAAACCGTGTCTATGTTTGCTCCTATAAAGGTTATAGATTGAGTGGGCAAAGTTGAGGATTTTTCCCAGTTTATAGAGATTCCCAACTGGGAACAGAGCTTGATTGTGGAATCTCTGGATTGAACTAGATGATGCCTGGTGGTGGCGGTCAGGAGTCAGTCGTACAGATATGGAAAGACTTGGATTCCCTGATGCCTCAAATGAGCTGTCACTACTGACATGCATTTGGCGAACACCTGGGGGGCTGTGGTGAGACCAAAGGGCAGCGCCCAAAATTGGTAATGATTGGTTCCCAGCCGGAAGCATTGGTAACTCCTTGATGCTTTGTCCATCATTATGTGGTAGTAGGCATCCTGGAGATCTACTGAGCACATCCAGCTGTCTTTCCCCAACAGAGGGAGTATGGATTGTAGAGTGACCATTCGGAACTTTGACTTCTTTACATACTCTTTTAACCTGCTGAGGTCTAAGATGGGTCTCCAGTCTCCTGTTCTTTCGGGAACTAAAAAGAACCTGGAGTATGTTCCGAATCCTGTCTGGTCTACTGGGACCTTTTGGATGACTATTTTTAATAGCAGCTTTTCTATCTCTATAGCCGCTTGATCCCTGTGATTGGGTGGTACATCTGGAAATCTTTTGCGAGGGAGTGGTGGAAGGGAAAAGGGTATAGAGTAACCTCTGGTGATAATGTCTTGTAGCCACTTGTCTCGAGTAAGATTTAGCCAGGCTTTTGAGTACAAGGACAGGCAACCCCAGACTGGCTCCAGAGACGGACAGTTGGGTTCCACATCAGGAACGCTGATAGGGAAGGTCACAAAAGGAATTTTGTGGGCCTCCCCTGCCTCTAGGGCAACGTCTACCATTATTTCCTCCTCCCCTGCCTCTGGAGGAGGAATCACCCTGTGTATCCTGGAAAGGTCTCTGTGATTTCTTGAACCACATTTTGCCGCTCTTCTGACCTTTAGGGTAAGGTCTAGAAGGAACGGTAAAACGGACTCCCACAGCAGAGAGAGTCTTTCCTTCCTGTTCATACCTGGTGAGGGTATCTTTCACCTTGGGTCCAAAAAGAGAGGATCCGTCCATGGTGGCATTGGTGAATGTAGACTTGAAAGGCTCAGCAAAGTTGCATAGATGCATCCGGGAATGTCTCCTTAAGGAGACTCCTGAACCCGCCACCCTACTCGCACCATCAGCTGCACACGAGATCAGCTGCATGGAGGAGTTAACAATGGATGTGAGAGTAGTCAACTGAGTAGACACTGTAGATGGGACTGCTTCAGTAGAGGTACCCTGAAGAGTATCTCCTAACTCCTTTAGGAGATCTCTCTGAAGTCTCGTAAAATGTGATAGATAGTTCAGCGATCGGAGTGTAAAAGCCGCTGAAGAGAAGATGCACTTCCCGTACCTATCCATCATTCGGGATTCCTTATTGGGCGGATGGATAGCAGTCGTCTCTGCTAGCTCCTTCTTAGTGGCCGCCACCACCACCATGGCTTCAACAGGTAAGTCCTTGGATAAAAATTCTTTGTCTTTGGGGGTGGAAAGAAATTTATTTGGCCTCCTGGGGACCGGTTCCATGGCATCAGGAGTCTGCCATGCTTTCTGACTCACAAGATCCAGTAATTCATCAAATGGAGGAGACACCCATGAAGCTGAGGGCTGAGACCTGAACGCCTTCAGGTACACTGACTCCTCATCAGACGGGGTAACGGTGGGCCAGCCGCCTCTCTGCCGGATGATCTCCAAAATGTTTGCAAAGGAGACATCTTCAGAGGATGACTTAGGGGACCCCTCTGACTCATCGAGGTCAGTGTCAGATGTAACAGACTCATCAGGGGAGTCTACATGCTTCCTCTTACATGATCTCTTCCAAGGGGGCTCCTCAGCAGGGTCCTCTGGGGAGGTCTTGGAAGATCGGGGGCCACACAAATGAGGGTCCTGAGGCTGTGTGTCTCTGCCATCCCAGGGGAGAGAGGATGCTGAGACTGTAGTCGGCGCTTGAGGGAGTATAGCATCGGTACTTCTACATGGGGCAGATGAACTATCCAACATGCTCCTCATCCTCACGAAGACCGATTCCTCCAGCTCTGAATAATGCCCCGGCTCCGAAGAGAGCATAGGTGCCGATGGCTCCAAAAGGATCGGCTCCGACAACAACGTAGGGTCCAAGCTCACTCAGGCCGACGCACCAAGAGGGAGACTTGGCACTGAAGAAGTTCAGTTCCAAGTGTCCCCCCTTGGGGCCAAACGAAGAGCTTCGGACCCTAGACACTTCGGACGGCACCAAGAGTGTCGGAGCGGAACTTGGCTCCGAGACAACCACATGGGGTGCTGGAACTGAGGACACCACTATAGTCAGTACTAGCAATATCGGCTCCAAAGGCCCAATCTGGGTTGGGGGAGGAAAGAGAGCAGGATCAGTAGCAGGAATTGGCTCAGAGACCAAATGAGTCGGAAACGACAAAACTTTTGGCAAGGCCGACGACTTGAGGAGTCTGAGCACAACTCTCTCGATGTCTTCTTCAGATAAGCTCCTGGTGGATCTGGAGGACAGTGTGGGAGACCTTGTTCTCTGCAATATAGACTATTTTAGAGTAGGGGAGAGCGGTGGAATGTCCGCTAACCAGCTCTGAAGAGGACTGCTAGTGATAGGCACCAAAACACTTGGCGCCGATACTGCAGGGTCTGTGTCCAAAATCTCAATTGGCCCCAAAGACTGTGGAGTCGAAGAGACAGAGACCAATTCCGATTTTGGTAACTTCTGTGGAGGTTCAGAAACAGAAGTTGAGCCCGGAGAAGGCCATTTAGAGGTCTTGCCCTTATCCTTTCTAGAAGAATACGACCTAGTAGAGGAAGAAGAACTGGCTAGGTCTTCCTCAAAGGAAGGTTTTAACATGCCTTTCAAAATCAGCTTATTCTTCTGTTCCTGGAGTACTCTAGGGCTAAAAGAATAACAAAAGAGGCAAGTTTCTTGTAGATGTATGGCCCCTAAGCAGTATACACAGACGCTATTGTCCATCGGTGATGGACATTTTTTTGAACATTTACTACACTTTTAAAGCCTGACTGTGTTCTTTAGGTTCCTTAGACATAATGGTAGTAGAGAAAAACCAACACACTCACACAACAAGAGAGGAACTAGATCTTCTAACTTAAGCAGATCTAGCCCTAACACCCACAAAAAATAAAAGGGGGTTACTAGGTTCTGTAACTTAAATGAACCTAGTTCAAGAAAAGAAAAACAGGGACAAAACTAGGACCTCCAAGTTAAACGGTCTAGTAAAAAAAAACACACACTCATGGGATACCACACACATGGCCAACAGGCCCAAGTAAATTTTAAATGGCTATAAAGTCAAATCCGATTAAAGACACAAATCGGTAATCACAATAAGACTGTCATCAAGAGACTATGACAGAAAAAAACTTCACAAGAAGCGAAAAACTCCTAATAAGCAGTAATAATAATAATAAAACGGAATCACTTAATCACGGCCAACCAAAAGAAGCTTCCGACTGAAGACGTGGCAAACGAGATCTGGGGAATGTGCTCATACATCACGGGATACCTCCTAGCCATGAGCCAATCAGAAGTTTTCAGACTTTCTATAAGCAGCAGAGTCAGAGCCGGGGATCAGCTCCAAACCCACACGTAATAATGTAGGCGAGATAGGACTACATAACATTTAAGGTTATGCACTCACCATAACTATGCATTTTTGTTGTCCATTTTCATTCTTCTTCAACGAATAGGTCTCGGACCTGACTCACCCATTTTCTTTTAGATTCTTGAATCCAACTCTTGTGCTCCTCGCTTTACCCATGATGTCCCTTACCGCTACATTACCTCAGACACAGCTTGCTGCTGGTAAGTACACCTTAGGGCATATGCAACGATAATAATAATATAGCAATAATCTACGCCTGGGTGTGGGTAATGCGGGATTTAACCACGGTTGGCGTGGTTTGGTCCCGAGGGCGAAGCCCGAGGGACCAAACAAAGACAACCGTGATTAAATCCCGCATTACCCACACCCAGAAGTGGGTTATTGCTATTATACAATGACATTATTTAAGAAAAGAAATAATTACTTTTCTTAAATAATGGCATTGTATAATGCCTCTTTGCTGCCCTTCCGCAGCTGTCTGGTATTCCGCGGCAGTTCTGATGTACTGCGCATGCCTACGCAGCACATCAGAGCTGTGGGCAAAAGCAACGGAGAACGCAAGATCTCCGTTGCTTTTTACTGTCTTGCTATGTTAAATGGGTTTAACACAGCGAGACAGCTTTAAAATAAGCAACGGAGATCTCCGTTACTTATTTTAAAGCTGTCTCGCTATGTTAAACCCATTTAACATAGCGAGACAGGTTTAAAAAAAAAAGCGATCTCCGTTGCTTTTTACACACTGTGTCGCTATGTTAAAGGAGTTTAACATAGCGAGACAGCTTTAAAAAAAGCAACGGAGATTTGCGTTGCTTTTTTTAAACCTGTGTCGCTATGTTAAACTCTTTTAACATAGCGAGACAGTGTTTTATACTAACGGAAAAAGTCCGGGCGACCGGACCTTTTTCCGTTAGTATATTGAGGGATTTACAACGGGCACGCTGGTTGGGCTGGCCAATCAGCGTGCACGTTTTAGAGGAAGAATTGTATAATAAGAAACAGTACAGGTACAGAATAGGGGCTCAAACTGAAAACAGTGGCTCCAATGTACCTCATCAGGTCACTCCCAAAGGAAATGGATAGGGGGGAAGCAAGGTGGGAAGTTGAGGAAGAATGAAAATGTACAACACAAATGCATAGTTATGTTAAGTACATAACTTTAATATGTGATGTTGTCATTTTCATTCATTCCTCAAATGGGACAGAGTCCCCAGCTACAATAATTTTGGTTGGCCCTCATGGAAGGATATTCCGGAGAACTGCAGAACCAAAAGCAGCCCTGTTCCTGGAGATGATATCCAACTTGTAATGAGCAATAAAAGTATGGGAATTGGATCAAGTGGTTGCAGCACAAATATCATCAATAGAATCGCTGGCCCAAAAAGCAAATGATGTAGCCATGGATCTAGTTGAATGAGCTTTTGGAGGTTTGGGTAAGGACAATCCTCTCAGAAAACAGACAAATGAAATACAGTGTGTTACCTATATGGTTAAGGTAACTTTATATACTGGTTTTCCCAACTTGTTTTAGTCAAAGGAAACAAACAGCTGATCAGTTTTTCTAAAGTCTTTTGTTCGACGGAGGTAAAAACAAAGTTCTCTATGTACATCTAAAAGATGGAGCATGTACTCTCCCTTATTGTCAAATTTTGGAAAGTAGACTGGTAAATTGACTATTTGATTTATATTTGACTCAAACAACTTTTGGCAAAAAAAGGGGTTTGTACATAAAGTCACTCTGCCTTTGTGAAAAATCAAATAAGGCAGTTTTGAAAAGAGTGCCTGGAGTTCAAAAACCCGCCTCACAGATGTAACAGCAACAAGAAAAACTGTTTTCCAAGAGAGAAATTTTAGATCCAACTTAGCCGAAGGCTCAAAAGGGGAGTGAAAGGGTTGGGAGGGTGGCCTAATGGTTAAGGTGTTTGCCTTACAAACACAAGGTACAGGGTTTGAATCTCACAGGGGATAATTGGCTCGGCTTAAAATGGCTCGCAAGGGCAGTTAGCCTAGTACTAATCTATGAACCTATGAACCTATGAATTCATCATCTCCTTTCGGCTTATCCCAGTTAGGGGTCACCACAGCAGAACAACTGGCAATGGAGTTTTCCGGTGCCGAGTTGCCAGCCCGGTGCCCAACCTTCCACAGAAGGCACACACACACACACACACACACACACACACACACACACACACACACACACACACACACACACACACACCTAGGACCAATCGAGAGTGGCCAATCCACCTACAGCATGTCTTTGGGATGTGGGAGGAAACCCATGCGACCACAGGAAGACATGCAGACTCCACACAGAAGGCACCCCAGCCGAGAATCAAACCAGAGAACCTCTTGCTGTGAAGCAGCAACACTAACTGCTGTACCACAGTGGCCATCCCCTCAAAAGGGGAGTGAATTAAAGTTTGTAATAGAACTTTGTGGGAGGTCTAAACAGCAGGGTACCCTTAAAGAATGCCTTACATATTTTAAAAGAGGCTAACGGAAAAGTATTATGTCTTATGTGGTAATGAGAGATGGCAGCAAGCTGAAGTTTTACAGTGAAAAAACTGACACCACCTTGAAAGACTGAAGCAAGAAATTCTAACACAAAAAGAACTGAAATGGTAAAAGGATTCAGCTTTCTCTGTTCTGCCCAACAGGAAAATCTCTTCCATTTATTCTTATAAATTTTTTCTCATAGAAGGTTTCTGGGATAAAAATAAGATTTGTCAAACAGGAGAGGAAAGCCTGGACTGTCTAGCCATCATTGGAATTGGAGAAACCATGCATTCAATTCAAGGCCTTGAATGTCCGGAAGAATCATCCCCAACTGATGTGATATTAGATCTGGACGTATCTATATTATAAACACGAATGTTTACCTTATCAAATCCATAAATGTAGACCCACCCTCATCGAACCGCATAAACACTGAATGCCCTAAACCACGAAATTCAAAACATCGAACTATCATACTTGTCCCACCCCCACCACCAGCTACATACTACCTACACAAACAAGCTAAATAAACCACACACATACACTAACAAAAACCCTACTTCTAACCCTAAACTAAACCCTACTTCTAACCCTACACTAAATCTTACATATACCACCAAGTATGCACTTAACTTAACCCGCACCCTAACCCTAAGGTCCGTAACTATCGAACACTTACCTTAAAAAGCTAAACTCAAACAAACTAAATAATCCACACACATACACTTAACAAAACCCTACACTAAATCTAGCATACATTACCATCCATGCACTTACCTTAACTCGCACCCTAACCCTAAGGTCCATAACTATCGCACACTTACCTTACGGAGCTATACCGCAGAAGGCCAACCATGACGATTTGACGTTTCCGGTTTCGCTCTTCTAGACATTCTATGTTTTTGCATTTCAATAAGGACGGGTCGACATTTAGGGATGCGATAAGGTAAGCATTCGAGTTACTAATATAGACCCAATCTGGGCTGGGATCCAGTGTCCAAAGTGGACATAGGAATGGGAACCACACCTGCCAAGGCCAGAAAGGGGCAATGAGGATTACCTTGCTCTTCAACAGTTATGCTTTCTGGAGAAATTTGGGTATTACAGGGAGGGAAGAATAACCATACACGAGACCAGAGGGCCAAGCATGGACTAGAGCATCTCTCAGACTCCCCCTGAGGGGGAATTGAGGTGAAGAACCTGCTGCACTTGTTGCTGAATGGAAAGGTAAAAAGGTCACAGCAAAGTTGACCCCACTGACAAAAAATCATTTCTGTTACTGCAAAACTGAGAAACCACTTGTGTGGCATGAGGATAGTCCCTGAGGATAGTCCTGCTGAGCTCATCTGCTAAAACGCTGGATTTCCACAGTATGTGCATTGCTACAAGAAAGCAGTTAGAAGACATCATTAAATTGCCAGACTCTCACTGCTTCTCTGTAAAGAGGGTAATTTCTGGATCCCCCTTGTTTGATGATGTACCAAACCACCAATATATTTGTCTGTCTAGATAGCATTTGTTCCTAGAGGGAGAGAGAGTTCTGAAAGGTCTGCAACACTAATAGGACCGCTCATCTCTAAAACACTGATACGCAAATTGGTCTCTTCTGGGGCCCATGCCCATCCCAAGAAATGCCCTCCTCCCACCACAACTGGGAGGTGTCTGTGGTCAATGTGGCCTTCATGGGAGAAAGGATAAAGGGACGTCCCTGACAAACCTCATTAGACTGCATCCACCAAAGTAGGGAGTCTTTGCAGGCTCACAAAAGTTTTACAGGTTGTTTCAAAGGGTGCCGAAGCATTGCCTACTATACTGTCAGGGTCCACTGAAGAACTTTCATGTGAAGGTGAGTTGTAGGTAACAAGGTGATTGCTGCAGTCATTGAATCTCAGATTTGAAGAATCAATCTTGCTGGAGGAGAGGGATGATCTAGTATCTGTCTGACATGCAATCTTAGGGTATGAACTCTACTTTGAGGTAAAAATGCGAACTAACTGACAGTGCTCAGGTGGGCTTCTATAAACTCCCAAGACTTGAACTTGTTGAAGATGGACGGCGGATGTTGGGCGGCACAGTGGTGCAGCGGTTAACGTTGTCGCCTCACAGCAAGAGGTTCTCCAGTTCGATTCTCGGCTGGGGTGCCTTCTGTGTGGAGTTTGCATGTTCTCCCTGTGTTCGCGTGGGTTTCCTCAGGGTACTCCGGTTTCCTCCCACATTCCAAAGACATGCATCTGGAGCATTTCTCCCCGGGCCTCCGCTGAAAACAGGCTCTGTGGAACCTAGTCAGACTTTCCCGGTCAACAAATGATAAATAAATAAAACTAAATAAATAAATGGAATTTGGAAAGATTGACTGTGATCCTTAGGAATGGACACAACTGGAGTAAGTAATCCCTGGCCTTCTCTAGGAGATGCTTGGTTGGTGTGGAAAGTTGCCAGTCATCTAAATAAAGAAAAACACTAAATCTGTGCAGTCTGGGATGAGCTACCACTGCTGCCATGCATTTGAAAAACACCCTGGGTGGCTGTGGTGAGACCAAAGGGCAGGGATCTGAACTGGTAATGACTGTCCCACAGCCAAAAGCACAGACATCTTCAAGAGCACCTCTATTTTGATGTGACAGTATGCATCTTGAAGATCTATAGAGCACATCCAGCTGTCCTCCTGTAGAAGAGGCAGAATGGACTGAAATGTGACCACCCAGAACTTGGAGTTCTTCATAAACTGATTCAGATGACTGAGATGCAGAAGAGGTCTCAGGTCCCTGTTTTCTTTGCCGCTAAAAAGAACCTTGAGAAAATTCTGAATCCTGATTGGTCTGTTGGGACCTTTTGGAGGACTCTTCTTTTGTAGCAGCTTTTAAATTTCTAGAGCTACCAACTTCCTCTGACTGGAGGGAACATCGGGGAGATCTCTCTTTTTTGAAGGAGGATTAAATAGCCTCTGGATATGATCCTTTACATCCAAGAATCTTTTGTGATGGCTGTCCAGGCATTTATGTGTAAGGATAAGCGTCTTCCGACTTCCTCCAGAGAAGAACAGTTGGGCAACTTTTCAGGAGCACTGAAAGGGCCTGTCTGAGAAAGAGTTTTAGGACTGCTGGTTCTGCGTCATGGATGGTGTCTTCCATTGTTATTTCCCCCTCTGCCTCTGGGAGAAAAATCCCCACCTAAGTCTTAAAAGGTCCTTGACACTTTCAAAACCACATTTTCTTACCACTACATTTATTCCTGGAAAAAGATCTCTGTGGGGTAGAAAAACAGATCCCAGCAGCAGACAAGGTCTTTCCATATTGCTCACTGTGGGAAAGTGCATCTTTAACTGTGGGCCCAAACAGGGAAAATCCATCAAAGAGAACACTGATGAATGACGATTTAAAGGGCTCCACAAAATCACACACTCTCATCCAGGCATTCCTCCTAATGGCTATGCCTGAACCAGCACCCCATGAGGAACCTTCAGCTGCATGAGAAATTAACCTTACGAGGAATAAGTTTCCTCTTTCTCTGCTGACATGGACCCCGGGGTAGACTGAGAGAGCACCTTTATCAAGTCCCTCTGTAACCTAGTAAAGTGTGCCAGGTAGTTAAGCAACTGCAAAGCAAAAGTCATTGAAGCATAAAAGGGCTTTCCATATCTGTCCAACACCCTAGAGTATCTATTAGGAGGATGGATGGTGGAACTCTGCTTGGCTAGTTCCTTTCTGGTGGCTGCCACAACAACCATAGCATCTACAGGGATTCCCTTACTCCACAACTGCCTGTCTTTAGGCGCTCCAAGGATCATGTCTGGTCAACAGGGGATAGGTTATACAGTGACTGGTTCTTTCCAAGCCTGGCAGGAGACTAGGTCTACAAGGTCAACTGCCAGGGGTGGAGGGTAACCCAAGATGAAGATGGGCCATACCTGAAGGCTTCTAGGAAAAAAGATTCCTCTTATAGGTTCATACTAGGCTATCTGCCCTAGGGCATTTATAAGCCTAGCCAGAGTGTGTTTGGCTTTCGACACCCATTTTAAATTAATTTTGCTATACCCTTTTAGCAAAGATCTTATTTTTTTATTTTAGATTTTAGATCTTAGGATGGGCTTTGGGAGGACCAACCACATTTCTGGTGCAAGATCTCTAAAAGGTCTCCACAGGAGACATCCACTGGTAGTGACCTTGGGGACACTTCCCCCTCACCAAAATCAGTGTCTTCAGTCAAATATTCCTGAGGAAAATCTAAGTGTCTCCTCTTACACAGTCTCTTCCAAGGAACTTCTTCACTGGGATGCTCTGGAGAGGTATCTGAAGAAACAGGAAGTTCCTGAATACAAACGGCTTGAAAGCTCTTACTGGCTGTCCCTGTGGAGTAGGGTGACGAGGCTTAGAGCTAAATTCAATGGAGGAATGGGGACAGGAGCTGAGGATGCGATAGTCGAAGAAGCAGTCAGATGGGAAAAAGCCCTCTCCACTACCTCGAAGACAGAGTGACCAGGAAAAGTAGAAACCAACCTCATCGAAGCTGAAGTTCTTACAGCTGATTCTCCACCTCCTCTCAGATGTGCAGAGGCTCCAATGAGAAGTGACGGGTCCGAAAACCTTGGATTCAAAGTCATCCCCCTGGACCCAATGCCAACACTTCAGCTCCAAGAGTCATCCTGCTCAATGAGGATCAGCGACAAACAGATCAGGGAAACACTCAGAGTGGAAGAAGAAGGTGGTATCTTCTGATCACACTGACTCTCGGTGCTCTCAGATCTGATGGCTCCGAAACTACAGATCAGACCGGAGAAGGAGGAGTCACAATCCAGTGTGAAGGTGGCTGAAGGCTCATGGATCCGATGGATGATGGTGACTGTAAAAACCCCATCTGGATCTGTGCTCTAAGGAATTTCCTCATCATCCTGTCCATATCTGCCTGAAAAAGACTTCAGGAGGACCTGATCCAAGAAGAGGTACAGGGAAGACAAGACAACCTTTTAAGAATCTCCTGTAAAAAGGGAAATCTGAGCCTAGGAGACACCGGCTCTGGAGAAAAATGGGGACTCTGGATCTGAAGAGATTTAAAGACTATGATCATTAGGTCTGAGGGTGTCAGATCAGACATGTTTTAACTTTTGGAGGTGGCTCTGAGATTGGAGTGGATCTCAGAGACCATGCAGGAGAGTGCTTCCTATGCTGCCTGGGCTCCAAAGATTTCTGCTTTTGGAGGGGGTTTGAGCCCCTGAAGTAGAAGATGTGGAAGAAGAAGCATGCAAAAGGCCCTTCTGGGCCAGCTTATTATGTCCGTCACTGATAGCCCTCGAGTTTAATCCAGCACAGATTTCACAAAAGACATTTCTAAATGGGAAGAACCTAAACAATAAACTCACTCCCTGTGGGCATTAGAATTAGGTATCTTATGCCCACAGAAGTCTTAGTCTTTCGGCTTTTCCCGGTTAGGGGTCGCCATAGTGGAACTCCGGTTTGCTAATAACTGGCAGTGGATTTTACAGTGCCGAGTTGCCAGCCCAATGCCCAACCTTCAAAGAAGGCACACCCATTCATGCACGCACCTACCTGCATGTCTTTAAACATCACTTGACCATGGGGAGGACATGCAGACTCCAACACAGAAGGCGCTCCAGCTGAGAATCGAACAAGAGAACCTCTTGTTGTGAGGTGACAACGCTAACCGCTGCAAAAGTGCACATCTTATACCCACAGAAGTGCACTTTTTAAATTCAGTAGGTTTTTCAGCCATACCAACAACAAACAATAAACCAGATTCTAATATCTTTATATATATATATTTTTTTTTTTAAACAGAAAATTGATCAATAATGATCAAGTACAGTTGTATAAAATCTTACCATAACAGTACATGCCCTTTCCTTCACTGTTGCAGTATTCGTAACCTTTGAGATTCTCTGCCTCAGAAGTCCTACATCTGGCCAGTATACAAAAGCCTACTGTTGCTTTAATGTACGCCATACATCACATGTATGCTCCTCACATAGCATAGGGCATAAAGGTGAAGTCCGGACATTATCTTTCGCAGAATGGATAGCCCCAGCAGGAATGTTAGTCCAAAGAAAACCAAGAGGTAACCAGTACATCCAGAAGAGAAATGGACCAGGGGGAGGAGGGAGGGAGGGAATACTGCAACAGTGAAGGAAAGAACATCTACTGTTGGGGATAAGATTTTACATAAATGTATTATGTCCTTCCATTCACTGGTTGCAGTATTCTTAACCTTTGAGAGCAGGCCAAAGCTCAAGAAGAAACTTGGAGGAGGAAGGACCAGCAGAGCCCTCTAGAAAGCCATGAAGGATGGCCCTAGCAAAACCAGCTCCAATGCTGGAGATTCCATCCAACTTGTAGTGCCTGGTAAAAGTATACACAGAAGTTCCGGTAGCTGCTTCAAGAACAGAGTTAGTATCTAATCCCTTGAAAAAGGCACCAGAAAAAGCCACAGCTCTAGTAGAATGAGCCTTTACAGAAGAAGGAAGGCTCTTACCATGAAAAGTACAACAAAACGAAACAGCCTTAGAGATCCAAGAAATAGTTTGCTTAAATACACCCAAACCTAGGGACCTAGGATGAAAGGAAACAAACAAATGATCAGATCTTCTAATAGACTTACTCTTATCCAAATAAAATCTGAGTTGTCTATGCACATCCAAAATATGCAGCACCCTCTCATTAGCAGATTGCGGAGAGGGGGAAAAAGCAGGCAAATGAATAGACTGATTAAGTGAAAAGTCTTTAACCACCTTGGGCATAAAAGAATGATTAGTATGCAAGGACACCCTGTCCTTATGAAACATCAAAAAAGGAGAACTAGTCATAAGGTCTTGTAGCTCAGACACCCATCAGGCAGAAGTAAGGGCCAACAAATGAGCACTCTTCCAAGAGCAATGTTGCAAGGAAGCTGAAGCAGCAGGTTCAAAAGGAGCCTGAGTCAACTTCTCCAAAACAAAATTAAGATCCCAGGGAGGAGGGACAGACTTCCTGAGAGGCCTAATATGAATGACACCTTTAAAGAATTGTTTAGCTTCAAATCTAGAAGATAAAGGCAGGCAAGCATAGATAGCTGATAAGTGGGCCTTAACAGAAGAATATGCCAAACCAGCATTGAACAATTCACACAAATAAGAAAGAACCAAAGGAACGTCTACAGTAAGTGGATCCAGGTTACGAGAGAGACACCAAACAGAAAACCTCTTCCATTTGGATAAGTAGGATTTCCTAGTATTGGGTTTCTTGGCCTCCTGTAGGACTTTAAGCGCGTCCTCTGAAAAAAGGTGTCTATGTGGAATGAAAATCTTATCACCCCCAGTGTCGGCTAAAGAGTACCCAGGTGAGGATGGATGAGAGTTCCTTTGTCTTGTGAGTAGGTCCACACTGTGAGGTAAAGTGTAATGACTGCCCTTGGCTAAATGCAGAAGAAAAGGGAACAAATGCTATCTCAGACAAAACTGTCACCAATAAGATTTTAGAAGCACCCTGTTGAATTTTGAACAGGACTTTTGGAATGGCAGGAAGGGGAGGGAATGCATAAAGAAATATCCCCTTCCAAGAAAATGAAAGGGCGTCCACACCCGAGGACCTGGGACTCTGGCACAAAATAGAAGATGTCTGTTCAGGGAGGAGGCAACAGATCTACTTGAGGAGTACACCACTGGTGGATAATGTCCAGAAGCACAGCCCTGTGAAGCATCTATTCATGGGATTGAGTTAACAATGCTTTGACCTGAGTGAATGTAAACTGCTTGAAGAGTAACTTGATACCAAGATCCCATCCCAGGAGTGCTAACTGGCAAAGAAGGCAAGATCTTGCCCCACCCCGTTTGTTTATACACCACATCACTGTGGTACTGTCTTGTAAATACCTTGAGCGGTCCTGGGGAGAAAAGAGGTTGAAAAGTCTGAAGACCCAGCAGAAGTGCTCTCATCTGTTTGATATTGATGTGCTCCTGTTGAAGAGAAAACCACACCCCCTGTATCTTTAGGGAGTCGAAAGTTGCTCCCAGTCCCACATCTGAAGCATCTGTGAACAGTTCCTGAGAGGGAAAAGGGAGATGAAAAGGGAGCCCTGGATTTAGAGACAACTGCTGAATCCACCAGAGAAGTTCCTTCTTGAGACAAGGAAGAAGAGGAACTACAAAGTCTAGAGGATGTGCATACTGAAGCCTAACTGTCTTCAGGAGCCAATGAAACTTTCTCATGTGGAGTTTGGCCAGAAGGAGCATAAGGATGGTAGATGGCATAAATCCCAGAGCTCTCAGAAACTCCCTGGTTGTAATGGAGGCCACAGGAAGGAGAGTTTGAAAGTAGGAGATGAGCGTTATGGCCTTGAGAAGAGGCAGGGATGTCAGCATAGCCACCGTCTGAATCCTGCAACCTAGAAAAACATGATCCTGAGAAGGAGTCAGAGAAGACTTTTTAAAGTTTATTGTGAACACCAAGCTCTGATGACAGGAAATGGCAAAATGAAGATTTTGCAAAAGAATTTCTGCAGACAAGGCCTGAAACAGCAGATCATCCAAGTAAGGAAATACTTGGATCCCCCTGTAGCCTGCAAAAAGCAATCAAAGGGGTGAGGCATTTGGTGAATACCCTTGGGGCAGCAGAAAAGCCAAAGGGCAAAGCAGAGAACTGAAAATGCCAGGAAGCAACAGAGAAATGCAAAAACTTCCTGAAAAGGGGATGGATCTGAATATAGAGATAAGCATCCTTGAGATCCACAGACACCATATAGGCCCAAGGAAGCAAAAAAGAGGAAAACAGAGTCTGAAGGGGCAAAATTTGAAAAGTGGGTACCTTCAGAAAAGTGTTTAGATGAGAGAGATCTTGAACTGGTCTCAAAGTACCCTCATTTCTGGAAACTAGAAACATTCTCGAGTAAAACCCCTCCCACTATGGGACACAGGCACCTCATGAATAGTACCCAGAGTCAAAAGGTATCACATTATCTCTGGGAAAAAAAGGGAGTTGTTCTCCAGGAGGCTGAGGAATGCCCATAAAAGGGGGATGGGATTTCCACACCATGAAATACCCCTGGTGAATAATGGACAGAACCCAAGAATCCTGAGTAATCTGAAGCCAAACAGGAAGAGAGAGAGAGAGAGAGAGAGAGAGAGAGAGACAGAGAGATAGAGAGAGAAAAGGTGAAGAGAAAGGGAAACATGGCCAGGAAGAGATGGATAGTCAGACATCACCTGGTTTATCTGGAAAGGAAGATGTCTGAGTATCTGAAGTCTGAGTAGCCTTAGCAGAAGGAGCCAGTTTGCCACTCTTTTTGCCCTTGGTAGGAGGGTGAGACTGCCGTGAACAAAGGCAGGCTTACTGAGGTAGTTTCTTTGAAATTTAGGAACAGGAGAGACAAACACATGTTTGAGTTCCTGTAAGGCCTTCCCCTTATCCTGAAGGAACTTAAAACAACCCAGCAGCAGTTTCCCCAAACAAGAGTTTATTATCAAGAGGGTCATCTATCAACTTAATATTATCAAGCAATGGTCAAAGTCGAAGCCAAGAACATCTCATCACTGAACCAAAAGCAGCAGAACTAGAAGTGACATCTGCTGCATCATAACTATACTTGATGGAATGATGAGCCAACTGAGAGGAAGTCCCTGACAGTGAAAGAGCATAAGTTTTACCCTCAGAGTCTGGGAGATCAGAAATAACTTGACAAGCCTGAGAAAGGAAAGCCAACACATACCTGGACATATGGGTCTGATAATTAACAGCCCTAAAAGCCAAGGTAGCAAAGGGTGTAAACCTTCTTACCTACCCTTTCCATGGTTCTATCTTTATCAGAAGGCAGCAACTTGGGTGAAGGAAGCAAATGAGAGGGCTTGTCAGAGGCTACAGACACCACTGAGGGGTCAGCAGCAGGACATTTGTACAAAGAGTTACAGTCCTCAGGCATCCTATAAAACCTATCAGTTTTCATGGGAGCAGTGGGCAGAGAATCAGGAGCTTTAGAGGCACTGGAAAATGCAGCCAACAAAGTAGCCAAAACAGGAGGTATAGCAGATATTTTTGGAGATTCCACCTGCAGCAACTCATAATAACTCTTATGGATTTCAGAGACCTGAGCACAATCCCATTTAAAACAATTCCATCATCCTAGACATTTGTTCCCCAAAATAAATTTCTTCAATGGGAGTATCAGGACTGTTAGATTCTTCTTCCTCTGTCTTACAGTCCAAAAGAGAAAGAATTTCCTCATCAGAATCCATTTCCTCCTCAGAGGAATCCTGTTCCCTGGGCCTTTTAAGGGGAATACAGGACCAAGGGGGAGTTGGAACAGAACCCCCCCCGAGGAGGTTTTAACGCAATCCAAGTATTAAGCAAACCCTGAGTGAAGGCCTACCACTCACTCTGTGGATCCCTAGGAGCAGGCAAGACATGTTAAGTTTTTTTATTTCATTTTAAGTCTGCCCTGTAAAACTTGGAAGTTTCTGACCAAGGACAGCTTTCAATAACCATAGTTGGGATGGCTTCACTAACTAAATCTGAGGAACACCCCTAGACCCCTCAGAAATAAAACAACAGTGGCACCCCCTGGCCATCCAAAATGGATGTCTGCAAAGCTTCAATGGACATGCTGAAAGACAGATCCATACCAGCCACAAACCCGGTCATGGCTGAGGAATCCAGCAACAAAACCAGATGAACCTCTGGGTTCTCAATGACCTCGGCAGAAACGTCCGGCAGTGGCTGGACAGTGGAAGATTTCAGTTTTCGTTTCTTAACACTCTTCTTTCCTAAAGGCTGGCCCTCAGGGTAGGAACTTGCTTCCATAGTATACTTAGCGAGACACACGAGTCACGGATTCTCTAACTACAATGCTAGGGAGGACAGCCTGCTACACAGAGTCTTTGATACAAAACCCTGGCAAATGAAGCAAGACCTATGGACATGAGAGGCACCTAGGCAAAATAAATACTGTTTATGGCAGACTTTATGGGCAATCTGTTTCCTGCACTAGCATTTACCCTTCCTGGATGACATTAACCTGCAGAAGCAACCGAAAGTTAAGAAAAAACAAAACCCCAATGGAGCACTTATCTGCAATGGCTTGGAGATCAGCAAACAGGATGTAGGCATTTGGACCAATGATCGACAGGCATTCGGACTGGCTACCAGCATGCAGGTGTTCAGAACAACGATCGAGAGAGGCATTCAGGCTGACAGCAAAGTTTTGAGGATGGTGTGCCTGGATGTCACCTTTATGCCTTAAGTTATGCGAGGAGCATACGTGTGATGTACGATGTGTCTTAAAGCAACAGTAGGCTTCTATATACTGGCTGGACATCAGGCTGCCAAGGCAGGGAATCCCAAAGGTTAAGAATACTACAATCACTGACTGGAAGGACAAAGAAATATCTTAAAAAAGGTAAAGAAAAATAAATAGAAAAGACAGGAAGGGTTATCTAAAGAAGTGATTTACTGAAAAGAAAAAGGAGAGAAATTCTATTTGTTTTACTCACAAAACCTATCAAAGACAGCCCAGAGCTCAAGAGAATGCAATCCCGACTGAATTGTTAGAGCTACAAACAAGATCTGAAGTAATGTTTAGTAAGGGGCATTACGGGTAAAGGGAGGAGCTCGAGAGTCGGATCCAAGAATCTAAAAAAAAACAAATGAGTGGGATCTGACACCCATTCTTTGAGGAATGAATGAAAATGACAACATCAGATCAAATATTTATGAGTTAAAGGTACCCTGTATAACTAATCAGACTTCCTGAATGTAGGAGGTTGACTACTAGGCATACAACTGAGGAAAAACCTTCACTAAAGCAAGGACAACCGGAGGAATAGCTGCAGATGTAGCCTTACCCACCTATAACAAAATCAAAACACATTTCTGTGCAATAGGAATTTCATTCTGCTGTCAATGAAAAGCCTCTTTCATCTTAGATTAAATTTCAGAAAAAGATAAATCTTCAAGAGGGAAATCTGAAACCATATCTTTCTTAGAGTCAAACTATTTAGAGTAAGAACCCATGCCTGAAATACAACCACCCCTGTAATGTCTGCTCTAATTACTGAAAATCCAAGTCAGAAGGAGAGGGAACTCTTTCTATTTTGCACCTGAAGTATTTGGCATGGAAAAAGCAGTAATGAACTCCTTAGCAAATCCATGCAAATCCTCCACATCCATGAAAACAGAAACA
This sequence comes from Protopterus annectens, assembly GCF_019279795.1. Lineage (NCBI taxonomy): Eukaryota > Metazoa > Chordata > Ceratodontiformes > Protopteridae > Protopterus > Protopterus annectens. The sequence continues at coordinate 973,005,571 of NC_056747.1, forward strand.
GGAGAAGGCAACATTTTCTTACTACGTTCATCTTTCCTGGAAAACTTCCTGAAAATGACCCAACCCACAGATGGTGTAATGGCTGACAAGAGCGGTTCTCCTTTGCCCTCCAAGGATATCCTTACACATTCTGAGGATGTGGCTATTCCCCAGTTCATGGTGGCTGTAGGTACAACAGCAGGGGGACCAGGGGAAAAAGATGACCAGTCTAAGAAAGGAAAAGCAGCCACAGCAGAGCCACTTATCTGTGCCTGAGGCAGAACAGGAGCAGACATGATGTCCAAAGACTCTTTAACAGTTTTATTTTTCTTGTAACATGGGAAGGTAAATGCTGATTCCACAGATTAGCTGAAAATGGGACCTTAAAGACCGATACAGGAGCCTGCACAAGTCTGCAAAGTGTACAGAACTTGTGGTAATGACATAAGAGAACAATTGACAGTCCTCTACACACACAATATCCTTCCCCAAATATACAAACCTGTAGGAAAATTCTGTCAAAAAAAAAAAAAAGATTTATTTCTTTACTCAAAAGTTCACATAAGCATTTACAGTCAAAATCCATTAGAAATGCAATGACTGTCCCAAAAACAGAGTTTCCTAACAAACACCACAGTTTAGTCAAGAAAACACAAGTTTTCCTCAGAAAATATTTTAGCTGAAGGTTTTTTCCAAAAGAGAATTTACCTTCCCAGCCCAGAAGGATTGCTAGCAGAGACAGCTCCATTTGGCCTGTCAAACGAGTGCTCACCTGTGGCAAAAAGGCTCTGAAGAAACTGGCACTCTGTCTTTACATGTCATTCCTCTCAAGCTCCTAACAGTTGCAGCATGAGGAACGTACCCTAAAACTTTGAAAGCTGACCGGTGGCAACTTAGGCTACTGCAACAGTGATCTATGTGATCTAAATGTTGAACATTAACATTCAACAACAGTGCAGACTACTAACAAAACACTACTTCAACAGAAGCAATGGAAAATACACAGTCATTAAAAGTAATAGGTAAAATAAAAACATGGATCAACAAACAAAAACACATATTGACTGCTTTTAGATAAATGGTTTCACACATCCTCCAGTCACATTTAAACACTGCAGTTGCAATCTAGATTTAAAACACATTTAAACTTACATGATTATTACAGTCAATGACAGAAAATGATTATTACAGTCAATGACAGAAGAGAAACAATTAAACACTTTCACAGTGGTTGTTTCACCATCATGGTTACATGGGATGGTCAACAGTAACAGGCTTTAGGACAATTTAACATTTTTTCACCTTTATTTAAGTGATTACATTTCTGTAAGACCCTAATTGAGTGTTTTAAATCTGCCTGAAAAGGCCATGTAAAACAATTTGTGAAAGACAGTAATATTTTTATTTCTATTTATGCTTATTAACTGGTATTTAGATATTTTTAATGATAGTACATTTTTGTTGACTTCTAAAGCAGACTTGTCAGCAGGTTACACCGCTGGTGGAGCTATTTTATTAGTTTCTTCCACTGATTTACCCAAACACAATTCAGTCAGAAGAAGCCATAAGAAACTGAAAAGGTATTAAGACGAGAGACTATAAAGTACAGTTTTGTACCTACCATAAATGTAGATGTCCGAGAGGTATGCATCTGCAGTCCTAACAAATGGGTTGTCCTGCCTCAGGCAGCCCTTCGGTCGGCCGGATTCCAAAGTCTGGGTCTGGCCTCGGCTGATGTCGCACTTCACCCGACGTCATAGCTGCAGTTCAGCGGGTATAAAGGCATGAGCCGACGCCATTTTCCTCAGTGTTTCTTGCCCCAGATGCCAGGTGCCCTCTAGGAAGGCTAAATTTGGATAAATGCAAATGTTTCCAAATAACAGAGAGCAAATAGAAATAAACATGTATATACATATATACAAACAAATACACCATAATAGATTCCCCCAGCTAGCTACAAGATGGGCAAATACCCTAAGAGTACCACAGAGGGGAAGGAGGGTGGGTAATCCTGACTGCAGATGCATACCTCTCGGACATCTACATTTATGGTAGGTACAAAACTGTACTATGTCCTTCAAGGATGCATCTGCAGTCCTAACAAATGGGTAGAATACCATAGCCAAACTGGGGGAGGAGGTACTAATAAGATTATGGTGTAGTTAAGATCCCTTGCAAAACAGCAGTGGCAAAACCTGCTCGGGATCTGGAGTATAAGGGTAGATTATAATGCTTGGCAAATGTATGCACGGAGCTCCAAGTAGCAGCCTCTAAAATGTCTTTGGTAGCCACTCCTCATAAGAAAGCTGTAGTAGTGGCTGTAGCCCTTGTGGAGTGAGGTCTGATGTTTTCTGGAGTTGTCTTTCCATGATAAGAGTAACAAAATCTAATGCAATTTCCTATCCATTTTGAGATTGTCTGTTTTGAAATTGCTTTTCCTTCCATTCCTGTTGCATATGCTACCAGAAGCTGGTTAGTTTTTCTATTGTTCTTGGTTCTGTCCAGGTAGTAGCGCAATTGCCTATGCACATCCAAGGTATGTAGTAGTCTTTCTCCCCTGTTCTGTGGGTTGGGGAAGAATGTAGGTAGGTGGATAGCTTGGTTTAAAGATACCCTGGAGACCACCTTTGGCATAAAAGTAGGATTAGTTCTCATGGACACTATCTTGATGGAAGATAAGGAAGGGCTGTACTGCCATTAATGCCTGTAATTCAGAAACCCTTCTTGCTGAAGTGATTGCAAGCAGGAAAGCAGTTTTCCATGATAAGTACTGTAATTCTGCTGTTGCTGCTGGTTCAAATGGGAGTGTCAACTTTTCTAGCACAAAGTTCAAGTCCCATGTAGGCAATGGTGGCTTCCTTGGTGGCTTTACATTTTTAATTCCTCTCAGAAACTGTCTGAGTAGAGGATGAGAGAAGACTGGAGGGTCCATGTTGTATTCTGCTGAAATAGCTGACGCATGAATCTTAATGGAAGAATAGGACAGGCCATTGTGGAAAAGCTCTGCTAAGTATTCCAGGATGTTAGCTATGTTTACCAGTGACACATTTTCTTCTTTTGCTGCACTCCAAATGAGATATCTTTTCCATTTTGCTGAATAAGTTTTCCTTGTTGAGGGTCTGCGAGCCTCCAAGATAATGTCTTTAACCCTTTGAGATAAATCTGGGTTATTTTGTCTTATGCAATGTTCCAAGCAGCTAGCTGCAGCGTTTTCAAGTTTGGATGCAGGGTTTTGAAGTTGTTCTGTGTTAGCAGTAAAGGAACTAGGGGCAGAGGCCATGCTTGTTCCCCGAGACATACTCCTCAGTAATGGGTACCAATGCTGCCTCGGCCAGTCTGGAGCTATCAGGATGATCCTTGGGTGGTCTTCTTTGATCTTCAATAGCACCTTGTGCATCAAAGGAAGAGGTGGGAATGCATATGCTGTCAGGTTTTCCCAACTGAAAGATAGGGAGTCCACCTTCCAAGCAAGTGGGTGGTATGTCCTTGTGCAGAATTTTTTCAATTGGTGGTTGTGTGGGGATGCGAATAAGTCTATTTCTGGTAGTCCCCATTCCCTTGTAATGGATTTGAAGATGTCTGGATGCAGCATCCATTCGTGGGCATCCGTGGTAGTTCTGCTTAAGATGTCTGCTAGTATATTTTCTTTTCCTGGCACAAATATTGCCTGGAGCTGAATGTTGAGGCTCAGGGCCACATTCCAGAGGTCCATTGCCATCCGGCATAGAGGATATGAATGTGTGCCTCCCTGTTTGTTGATATACCACATAACTGTGGTGTTGTCCGTCCTTATCAGCAATTGACCCTGTTGAAGAAACGGTCTGAATGCCTGAATTGCCAGTTTTACTGCCAGCATCTCTTTTTGATTTATGTGTAGGTTCAGCTGGTCTTGAGTCCATAAGCCTTGTATGCGCTTGTCCAGCATGTGTGCCCCCCAACCAAGGTCTGAGGCGTCCATGGTGATAGTCTGGCTTGGTTGAGGGCTGTGGAAGGGCAGTCCTTTGTTCAATTGACAGGCCTGAGCCCACCATCGGAATTCCTGCTTCAGGCATGGAATTATTGGAATTTGGGTTTCTAGGCTGTGCTTGTGCTGAGACCATAAATTCCTTAGGTACCATTGCAACTTCCTCATATGTAGTCTGGCATGTGGAATCAATATTATGCAGGATGCCATGTAACCCAGGGCTTGCAGGACTTTCCTTGCTGTAAGCTGGTTCTGTGTTGTTAATGCCATGAAATAGAGTGGAAGGTGCTTCTGCTTTTCTGCTGTGAGGGATGCCATTTGATTTGATGTGTCCAGTTCTGCACCCAAGAAAGTTATCCTTTGGGATGGTATCAGCCTTGACTTTTTTATATTGACTGTGTATCCCAGGGCTTGCAGTAGATGAATGACCTTTTTCAAATCTTTTGTTAATTTGTTTTTGTTGTCCGCTTGTAACAGGCAGTCGTCCAGGTAAGGGTAAATTTGAATTCCCTGAAGCCTGCAATGAGCAATTACTGATGCCAGGCATTTCGTGAATACTCTGGGTGCAGTAGATAAGCCAAAAGGCAATGCTGAGAATTGATAATGCTCTGATCCTGCAAGAAATCTGAGGTATCTTCTGCAATTTGGTCGTATGGGGACGTGCAGGTATGCCTCCTTGAGATCTAGAGTTACCAGCCAAGACTCCTTGCCCAGCATGGGAAGAAGCTGCTGTAGGGTCAGCATCTTGAATTTTGGAACAATGAGATATGTGTTCAGAGCGGACAGGTCGAGAATAGGTCTCCATTGGTTTTCCTTTCCTGGCACCAGGAAAAGTCTGGAGTAAAATCCTTGCCCTTGTTCCATAGACGGTACCTTTTCTATAGCTCTCATCCTTATTAAGTGGTCTATTTGTTCTAGAGCGTTTGCCTTTTCATTTGGAGGTAGGTTTGGCATTCCTCTCTTCCTTGGTAGAGTATGGAAGTGAAACCTGTAACCTTTGTCTATTGTCTGTAAAATCCATTTGTCTCCTGTAATGTAATGCCAGTTTACTGAAAATAAGGCTAGCTTTCCGCCTAAGGGTGCTTCTAGTTGTTCCCTGGTTGGCGGTTTCAGAGCCAAGTCACTGTGATTGTCCTGATGAAGTGGTAGTGGCTGGATCTGTGGCAGTACTTCGCTGATTGTTAGGCTGCCACTGACGTCCCCTGTAGGCACCTCTGGATTGACCTCTGCCTCTTGGGCGCCTATTCCTGCCTCTCTGTGCTCTGGTGGTGTCTGGAAAGGACCAATTCTTGGAAGGCCAGTTCCTACTAAACCTTGGAGGCTGGACCTGTAAGAAATCCTTGACTGTCTGGACTGATTTTGCTTTCTCTTCCACCTTCTTCAGCACTTGCTGTGCAGGGGAGCCAAACAAATTGTGTTTATCCATGGGAGCATCTAGGAGCTTTGATTTTACATGGTCTGGTAAGGACTGCTCTTTTAACCATGCATGCCTTCTGATCACTGTACCAGTCATAGCTTATCTAAAGGAAGCCTCCAGTGCATCATAGCCACATTTTAAGGAATGATTACTGACCTGCTGAATGCTATGTACCATTTCCTGAAGAGACTTTCGGTCTAAAGGTTCAGGCGAGGACAGTTTTTTAGTTAACTGATCTAACATAAATTCCTGATACTGAATCATGTGGAATTGACAGTTTAAGGCCCTAGCCGAAGAGTAGCAGAAGTATAAACTTTTTTACCCCATCTCTCTAAGGCCCTAGATTCCCTTTCTGAGGGGAGGGGGTTTTTGGCAGAGGTAGCTGCTACAGCCTTGGGGCCCTGTGAAATAGTTTCAGGATCTGCAAAAGGAGCCTTATACAAGTGATAATGTGTGTCCGGAACCCTGTAGTATCTGTCGGGCTTAGCAGGGGCCGGAGGAAGTGAATCAGGAGCAGTACAAGCATCAATAAATGCATCATCCACAACTGTAAGTACTGGAGGAATGGCTAAAAGCCTATGCTGTGGCAAATGCAAAAAGGTCCTAAGCCTTTTCCTGGAGTCTGAAAAATCCTGGCCCTGCCATTGAAATTGTTCCCTCATAGCATGCAAGGTTTCCCCAAAAGAAAATTCCTCAGGAGGAGAGGCAGAAGGTATGGAGTCTTCTGCATCAGAGTCCTCATATGAAGAATAAGGGCCTTCTGGAGGGTTTGTATTTTCAGAATCATCAGAGGAGTAATCTGTAGAAACTGGCTCAGGGGGCTCTGCTCTAGGCCTCTTCTCTGGAGGGGGGTGAGAGGCCCTGTCAGGGTGAGGCTGGGATCACCTGATCAAAGAAATGAGATCCTCTGCTAGACTAAGCATTTGAGTACTAGAGCTAGGCCTGTGAGAGTGAGTCTTAGCAGGCACAGTCTTGGTTGATTTTGCTGCTTTAGCCCTGGCAAAAGCCTTAATTGACATGGATGCAGGGGGCCTAGCAGCTCCACGTGCGGGAGTAGATATATCTAAAGGGATAGTATCAGATAAATCCTGTGAACCTGTAAGAGCAGGTGGAACTTCAGTAGCAGATTCAGCCATGCTGGATGAGGCCTCGGTAGGAGGCAAGCTTTCGGCCGAAGGAAGAACCGGGGACTCGGTTTCAGCCGAAACCGAGACACTCGCGGTTGACTTAACCGTGGTTTCGGCCGAAACCGCGGACCGCGAGTGTCGGTCCTTTTCCTTGCGCTTTTTAGCTAATTGTGAAGTCGGAGTCTCCGACGGCATGTTGTAAGCAAAAGCGGAGCCGAAAAACTCCTCTGCAAATTCCGACCGACGTCTAAGTGTCCGTCGGTTGAAAGAAGCACAGGCTAGACAAGCTGCTACGTCGTGGACTGGGCCTAAACAAGGTAGGCAGTAAGAGTGGAAATCTTTATGAGGTATTTGTTTCCCACAAGTTAAACAGTTATTCACTTTTTCTGACATCTGCTGAGGCAAGAAAGAGTCCCCAACGGGGTACTTAGCTTTTTAGAAGTCTTCGGTAGTAGCAATCTCTGGTTCTGACCGACCGGCACTTGCGAACAGCTTCTGCTTCGGGCGCCACGCGGCAAGAAAGACTGGGGAAAATGGCGTAGGCTCATGCCTTTATACCCGCTGAACTGCAGCTATGACGTCGGGTGAAGTGCGACATCAGCCGAGGCCAGACCCAAACTTTGGAATCCGGCCGACCGAAGGGCTGCCTGAGGCAGGACAACCCATTTGTTAGGACTGCAGATGCATCCTTGAAGGACATCACGAGGATTCATATAATGTGCAGTAACTCTCTCTCGCTGAGAAGGGAGCAGCAGCTGATCTTAAAGTAGAGCGTATATTTAGAGACTTTTTTTTAACTTACTGCCACACTGACATATTGCCGCTGACAATATTTAGTGTTTTGGTTAGAATAAAATCTTTTCAGACCAGCATTTTGGTAAACTTAAATAATTTCAGACCAAAAAATAAATATACAATAAAACATAACAAACCTCTTTCTTGTCTTTGGATCTGTCAATTTCCTTCTTCAGTGCCTCTACTCGCTTGAAGGATTCCTTGCTGTCAACACTATACACAAGCACATACCCATCAGTGAAAGAGAAACAGTGTTTTGGAAGTTCAGAGCCATCCCGCAAGCCTTTAGTGTCATAAAAGCGCACTTGTTCCCGTATACCTCTGTCTGTTTCGACTGAACCCAGATAAATATCTTCTTGTGTCTCCATCATTTCTGAACCTTTAAAATAAAAAGAAATCAAATTAAATATGTATAACAATATAACGTAACTGGAAAACAAAATCCATTGCAACTAGTCAGCAGGGAACCAGAAGGACAGTCAGAGAAATGGAACAGAATTGGCCAATTAAAATCACTTTGGAGTGCAGCAGAATACTTTTCCAGTGCTCTCATTAATAGCTGGGTAAGCTGCAACATGCCATGGATGCATGACACAAAGGGGGTTCTATATTATTTCCTTGAAGAGGCATTCCATCGAACGCCTCTTCATTGACCCATGAATCGCGAACTGTGAAAACAGCGAACGGCCACATCAGCGATTTATTTCCCTGGGAAAGAAATTGCTTGGCCATCCTAGTCAGTTTGGGTGTGGGGAGCACAGCCCCCCATGTTAGGTGGTGTGGGGGAGTGAAGCCCCCACTTTGTAATGTCTGTGATTATGTGTTGGTATTTGTAGGGCAAGCAATTTCTTTCCCAGGGAAAGAAATCACTGATGTGGACGTTCAGTGTTTTCAAAGTTCACAGTTTTAGGATCGATGAAGAGGCGTTCGATGTAACGCCTCTTCAAGGAAATAACACAGACCCCACAAAGGGGCTCCACTTGCATGAAGAAGGCTCGAGTGAAAACCAGGAATCAACCAAGGGCAGAAGACCACTGTTCTAAACACTATGCTGTATAAAGAGGGTTTAACAAAGGTCTACGGGCTCCAAGACAGGCCCTTACTCACCACAGACCATCAGGGACAGGTACTGGAAAAAGTAAAGAAAATGATTAAAAACATAAAGAAAATTAGTAAAAACATAAAGCAGCATGATGACTTAAGAGTACTACCTCCTAATAACTGCCATACCTGGAACACATACATCCAAGTACTGTGTACTTCAAAAGAAAGTAAATCTACTAAGGAGTTAAGCAAACTGTAAGCGACCCATAAACTCAAATAAAATGGAAACAACTAGAAATAAAAAAGGGATATCAAACAGAAAGGAAAAGTAAACAATGACACTATTTATAAACTTCAAAAATTTTCAATGCATTAGAGCATCAATACAAAATAAGTTGTAGCAGCAACAAAATTATAACAGAAAAACTCACACAGCCACATTACAACACAATAACGGTCACCAAACATAAGACTAAATAAAAATATTCTTAGCCTGTTAACTGAGATGAGCGTTTTATTGCTTAGTGCTAGACATCAGAATTTACTTAACAATGCAAGCCTCAGAAGGCTAGCAGGAAGGAAAGGCTAATGCTGCAAATAAGCAGTTTTTCTATGCTAGAGGAAAGGGGAATCTTCTACTGCCATCACCATAACCACCAATTTCTAGAAGCTTAAGAGGACAGTCAAATGCTGAGCATAAACTTTTAGTTATGTACTTACCATAACTTCGGATGTATGGGATCCATCTCGCCTACATTCATGACAGATGGGTTCGGAGCCGATCCATCGGCTCCGACTCGGCAACTAATACACTAGCACGAAGTCTCTCATTGGCTGGGCTACTCCCTATCCCAGGATGCACTACACCTGCTTCCCCAGATCTTGTTTGTCCGCTTTCATACATCCATGCAAACACAGAAAAACTAGTAGTCACTATAACCAACTAAAGTTCTTCAAGAAAGATCACCAAAAAAAGGACTACAGCTCCTCTAAATCCGAATGGAAGGGGGAAGGAGGGTGGGTACTTATGAATGTAGGCGAGATGGATCCCATACATCCGAAGTTATGGTAAGTACATAACTAAAAGATGTAATGGGATCCTATCTCGCCTACATTCATGACAGATGGGACAGCGTCCCTAGCACCTACATCCCGGGTGGCTCATTGGAAAACACTCCTGAGAACTGTGGAACCAAAGGAAGCTCTGCCTCGAGAAACCACATCCAATTTGTAATGAGAAATGAAAGTGTGCGGAGAAGTCCAGGTTGCTGCAGCACAAATATCATCTATTGATAACTTGGAGTGAAAAGCTACGAAGTAGCCATTGCCCTGGTAGAATGAGCCTTGACTGGAAAGGGAGGTCTTTGTTAGCCTGTGAATAAATAAAAATGATACAATCTTTAATCCATTTAGATATGGAGGTTTTGTTACTGGTTGACCCAATTTGTTCACTGCAAAGGAAACAAACAATTGATTAGATTTCAGCGTTTGAGCGGTTCTATTCAAATAAAACGCAGTTGTCTATGTACGTCCAATTGATGCAAAGTATATTCTGCGTTATTAGAGAATTCTGGAAAAAGACAGGGAGTTCTATAGTTTGTTGAATACAGAAAGAGGAGGCCACTTTTGGTATAAATGCAGGGTTTAATTTCAATGAAACTCTATGCTTGTGAAAAATCAAATAGGGAGGATCAGAACAAAGAGCTTGAAGTTCTGAAACTCGCCTGGCAGACGTTATGGCTACTAAAAGGCCGTTTTCCAAGACAGAAATTTTAAATCACAGGTAGCAGCTGGTTCGAAAGGACGGGCAGTTAGGGCAGCAAGAACCATATTCAAATCCCAAGGGGCCACAGGATGAGATAAAGGAGGCCTAAGGAGCCAAGCCCCTTTAAGGAAAGGCTTACAAAGTTTGTGAGACATCAATGAAGGTTCAAATGAAGCATGAAAAGTAGAGATGCGCGCTAGCTGAACCTTAATGGTAGAAGCTGAAGAGGCCGACTGAAAAAGGAGGCCAGAAAATTCAGAACCTCCGATACTGGTGCAGTGAGAGGATCTATACCCGTTCTTGAGCCCAGAAGGCAAACCTTTTCCATTTACTGGAATAAAGTTTGATGGTGGAAGGTTTATGAGAAGAAGACAGTATGTGGACCACGTCCGGCGAAAGAGCATTGTCTCGGACTAAGGATGGAAGTGGAGTAACCATGCTGCCAACTTCAGGGACCTGAGAGACGGATGAAGCCGTCCTGACTGATGAGTCAACAGGTCTGGCACGGATCCAGAAACCATGGACCTTCTATCGCATGCCTCTGTAGGAAAGGAAACCAAACTTGACGAGGCCAGTGCGGGCAATCAAAATCATCTCGCTCTCCATGTAAATGGCCTTCTGTATCACCCTCGGTAAGAGGAACGGAGGAAGGCGTAGAAGACCGGGGCCAAATGTGAGTCAGAGCGTCCCTGGGAATCTGTCCCTGAGAAGGAACAGTGTGAAGAACTCTCTGCATTTCGCATTGTGAGGGCTGGCAAACAGGTCGCAGCAAGGAAGACCCCATCTGTCGAAGATTTTCGCAGCTATACCCTGGTTGAGGGACCACCGTGGGGTAAAAGAATGGTCCTCCTTAATCTGTCCGCAATCACATTGGACTTCCCGGTATGTGCGTTGCCATTAGAAAGCGGTTGGTAGCTACCGCCCAGTGCCAAAGTCTCATGGCTTCTCTGCATAGTGGGTAAGACCTGGTTCCACCTTGCTTGTTTATGTACCACACCACCGACATGTTGTCGGATAGGATAGCAATCGGGCCCTGTGGGAGAGCGTGATGGAGAGCTTGGAGTACCAATAGTACCGCCTCATCTCCAGGACATTGATATGCAAATCGTTTCCTGGATCTGCCATGTGCCTTGGACCGACCTGTCCAGGTAATGACCCCCACCCTACCTGGGAGGCGTCCGTAGTCACAGTGGCAACGGACGTTGAGGTATAAAGGGTCGCCCTGGTCGAGATTTGATTGGAGAAGCCACCAATGCAGATCTCGACGGCAACTTTCCGTGATTATGATTAAGTGGTTCAAGGGAAGTTCCTGATAAGACCATTGAACCGACAGTAGCCATTGTAAAATTCGCATGTGAAGTCTGGCCAAGGGAACTAAAAGTATGGTTGACGCCATCGAGCCCAACAGTTGTAGGATCCAATGGGCCGGGGCTCTTAGTAGAGGAAGACAGGATTTGACTTGATCTTGTAGGACCTGAATTCTTGCTGCCGGTAAAAAGGCGCATTCTTTTTGTGTCTAAGTCTGCGCCTATGAAAGTAATACGCTGAGATGGCTGTAGTACAGATTTTTGCAAATTGAACGTGATCCCTAAGGAACGGCCCAAGGTGAACGTGGCTCTGAGCGCTTGGAGTAGTAGATGCTCGGAGGTGGCAGTAAGGAGCCAGTCGTCTAGATAAGGAAACACCTGGAATCCCAGACTTCTCAGGTGAGCAGTTACCACTGCCAGACACTTGGTGAACACCCTGGGGGCTGTGGTGAGACCAAAGGGCAGTGCTCGGAATTGGAAATGACTGACTCCAGGCGGAGCGTAAATGTCTCCTGGACTCTTGAGCTATGGGAATGTGATAGTAAGCGTCCTGGAGATCTATGGAGCACATCCATGCATCTTTTCCAGCAAAAGAAGAATAGATTGAAGAGTGACCATTCGAATTTGGACTTCTTCTGAAACGATTCAATGAACTGAGGTCCAAAATGGGCCTGAAGTCCCCTGTCTTTTTTGGTACCAAAAATAATCTTGAGTAAGTTCCTGATCCGATCTGGTCGATGGGGACAGGCTGGATGGCTCTTTTTTCTAGCAGCTTTGACACCTCTAATGCTGCCTGATCCCGCTGACTGGGTGGTACGTCCGGGATTTCCCTTAAAGAAAGGGGGGGGTTTGTTGAAGGGGATGATATAACCTCCGGTAATAATGCGGCCCACTGATCGCTTGTTATGGATTCCCAAGCTTGTGGGTGCGCCAAAACGACCCGACTGGCTCGAGTTGCACAGTCGGGCAACAACTCAGGAACGCTGGTTGTATGAAGAACCACGAAAGGAATCGCGGTCTCCAGAGTTACGGGGCCCTCTGCCACCTCTGGGGCGGTGTCTTCCAAAATCCCCCCCCCCCCGCCTCTGGAGGGGGAATCACTGGGTGGAGTAGGGAAAGACTTCTGAGATTTTCTAAACCACATTTTCCCTCCTCTCCGAGCCTTGGGGTAAGGCCTAGAAGGAGCGGAAAATCGGGCCCCAACAGCAGTCAAAGTCTTGCCCTCCTGCTCGCATCGAGTTAGTGTGTCCTTCACCTTGGGTCCAAACAAAGATGACCCATCAAAGGGTCGTGAAGGAAGACTTGAAGGCCTCCGAGCGAACACAAGCGTAACCAGGCTTGTCTCCTGAGGGCAACGCCTGTTCCTGCTCTACTCGCCCTCGCGCATATGAAATGAGCCTCATGGACGAGTTAACAATAGAAAAGAGGGTAGTCATCTGTGCGCCAACAGTCGGGGCCAGCGCCTCAGGTAGGTTACCAACAAGAGAGTCATTTAGCTCTTTGAGAAGATCCCTTTGGAGCCTCGTAAAATGACATAAGTAGTTCAGCGACCATAAGGCGAAGGCCGCTGAAGAGAGGGTACGCTTCCCGTACCTATCCATGCTCCTAGAATCCTTATTAGGAGGATGAATAGACGTCGAAGCCTCTGCCACGTCCTGCTGTGTGGCAGAAGCCACCACCAAAGCATCTACAGGCACACCCTTTGTTAGAAACTCCTTCTGGGGGGGGCTGACAAAAATTTATTGGGCCTCGCAGGCACCGGTTCCACAGAATCAGGGTGTTCCCACGCCTTCGAGAAACCAAATCAAGGAGTTCATCAAAGGGCGGAGACACCCAGGAGGCGGAAGGCTGGGCCCCAAAGGCCTTGAGGAAGACTGACTCCTCAGCTGAAGGGGTTTTGGCTTGCCAGTCACCTCTCTGTCTCAGAATCTCCAAGATGTCTGAGAAGGAGATATCATCCGAAGATGATTTGGGAGACCCTTCTGCGTCATCGAGGTCAGTATCCGATGTAACAGACTCATCTTGGGAGTCTACGTGCTTCCTCTTACACAATTTCTTCCTTGGTGGTTCGTCCAAGCAGATTCGGACGGACCACCCGGAAGAAGGAACCGCCGATGGGGGTATCCTCAGGCCCTGGGGCCCGCTGCGGGGCTGCAACACAACAGAGGCACCAGTCTCCAAATCTAGGGACGGTGAGGTAGAATCTTGTTGAACCGGCAAAGACATGGCTAGCGCGCTCCTCATGACCTCAAAGGCCGGACCTCCAGAATCCAAGGAGGTCGCTGGTCTAGAGGCCACGATGGCACCAGGAATTCCAGCAGCCGATGCTCCAAGAGGAAGACTAGGTACGAAGCACCCAAACCTAAAGTGTTCCCTCGGCCCGGCTGAAGAAGTCGCAGTGCCAAACCCTGAACCGGAGGACAGGGTAGGAACCAGTCGGAACCGAGAGGCCTGTAAGGGGTCTCTGCTCCGACCGTATGGCTCCACATTGCTCCACCACCACCGGCTCCAACGGCTCGAAGAGGTTGGAGGAGGAATCAAATGTGTTGGGAGGAGGGATCGGCTCCGAAGCAAACTGTGCTGGAGCCGAGACCATTTTAGTAAACACTGGAGATTGGAATAGCCTCTGTAAAACCCTATCCAGGTCCGAATCTGAAAGTCTCGAGGATTTAGAGGAGGTAGACAATCGAGAAGACTTTCCTCTCGGCTCCGAGAGAGAAGGGGACCGGCTCCGAAACGGCTCCAATGCTATCGGCCCCGCCTCCACCACAGCATGGACCCCCATCGGCACCGAAGGAGCCTTCTTGAGCCGAGGGGAAGAGTCTGAGCTGCACACTTCCACCGGCTCTGAAGCCATTGGAACCGATGGAGGTGATTCACCTCTCGATACTCCAACTTGCGGCTCCGAAGGCAATGGAGCCGAGGTAGGAGGTATCGAGGCAGACCCTTCGACCCTCGGCCCCGAAGTCAGTGGAGCCGAGGAAGAAGAGGTCAATTTTGTCTTTTTAGAAGTCGGCTCCGACGGACTTGTCGGAGCCGATGATCTTTTCTTTTTGGAAGCAACAGGTGGATCTAAGGCTTCCTCAAAAGAAGGTTTGATAAGCCCTTTCAATATCAACTTGTTCTTGCGTTCTTGAAGAACTCTAGCAGAGAACGCATGACAGACACTACAAGTCTCTTGCAGATGTTTCGGCCCCAAACAATAAACACAGACTGAATGACTGTCTGTAATGGACATCTTGTAATTGCACCGAGTGCATTTTTTAAAACCTGACTTTTGTTCCTTAAACATGATACAAGCCACAACAAGTAAAAAAACTCTATGGAAATCTTACTCAACAAGTATAGCACTATACACAAAAAAGCGCCAACTGAAAAGCGCGAGACACACTGGCGCGAGTACCAGTGAAAGATTACCTCACAACAATTAGAAAACAGTTAAACGGCCCAAAGCCCTCTAATTTAAACGGGCTTTGCCCGAAAAACAGCTAACCAAAAGTTAATTAAACCTAATAGCACTCAAAGGTAGGGCAAAGGCCCTCTAACTTAAACGGGCCTTGCCTGACAAAATAAATCAAATTTTTGGAAACACTCAAGCACTCAAACAAAAACTTAAGAAATAGTAAGCAATAGCTGTTAAAACAGCTGTTTGGTTAATATAGACAAAAAATTCCCTAGGTCAAGGACCAATAAGGTAAAAAGAACCACTTAGCTCCAGCCAAGTCGAGACCACGTCCAGCTTGTTAAGCGGCAAACGAGATCTGGGGAAGCAGGTGTAGTGCATCCTGGGATAGGGAGTAGCCCAGCCAATGAGAGACTTCGTGCTAGTGTATTAGTTGCCGAGTCGGAGCCGATGGATCGGCTCCGAACCCATCTGTCATGAATGTAGGCGAGATAGGATCCCATTACATCCATGTTTTTTTTCCACTCGGACAGCAGCAAAAGGCCATCCACACACAAACACTGATTCATGGTGAGTTCCCAAAGGCAGTTTTGGAGAATGTAAATATACTGAAAAATGTTCAAGGAAACTGCCTTTGGTGGACATACCAAGGAAAGAATTTTTGCAACTCGCACAGCCACAGAATTACATATATCAACTCCAAGGTCGCACAATAGTGGAGAAAAACTCCACCTTTGCCTAAAGTAGTTTGTGTGAACTTATTTCTATGTATTTATATTTGCCAAAACTACCTAGAGCTACCTGACAAGCTCCAAATGCACACACACACACCCCTGTGTAAGATGGAATGCTTCATGCATTTAATATTAGCCACTAAAGGAAGTGGGAAACTTAAGCAATCAGTGCCCTTTGGTCTTCTAAACCTGAATGCTGGAGGCTCACTTCCTTTTGTGGTACAGCCTCAGTACAGGTAGCAGACAAGTCAGATTGCATGCACTGAGTAGGGATTGTAATTAGACTGATACAGTGAAGTGGTGGTGCACTCCAGCAAAATGCACAGATGAAAAAAAAAAGGTATAGCAGTGAAACACTTCCACTAACTGGTACTGTCTAGTCCTACAGTTCAGTGGTTAGTGGCAAAAGAAAGCTGCACCTAACAATATGCGGTCTGCTGTAGGAATGTCAAGCATTCCCTTTCTACCAAAATACAAGATTAACTAAAAGCCCAGCAAATGTAGGTCAGTCCCACTCCGCTCTTCCTTTTGATCATTCATTTTTATCAACATTCTGAACAATGAAATGCAAATCCATGTAGCTGTGTCAAGGTATCTGTATTTTAATCACGCTCACTAAAAGATGAAAAGACTAACAGAACAAGACCCAGTTAGCTATGCAAGACCAATATTTGGTCTTTTAAGCGTTGCTAGACATATGTCTCAACCTTCAAGCATTAAAAATCATAGCAGGGGGTCATAGAGAGCAGCACTTCCTTACTTCACAAATAAAAGGGAATTTAAACCACTGACCTCATTACTTCTAGAAGCAGACACAGATTATTGCAGCTCTGCAGCTGATACCCAGCTGAGTTATACTGTCAAATAAAATCATGCATTACAGTGACCAGGAGAGAAAAGGAGACTATATATCAAAATACTAGAGCCCTTCAAGATTTATTTATTTTATTTATTTGACATTTGTTGACCGGTTTAGTCCAACTAGGACAAAGCCCTTTTTCAGTGGAGACACGGGGAGAAAAGCTCCACAGTAAAAACATACAATTAATTTGACATATAACAATTCAAAAGATTTATACAGACATAAGTAACAGCAAGTTTAACATACATAGCAATTTGAATATATCTTTCAGCAGGAGGAGATACAAGGGAGAGAAACAAGAAACAATACAGCTAGACATTAACTTTTGAAAAGTTTATACAGAAAAAGTAAGACTGGCTGTGAGTAGGAGAAGAGTTAGTCAAGCATGAAAGGAATTTGTAAGAGTGCAGAACAGAAGCAGAGAGGAAGGAAGGATGGATCACAGATAAACTCATTAAACTAGGCATCAACTCCTATGTCACAAGGTGGGTTGCAAACTGGCTCACTGATAAAACCCACACTGTGAAATTTGGGGACTCCAAGTCAGACTACAGACCAGTCACGAGTGGAGACCCATAGGGATCGGTCCTGGGTC
Source organism: Protopterus annectens (assembly GCF_019279795.1). Taxonomy (NCBI): domain Eukaryota; kingdom Metazoa; phylum Chordata; order Ceratodontiformes; family Protopteridae; genus Protopterus; species Protopterus annectens. The sequence goes on from NC_056747.1 coordinate 973,022,563, forward strand.
CTCTCCTGTTTGGCATTTACTTTTCAGAAGTCCATGCCAAAACTAACAGACTCTGGCTGACCAAGTTCAAAGATGACTGCAAACTGGGAGCCATTATTAGCTCTCCAAATGATGCTGCCATTCTACAGAAAGGCCTCACGGAGACTAATGACTGGTATCAGAACCATGGGCTTAAGCTCAATTCCAAAAAATGCATCGTCATTCCCTTTGGGAAGAACACGGTACCCATGAACTACCACATCAATGGTAGTCCATTGAACACCGAAGGGTGTTATAAGAGATCTGGGAGCACAAGTGGATAGCAACCTCTCCTTTGACAATCACATTGCCACTGTGGTCAGAAAATCCTTCTATGTGGCACATCTCATTTCAAAGGGTTCTGCATCCAGTAAGAAAGAAGTCATTATCTCTCTCTACACTTCCCTCATTAGACCAGTTATAGAGTACAATGCCTCATTTGGCATGTACCTCACTAGGCATTTGCAACAACTAGAAAGACCACAAAAATATTTCACTAAGAGGATCCTAGGCCTTAAAAACGTGCCCTATGCGTTGAGACTAAAAATACTCCAGCTTTTCTCGGTGTCATATCACCTCCTTAGAGTCGATCTCTGCTTGACCTGCAAAGCCATGTTAGACCCAGTGCTGCTAGATATGCTACATCTAAAGAAATCCCAATCCATCCATACCACAAGCTCCAGAGACCTCAACCTCATTAGCACAATCAACACAACTTGCTGGAGGGACAGGTTCCTAACCCAGAGACTGCCCATGCTATGGAAAAGAGTTCCCTTACACATCAAGCAGAGTACCTCATTGGCCCTCTTCAAGAAAAATCTTGGCGAGTGGATGGGAAATAGAAAATTCACCCCAGGGATCATTTCAGTGGCCCTGCTTGACAGAGGCACTGGGAAATAACGTCGGACGGCACGCTGCCAGGGAATCCTTTGGGCTAGGCTTGTAAAGGCTCCAGGGCCATTAGCCTAGTACACACCTATGAACCTATGAGTAGCTGTGTTGCAATAAAGAGAAATAAGGAGAAAGGTAGGGCTTCACACAATTAGAAGCAAGATAAGAGAATAGGATACCTTATGGAGATGAATCAACCAGGAGGAAGATAGGAAAAACATAGTTTATTTTCCTTGAAGTGAATTTTTACTGCCTTTCTGAATTAGGATTTATTTTAAGATAAAGTCAGTGGTGCCAACCACATCACAGACTTAAAAAAATATTAAAGCATACTCCATCATACACAGTGAATGCTACATAAACACAAAGAAATGAAAATCAGAATATCACTTCCTTGTACTTCTCAAATCTTAGGAAATAATTAGCATCTGATGACAATATTTTTAGTACTGTGCCACACTGAAAATGTTTTTTTTTGAAAAGCAAGACTACAGTCTTCGTTAAACACAGGTTCTATGGTATATCTGGCTGTTAAACCACACAACTATACCCATGCTGTGCCAGCTTGTGGCTGATGAACTGCATGTCCGTACTTGTGCTGAGAAGGCTTGCACAACTAATCTAACAGTTGCTACTAAATCAGAAATTAACCAAAGCTATGATTTACATAATCCTTTCAAAAGTGAGTAGTTAATTTGGTCCAAATTTGGGCAAGGATTTGGGACTCTCAAAATCAGTGAAGGCAGACAAGAAGACTACTTTCAGGGAAGAGGAGCCACAAGCTACATAATCACTGGTCAGAACTTTGTTAAAAGGGTATTCAGTTTTTGAACCTAATGTAAACTTACATCAAGAACAAACCACTCTCTCTCCCTTGCCAAATGGCAACAATTTCTTCTTTGGCCTATTTATCAAAGTATGGTGCTCCCCAGGATGCCATCCACAATCTCAGAATCATAAATTTCTTTCTTTCTTTGCTGACTGGTTTTAAAGTATCATGGGAAGCAAACCAACTATCTCTACACTTATGAATACGTCCGGGGGAAAAAATCCCTTTAAAGCAAAGTAACTCATGGAAAATTAATCAGACAACACTTGTCTTCAAAAATTCCAGATTGATGTGCATGGCAAAATCCCCCCATCTCTAATCAAATAAACAAAATGTTTATCCTGTCTGATTTTTGCTGGAAACTTCATCCCCCAAAGCTACATGTTTTTGCATGCTCTGTTCCAGTCCCTATATTACAGAAAAAGGTCAACGACACAGCTTCTGCTGACATGAAACTAATTTTCCCTTCATTCCTAGAACTCGTGTTCTGACTGCTAAACATAAACTACCTCTACCCCCAAAAACAAACCATAATTCTTTCTGGAAAACACAATGAACTGCCACATCAGTTTGGATGGATTTGGAATTGCATAATTAATAAATCGCTTACAGAAGTTTACTTTCAGCTGGAAAAAAAAATGCACTTCTGACATTTTTGTTACAATATAAAACACATCTGTATTTTTCTTATGTGGCTTGAATAAACATTTAAATAAAGTTGATAAAGTCTTTCAGCTGCTGTATTATTCTCTTAAAACCCTTTTCCCGAAAAGTAAAGTATACAAATAACATCTAATTATCAGCTTTAGAAACAGTGAAAGCATCCCTATCATGATTAGAGATACAGCATTACACTACTCAATGAACCTTGCAAAACACAAAATCACCAATGGGCTAAAAACCATGAGGAACCCCAAAAACCTCAGAAGGGGAAGATGTGGGATGCATCTCACCATATAGCCATTTTTCCCCTTATTTAAAGGTTATGACTACATGTGCCATACAGTCATTACAACTTTCCCAAGACAAACTAGTCTGAAAGTATTCCAAACACATACTGTTCACAACAGCAGGCTTTCTTACCACAAGGCACTTGAACAGCCCAGAAAAATCTTTGCACTAATTAAAGGGTACCTTATGACACAGAACGAACCCCCCTTTTTTATTCTGCTCTGAATGCAATCTTCAGGGATGCATACCACACTACATAACCCATCTATATGGGAAAACAGCTAAGCAAGCTGAACCTATGTAGCTGAATTCTCCCTACACAGGAAAAGTACTTATCATAAACAGTTTGTGTCGTTCAGCTTTTTCCCGGTTAGGGGTCGCCACAGCGGAACTCCAGTCCGCTAATGATTGGCAGTATATTTTTAGGTACTGGCTTGTCGGGCCTAACGCACAACCTTCAACGAAGGAACGTCCATTCACGCATGTCGCCACACAGAAGACGCTCTAACTGAGAATCGAACGGGCAACATCTAACTGTGAGGTGACAACGCTACCGCAGCACCACCACCGCAGTATTTTACTTATCATAAACAGTAGATGTTCTAATAGATCACTGATGCAGTAACTTAAGCCATTTGGATGTTCTATCACTATCAACTGGTCAGCATTTCAAAGATTAAGGGCAACCTCCATACATTCTGTCAGGAACTCACGCAGAGCTCCATATAAAGACAGAGCATGAAAAGCTTCCCAACTTTCTTGTCCCGAGAAGCAGAGCATGGTCAAATGGTGTCCTAGGCAGGAGAATGGATAAGGTCCCTCCCCTCAGCATTTCTGGTGTCCCATCACTGGTCTCTTTCTCCTCCCAGTTACCATATACACTGCATTAAAAATGTCAGCATGCTTACTATATTCTTCTTTACGTTTGGAATGAAGGCAGAGATACAGATTTAATTTAAAACTTTTAAAAATCCTTTGCTGACCAGGTTAGTCGCACTAGGTTAGCAGCATCTTTTCAGGGGAGACTGTTGCTGGTATTTATACTACTAAGGGAAATTTGGCCAGGGCATTTGGAACCCCTCCATACTCTTTTTGATAGCTCAGATGGATGTAAAAGATCTCAGAGCAACTACCATTAACATAAACTGACGGGGCCTCAGTTTAACATCTCATCCAAAGGACGACACACTCAGGAGTGTAAACCCCCCCCCAGGGTTGCCACCACTCCGGTTTTTTTTCCGGACTATCCGGAAATCAAACTGATTCTCCGGTAGTCCGGAAAACCCTGTACAAACTCCGGTATTCTGTTTCAAAAAGGACACAGACTATCGGAGTTTGTAAATCGGCAGATTTACTATGCTTTTTTTTACAGAAAAGCATAGTAAATCAGCCGAAAGCAGGCAGCAGGAATGAAAAGATAGGGCGTTCCCCGCCAAGTGATGTCATTGCAACATCACAAAACGGGTGGAATGTGGGTGGCTGGGGTTACTAGTGATGCGAGTGGTGTGGTTTTTACTCCGGTTTTCGCCACGAAGGAAGGTGGCAACCCTACCCCCCCAAGTGCACTGCAGTATCAGCAACCCACAGCCTTCTGCAACAAAGGCAAGTATGCTACCTGTTGTGCTACTAACACTGCTTTCCAATTCTAAAGCAATAACACTGACAGTCATTTGATAAACAAAACAGTTGCACATTGAAAACAGACATATCATGAGCAGCAGTAAACTTCTCTTTCCTTGAAGCTCACATTCCTTGAAAATGAACTAAAACTCGCAATACTTGAAAATTCAGTTTTGAACATTTTTCTATTAAGTAGTGAAATAAAATGTCTGAACCAATAAGACACAAAACTTCCCATTTCAGAGCATTTCTATCAGTCTGGTAGTTGATGTAAAAGATTAAGGCTCTTATCTCATGTAGCCAGGGTACACAGTTTGAGTCTGAGAAAGCTAATTAACTAGTCTTCCATCTCTAACCAGGGCATTACATACACACTCACACCACACACACATCTCACACACATCTCACACACATCTCACACACATCTCACACACATCACACATCACACATCACACATCACACATCACACATCACACATCACACATCACACACACACACACACACACACACACACACACACACACACACACACACACACACACACACACACACACATCACACACACACACACACACACACACACACACACACACACACACACACACACACACACACACACACATCACACACACACACATCACACACACACACATCACACACACACACACACACACACACACACACACACACACACATACACACACACACACCCCTATCCCCCTACCTAGACAGTGGTTGAAGGAACACTTGTCTGATTCTAAAACTGCCAAAGAAATGCTCCATTCAAATCATTCCAAAACTTTATGGAAGTTCCGCACGATGGTAGCGAAAGCAGCCCTACTAACCCTGGCATTCCAATGCTCAGTCAAATCCCCCACGTTGCGGTGTGTGCATCATACTTAAGATTTTGACTTAACACAGACAGACACAGATTGCCGTGGTGGAAGGGGGTAGAGACAGCATAACAGGCATGCAGTTTTTATGACTTTTCAGACTTTCCCTGATTTTGAGTGGCTTTCTTTTTGGAACCTCCTTGCCATTTCTTTAAAATCCTGTTTGATGGCACCATGCTGCTTGAACTGCTTTTTGAAAAAGGGAGTTGAAGTGGAAGGGAAATATTTATTTGCCATCAAAAAAAAAAGGATTAGAAAATTTGGGTCGCCTCTTTAATCAACTTTCCCCTCTCATCAAATCTCTTAAGTACCTCAGCTGCATAAGGGTCAAACAGGAATTCTTGTCCAGGGGAGAATTTAAAATTTCAGTTTTAATATCTTCAGGAAAATTTAAAAAATGTAACCAAGCAAAACTTTTGACTGATTCAGAAGCATCTGACTTGGAGGCAGTATAAGCAGAATCATAACAGTACTTAAGGCATGCTTAACTACATGAGAAGCAGAAACAATAGAATCATTCAAAGAACGTTCACCTCAGAAGAGGGGAAAGCTGCCAATTAACTTTTTTCATTCTCTCAAAAGGCAGTTTAAAATTCAGAAAGATAAAGGGGCAGAAGAATATTCTTTATTCCCATTATTTGTCAAAAGCTTTCCCATCCTGGTCAGATGGAAAGAGATCTAGCAATATCCACCTGTCTAGCAGAAACAGTTGTGGATAAGGAGATTACTGCAGGGTCTGGTTTATGATTAGGAAATAAATATTTGTGAGTCTGAGGTATCTTATATAACCAAAAAGACTTCTGAGGAGCAGGAGTTTGGCTGCTTTCTTAACAGCGTGTAGCTTCCCTGACATTCTCCAAAGCAGATAAAACAGAAGGTATAGCTGAAAGATGAGGAATATCCAGCTGTAACAAATCACAACACATTTGCAGCCATAGGAATGCCACTCTTTTCCCAGTGAAAACCTTCTTTCATTTTACTTAAGGTTTCAGAAAAATGTGAGTCTCCTGGAGGGAAATCTGAAACACACTTTCATATAGGTTCATAGGTAGGTACTAGGCTATCGGCCCAAGGACCTAAGTAAGCCTAGCCAACAAGGTTCCCTGGCTTATGCCACCCAAGAAAGTTATTTTCCTGTGCCCCTGTCGAGCAGCGCCACAGAAGTGATCCCCGGGGTGTATTTCCTATTTCCCATCCACTTATCAAGATTTTTCTTGAAGAGTGCTAATGAGGAACTTTGCTTGACACAGATGGGTAGCTTGTTCCAGAGTATGGGAAGTCTTCAGCTTGAAAACAGAGCCCTGCAATACAACTTTCTCCCTCCAATCCCTGCTCTTCTGACTGAAGATCAGTGTTAAAAAGAGAGGGAACTTTTTTTTTTTTTTTTTTACCTGTGGGGGGAAATGGGCATAGTAAGGATAAATAAAATAAATTCTTCTTCTTCTTTCGGCTTTTCCCAGTTAGGGGTCGCCACAGCAGAACTCTAGTTCTCTAATGACTGGCAGTAGATTTTTACAGTGCCGAGGTGCCAGCCGGATGCCCAACCTTCAATGAAGGCACGATAAATAAAATAAAATAAAAAGCAGAAATCAATTCCCTGGTAAACCCCATTAAGCCTTCCCTGTTCATAGGCATGTGTGTGTGTGTGTGTGTGTGTGTGTGTGTGTGTATGTGTGTATATATATATATATATATATATATATATATATATATATATATATATATATATCTCCATATGTGATATATATGTATGTATTACATAACTCCTCTTTTTTTTACTTTTTGTTTTTCTTTTCATGTGAAAGTCCTTTTAAACAGACTGACTTAATGTAGACAAAGTACAGTTTTGTACCTACCATAAATGTAGATGTCCGATAGGAATGCATCTGCAGTCCTTACAAATGGGTTGTCCTGTCGTCAGGCAGCCCTTCGGTCGGCCGGATTCCAAAGTCTGGGTCCGGCTTCGGCTGGTGTCGCACTTCACCCGACGTCATCGCTGCAGTTTTCCGGGTATAAAGGCATCAGCCGACACCATTTTCCTCAGTGTTTCTTGCCCCAGATGCCAGGTGCCCTCTTGGATGGCTAAATTTGGATAAATGCCAATGTTTCCAAATAGTAGAGAGCAAACACATAAAATAAGCATGTATGTACATATATACAAACAAATACACCATAATAGATCCCCCCCAAGCTAGCTGAAGGATGGCAAATACCCAAGGAGTACCTCAGAGGGGAAGGTGGGTGGGTAATCCTGACTGCAGATGCATTCCTATCGGACATCTACATTTATGGTAGGTACAAAACTGTACTATGTCCTTCAAGGATGCATCTGCAGTCCTTAAATGGGTAGAATACCATAGCTAAACTAGGGGAGGAGGAAAAGAGTAGAGATTATGGTGTAGCTAGGATCCCTTGCAAAACAGCAGTGGCAAAACCTGCTCGGGATCTAGAGTATAAAGGTAAATTGTAATGCTTGGCAAATGTATGCACGGAGGTCCAAGTAGCAGCCTCTATAATGTCCTTGGTAGCAACTCCTCGTAAGAAAGCTGTGGTAGTGGCTGTAGCCCTTGTGGAGTGAGGCCTGATGTTCTCTGGAGTTTTCTTTCCATGGTAGGAGTAACAAAATCTAATGCAATTTCCTATCCATTTGGAGATTGTCTGTTTTGAAATTGGTTTTCCTTCCTTTCCTGTTGCATATGCTAACAGAAGCTGGTCTGTTTTTCTATTGGACTTGGTCCTGTCCAGGTAGTAGCGTAATTGTCTATGTACATCCAAGGTATGCAAGAGTCTTTCGCCCCTGTTCTGTGGGTTTGGGAAGAATGTAGGTAGGTGGATAGCCTGATTTAATGACACTCTGGATACCACCTTAGGCATAAATGTAGGATTTGTTCTCATGGACACTCTATCTTGATGGAAGATCAGGAAGGGTTGCACTGCCATTAATGCCTGTAGTTCAGAGACCCTTCTTGCTGAAGTTATTGCCAGCAGGAAAGCAGTTTTCCAGGATAAGTATTGCAATTCTGCTGTTGCTGCTGGTTCGAAAGGGGGAAGTGTAAATTTTTCTAGCACAAAGTTCAGGTCCCATGCTGGCAATGGTGGTTTCCTGGGAGGTTTTACATTTTTAATTCCTCTCAGAAACTGTCTGAGCAGAGGATGAGAGAAGACAGGAGGATCCAAGCTGTATTCTGCTGAAATAGCTGAGGCATGTATCTTGATGGAAGAATAGGACAGGCCTGCATGGAAGAGCTCTGCCAAATACTCCAGGATGTTGGCTATGTTTACCAGTGACACATCTTCTCCCTTTGCAGTACTCCAAATGAGATATCTTTTCCATTTTGCTGCATAGTTCTTTCTTGTTGAAGGTCTACGAGCCTCTAGGATTATGTCTTTAACCCTTTGGGATAAATTTGGGTTAATTGCTCTTATGTAATGTTCCAGGCAGTTAGCTGCAGAGTTTTCAGGTTTGGATGCAGGATGTTGTAGTTGTTCTGTGTTAACAGTAATGGGATCAGGGGTAGTGTCCATATTTGTTCCCGAGACATGCTCCTCAGCAATGGGTACCAATGCTGTCTTGGCCAGTCTGGAGCTATCAGAATGATCCTTGGACGGTCCTCTTTGATCTTCTGAAGCACCTTGTGCATTAAAGGAAGTGATGGGAATGCGTATGCTGTCAGGTTTTTCCAACTGAAAGATAGGGAGTCCACCTTCCAAGCAAGTGGGTGGTACGTCCTTGTGCAGAATTTCTTTAGCTGGTGATTGAGTGGGGATGCAAACAAGTCTATTTGTGGTATTCCCCATTCTCTTGTGATGGCTTTGAAGATGTCCGGATGCAGCATCCATTCGTGGGCATCTGTGGTAGTTCTGCTTAACATGTCTGCTAGAATGTTTTCTTTTCCCGGTACATAAATTGCTTGTAACTGAATGTTGTAGCTCAGAGCCACATCCCATAGGTCCAGTGCCAGCCGGCATAGAGGATATGAATGTGTGCCTCCCTGTTTGTTGATGTACCACATAACTGTGGTGTTGTCTGTCCTTATCATCAACTGACCTTCTTGGAGAAATGGTCTGAATGACTGGATTGCCAATTTTACTGCCAGCATTTCCTTTAGATTTATGTGCAGGCGCAGCTGGTCTTGAGTCCATAAGCCTTGCATGCACTTGCCCAGCATGTGTGCCCCCCAACCGAGGTCTGAGGCATCTGTCGTGATGGTTTGGCTTGGTTGACTGTTGCAGAAGGGCAATCCTGTGTTTGATTGACAGGCCTGAGCCCACCATAGGAACTCTTGCTTCAGGCATGGTATTATTGGAATTTTGGTTTCTAGGCTGTGCTTGTGTTGAGACCACAAATTCTTTAGGTACCACTGTAGCTTTCTCATATGCAGTCTGGCATGAGGGACCAGAATTATACAGGATGCCATGAAGCCTAGGGCTTGTAGTACTTTTCTTGCAGTTAGATGGTTCTGCTTTGTTAATGCCAAGAAGTAGAGAGGTAGTTGCTCTTTCTTTTCTGCAGTTAGGAATGCCATTTGTTTTGATGTGTCCAGCTCTGCACCCAGAAAGGTTATTCTTTGGGATGGAATCAGCCTTGACTTTTTTATATTGACTGTATATCCCAGGGCTTGCAGCAGGTAAATGACTCTTTGTAAGTCTTCTGTTAGCTTGCTTTTGTTGTCCGCTTGTATCAGGCAGTCGTCCAGGTAGGGATAAATTTGGATCCCCTGAAGTCTGCAATGAGCAATTACTGATGCCAGGCATTTCGTGAACACTCTGGGCAGTAGATAAGCCAAAGGGCAATGCTGAAAATTGATAATGCTCTGATCCTGCAAGAAATCTGAGGTATCTTCTGCAAATTGGTCGTATGGGGACGTGCAGGTATGCCTCCTTGAGATCTAGAGTTACCAGACAAGACTCCTTGCCCAGCATGGGAAGAAGCTGCTGTAGGGTCAGCATTTTGAAGTTTGGAACAATGAGGAATGTGTTTAAAGCGGACAGGTCTAGAATGGGTCTCCATTTGTTTTCTTTTCTTGGTACCAGGAAGAGTCTGGAGTAAAATCCCTTTCCTTGCTCCATAGATGGAATCTTTTCCACAGCTCTCATTCTTAATAGTTGAGATATTTGCTTTAGAGCTTCTGCCCTTTGAGTAGGTGGTAGGTTTGGCATTCCTCTCTTTCCTGGTAGAGTATGGAAATGGAACCTGTAACCTTGGTCTATAGTTTGCAAAATCCATTTTTCCCTTGTGATGCAATGCCAGTTCTTTGAAAATAAGGTTAACTTTCCGCCTAAGGGTGCTTCTAGTTGTTCCCTGGTAGGCAGTGCCACTGCCAAGTCACTGTGATTGAGTTGTTGTAGTGGTGGTGGCTGCGTCCGTGCCTCGCTGGTTGTTACCTTGCCACTGGCGTCCCCTGTAGGCACCCCTGGATTGGTTTCTGCCTCTAGAACGCCTATTCCTGCCTCTCTGTGTCTTAGAGGAGTCCGGAAAGGACCAATTCTTGGAGGGCCAGTTTCTGCTAAACCTTGGAGGTTGAACCTGTAAGAAATCTTTCACTGTTTGTACAGATTTCGCCTTCTCTTCCATCTTTTTTAGTACCTGCTGTGCAGGGGCACCAAATAAATTGACCTTGTCCATGGGTGCATCCAAAAGCTTTGATATGACATGGTCTGGTAATGCCTGTTCTTTCAACCATGCATGTCTCCTGATAACTGTGCCAGTCATGGCTGATCTAAAGGAAGCCTCCAGTGCATCATAGCCACATTTTAAAGAATGGTTACTAACCTGCTGTATGTTATGTACCATTTCCTGAACATATTGTTTATCTAAAGATTCTTCAGAGGACAGCTTTTTAGTTAACTGGTCAAGCATAAACTCTTGATATTGAATCATATGAAATTGGCAGTTCAAAGCCCTAGCTGACAAAGTAGCAGAAGTGTAAACTTTTTTACCCCATCTCTCTAAGGACCTGGATTCCCTTTCAGAGGGGAGGGGGGTTTTAGTAGAAGTAGCTGCTACAGCTTTAAGGCCCTGAGAGATAGTCTTGGGATCTGCAAAAGGAGCCTTGTATAAATGGTGATGAGTGTCCGGGACCCTGTAGAACCTATCGGGCTTAGCAGGGGCCGGAGGTAATGAATCAGGAGCAGTGCAAGCATCATTAAATGCATCATCTACAACAGAAAGAACTGGAGGTATAGCTAAAGGCCTATGTTGTGGCAAATGTAGAAAGGTTCTAAGCCTTTTTCTGGAGTCTGAGAAATCTTGGCCCTGCCACTGAAATTGTTCCCTCATAGCATGCAAGGTTTCCCCAAAGGAAAATTCCTCAGGTGGAGAGGCTGAAGGAATGGACTCTTCAGCATCAGAGTCTTCGTAAGGGGAATAAGGAGCATCAGGAGGGTCTGTATGATCAGAGTCATCAGAGGAATCATCTGTGGATACTGGCTCAGGGGGCTCTGCTCTAGGCCTCTTTTCTGGAGGTGGGAGAGAGGTCCTGTCTGGATGAGGCTGGGATCCACGAATTAAAGAAATTAGATCCTCAGCCAAAGAAAGCATGTGGGAGCTGGTGCAGGGCCTGTGTGAGGGGGGTTTGGCAGGCACCGATTTTGAAGCTTTGGCTGCTTTAGCCCTGGCAAAGGCCTTAATAGACATGGCTGCAGGAGGCCTAGCAGCTCCACGTGCAGGGGTTGAAATATCCAGGGGAATAGTGTCTGATAATTCCTGAGAAACCGCAACAGAAGGTTGGATTTCAGAAGCCGATTCTACCAGGTTAGAGGAGGCCTCGGTAGAAGGCATGGTTTCGGCTGAAGAAAGAACCGCTTGCTCGGTTTCGGCCGAAACCGAGACACTCGCGGTTTGTTTAATCGCGGTTTCGGCTGAAATCGCGGACCGCGAGTGTCGGTCCTTTTCTTTGCGTTTTTTGGTAATTTGCGTTGTCGGAGGATCCGACGGCATAATATAGGCAAAATCAGAGCCAAAATCTGTTCAGCAAACTCCGACCGACGTTTAAGCGTCTGTCGGTTAAAAAAAGCACAGGCTAGACAAGCTGCTACGTCGTGGTCTGGGCCTAAACAATGTATGCAGTAGGAGTGGAAATCTTTATGAGGTATTTGTTTCCCACAAGATAAACAGTTATTCACTTTCTCTGACATCGGCTGAGGCAAGAAAGAGTCCCCAACGGGTACTTAGCTTTTAGAAGTCTTCGAAGTAGTATTCGGTAGTAGTAATCTCTGGATCTGACCGACCGGCACTTGCGAACAGCTTCTGCTTCGGGCGCCATGCGGCAAGAAAGACGGAGGAAAATGGCGTCGGCTGATGCCTTTATACCCGGAAAACTGCAGCGATGATGTCGGGTGAAGTGCGACACCAGCCGAAGCCGGACCCAGACTTTGGAATCCGGCCGACCGAAGGGCTGCCTGACGACAGGACAACCCATTTGTAAGGACTGCAGATGCATCCTTGAAGGACATCAAGAGTGGTTCTCCCTTGCCCACAGAGGGCAACTCTACAGCTGCAGAGGACATGTATATCCACTAAGTTCTTAGTGGCCACAAATACTACGCCATCGGGACCAGAGGAAAAGCATGACTGGTCTGTGAAATCAAGACTGGTAACAGCTTAGTCAACCCATTAGTGGATGAGGCAAAGTAGAAGCTGGCCTAATACCTAAAAGACTCCCTGACAACTTTTTTTTTTCTTGAGGACAGGAGGAGGAAGAAAGTACAGTTGTGTACACTTACCATAAATGTAGATGTTCGAGTGTATTCACTGTTGCGGTCCTCGCATTTGGGTTATCTGCCTGCAGGTAGCCCTCAGCCAGCCTGAATACCAGAGTCTTCGGATTTCTGCGGATGCTGTCACTTCTTCCTTGACGTCAGGTCGTCAGGGGTATAAAACATGCAGCCGATGCCATTACATCAGTTTTTCTTGCCCCAGATGTCAGGTGCCCCCACTATAGGAAGTAATTAAATGTATGGTAAACCCCCATTAAAAAGCAAATACACAAGAAAAAATAAATATACCAACAAGAAAGAGAGGTAGAGCCAAGATAAGTCAGGGGGATGGAGGGAGGGTAACCAGGACTGCAACAGTGAATACACTCGAACATCTACATTTATGGTAAGTGTACACAACTGTACTATGTTCTTAGTGCTTCACTGTTGTAGTCATCACATTTGGGTTGATTCCCAAAGCTAAGGAATGGAGGAGGAAGTTAAAGAGCATTAGGGCTAGCTATTAATCCCTGCAAGATTGCAGTGGCAAATCCAGCTCTGGATTTATAAAAGATAGGAAAGCGGCAAGGCTTGGTGAAGGTATGTACAGAGCTCCAGGTAGCAGCTTCTAGGATGTCCCTGGTAGGGACCCCTCTGAGAAATGCCGCAGAGGTAGATGCAGCCCTGGTGGAATGTGATCTTATCCCCTGTGGGGTAGGTTTTCCATGGTGCTTGTAGCAGAAATGAATGCAATGGGCTATCCATTTGGAAATGGTTTGCTTTGAAATGGCCTTCCCCTCTGCCCCTGCAGCAAAGCTAACTAGCAGCTGTTCAGATTCTCTGATAGGCTTAGTCCTGTCCAAATAGAATCCAAGTTGTCTGTGCATGTCCAGAAAGTACAGTATTTGTTCCCCTTTGTTTTGTGGATTAGGGAAAAAAGTAGGCCAATGAATGGACTGATTTAGGGCCAGAGCAGACATCACCTTGGGCATAAAGGAAGGATTAGTCCTGAGGGAAACCCTGTCCGCATGGAAGATAATGAAGGGTTCGACTGCCATAAGGGCTTGTAATTCAGACACTCTTCTTACTGAAGTGATGGCTAGAAGGAAGGCTGTTTTCCAAGAAAGGAATTTCAACTCTGCTGTAGCAGCTGGTTCAAAGGTGGGGAAGAGTGAGCTTTTCCAATACAAAGTTAAGGTCCCAGGCTGGAGTGGGAGCTCTCCTGGGGGGTCTTAAATGTTTGGCCCCTCTAAAGAATTGCTTTAGCAAGGGGTGAGAGAAGAGGGGTGGCTCAGTATTCTAATGGGCTGAAATGGCAGAGGCATGAATTTTAATTGAATAGAAGGATAGGCCCTTGTGGAGCATTTCTGTTAAGTACTGTAGAATATGATGTAAGCTGGGCACCGTTGTGCCCACCCCCTGAGCCTGGCTCCAGGAACAATATCTTTTCCACTTTTTATCATAGGATTTTCTAGTACTAGGCCTCCTTGCCTCCAGAAGGACATCCAGTACCTGCTTACTGAGGAATGCTAGGGGAGAGTTCAAGGAATTAGCCAGGCTGCAAGGTTCAGGGTTTGAAACGGAGGGTGTAGAATCTGGCCCGCCTGCTGGGACAGCAGGGAAGGGGTCTGAGGCAGGTGCCATGGTTGTAGCAGTGTCATACTGTGCAAGAGGGGGTACCAGTGCTGGTGTGGTCAGTCCTGTGCAATCAGTATTGTCCTTGGCTTGTCCTGTTTGATCTTTAGTAGAACCTTTGACAGGAGAGGCAGAGGGGGAAAGGCATAAACCAAGAGGCTTTCCCAGGTAAAGGACAGGGCATCCACTTTCCAAGCTTGACTGTGGGGAGTTCCTGTGCAGAATTTGTTCAATTGGTAGTTCTGAGGGGAGGCAAACAGGTCTCCCTCTGGAGTCCCCCATTTGTTCCTCAGGAGGTTGAATATTTTGGGTTCTAGTTTCCATTCGTGTGGATCCATGAGATTTCTGCTTAAGTCTGCCAGTGAATTTAGTTTGCCTGGCAGGAATTTTGCTTGTAGGTGTACTTGGTAGCTCAAGGCTGTGTCCTACAGAGCCATGGCTAGTCTGCAGAGAGGGTACAAGCAGGTTCCCCCCACTTGTTTATGTACCACATAACTGTGGTGGTGTCTGTCTTTACCAATAGTTGTCCTGGAAGAATACGGTCTTTGAAGGCTGTCAGAGCATTCTGTACAGCTAACATTTCTTTCTGATTGATATGCAGGTGCATCTGTCTCTGGTTCCATTTGCCCTGAATGCACTGCCCTGCCATGTCAGCCCCCCAAACATAGTATGATGTGTCTGTTGTTAGGGTATGGGTGGCAAAGGGTAGATGAGTCCCTTGTTGTGGTAGCAGGCCTCTGCCCACCAGAGGAACTCTGTCTTTATACAAGGAATGATAGAGATCACTGTTTCCAGGTCCTGAGAATGTTGACACCACAGGCTTTTTAGATACCATTGGAGTTTCCTCATATGCAGTCTTGCATATGGAAGTAGTAGAATGCAAGAGGCCATGAACCCCAGAGCTTGCTGTATTTTCCTTGCAGATAGCTGGGGTTTTGTGGCCAATGGTTTCAAGTAGGTTGTCAAATAAACTTGTTTCGCCAAAGTGAGGAATGCCATCTGGGAAGTTGTGTTCAAGCTTGCTCCCAGGAATACAATCTGTTGGCAGGGTACTAGGTGAGATTTCTTTTCGTTGATGGTGTACCCCAGTGAGGTTAGAAGTTTCTTTACGAATGCCAAGTGTTGTAATAGCAAGTCCTGGCTTTCTGCCTGAATCAGACAATCATCCAAGTATGGGTAAATCTGAATATTTCGCTGCCTGCAAAATGCAATGGCTGGAGCTAGACACTTTGTGAACACCCTGGGCGCAATAGATAAGCCAAAGGGAAGTGCAGAGAACTGAAAGTGCATGGAGTCCACCCTGAAACGTAGGTATTATCTGCATGATCCTCTTATTGGGATGTGCAGGTAAGCATCCTTTAAGTCTAGGGTTGCCAGCCAGGCATCCTTGGCTAGCACAGGAAGAAGCTGTTGAAGAGTCAGCATTTTGAATTTTGGAACCACCAGAAAGGTGTTCAGAATAGAGAGGTCCAGGATAGGAGGCCAGGAGTTATCTTTTCTGGGTACCAGAAAAAGTTAAGAACAAAAACCTTGTCCCCTTTGTTATGCTGGGACAGGTTGAATATCCCTGATACTGAGAAGAGAGAAACTGCTGTTGGGCCTCGGCCCACTGATTTTGGGGTAGGTCTGGCCAACCATTTGGGGTTGGTAATGTGTGGAAGTGGAATCTGCATCCTTGGGAAACTATGTTCAAAACCCATTTGTCCTGGGTAATGAGTTTCCAGTTTTTTGCATGCAGGACAAGCTTTCCTCCTAAAGGAGCAGGTAGTAGAGCAGGGCTTGGAAGGTTTAAGGTTAAGTCACTGTTCCATTTTTCTGAAAGGGGATGGCTTACTACTCCCTGCTTTGGAAGTGGGAGCCCCCCACTGCTTAGATCTTGAGTAGTCCGAGACTATAGCCTAGGTGGTCTGCTGTTCCTGGGTTTGGACTGAGAAGGCCTGGAAGGGACTGGAAAAGGCCAGTTCTTTGAAGGCCAATGCCTACTGAATCTGGGAGGCTGTACTTGTAGGAAATCTTTAACAGTTTGCACAGATTTAGCATTTTCCTCCATACTTTTGAGGTTATATGTGAAGATTAACATTTTAAAGGCTAGATTATAAGAAAGGGGCATGCTTTTGCCATAAAGATTACATGAAGCCATTGACTTTTATTATGAGACAGCAGCTGGGTCAGCAGTCAAATGAGAAAAGAGACCTGTCATATCCAAGGAGACCCTACATTTTCTCTGAACCTTTTTAGGGACTGCCAGAATAGATACTGGTGTCCTGCAGGCACTTTATAAACATCTTCCACAGAATTAGGCATCTTGTCCTCTATAATATCATTATACACTACCTAGCTCTGGGGTAGTTCCTGAATACTCCCACACAAAAACATCATTAAATCTAGCAATCATATGAGGAAAAGTGAACACTTGCTTGGACTTGAGCTCAGATTCTCCTTCTGAAGACTCAGATTGACTGGACTCAGTGTCAGCTAGGAAATCACCTTTGTCCTCATCAGCTTCCTCATCATTCCCTGAAACAACAGGAAGGTCTCCAGCCAAACTAGCACTAGAGCCACGTATGGGAGCATGACTACCAGAATTAGCAGTCTGTGGAGCACTCTTATTCGAGGAAACCACATCTGCCTTATAAACAGCTATAATCTGATTATCAGGTGTATGATGAAGTTTCTGTTTCTTTTTCTTGTGAACTTCACTTCTAGATAAAATATCTGGGGACAGAGTATTATGTCAGGTAAGGGATCTCTTACCCCAGACTACTCCTGCACCTAAAGAGTTTGGTTCTCCCATAACCTCGCTGGGTACTGAACTGACTTGGAGGAAATGTCCAACTCCCATTCCACAGTGACCAGCAATGCTAAACTAAAGGGAGACGGAGCAAAAGGCAAAATGGTCAGTGGACCATGCAGTGGTTCAAAAATAATCACTAACCACAGGCTGAGGCATATTTTTATTTTGTTTCTTTTCTTTTTACATACCACTTTTGATGGGACAGGGACTAGAGTTAGGATCTATCAAGTCAGGGGAACAGATCACCAGCCAGAGTAAAAAACTGACAGTACTGGATAATGTTATCACAATGAGCACTTAGATAATGTATCACAATGAGCACTTACAGTTTCTAGTGATAAGTATGTCTGCACAACACAACTAAACTCTGCCAAATGGTGCTATTATCACACACACAAAAAAACTGAAATGTGTTCCAAATTATTTTCAACTGACAGAAGTTAAAAAAAATTCCAGTACACAAAGTCCAAACACCAGAGCAACCAATGTGCCCAACCACTGTTAAAAATTAGCTCCACAAACCTTAACAGTGTTAAATTGCCATAAAATAATGTTTAACAACTTAAACTATATTCTTGCCACAGAATGTAAACTGTCCACAATACATTCAAAATAACCTAATTTATGGTAAAAAGTACAGTTTTGTACCTACCATAAATGTAGATGTCCGAACTGGATAGCATCTGCAGTCATAACAAATGGGTTGTCCTGTCGTCAGGGCGCCCCGATTGACAGTTCAAAGTCGTCTGGGTCCCGGCGGATGATGTCGCATGCGCGCCTCATCTGCTGGTCTTGGTCGGTCTTGGCAGGCAGCAGCCAAGCCATTTTCCTCAGTGTTTCTTGCCCCAGATGCCAGTTGTACTGCCATTAAGGCCTGTAGTTCAGAAACCCTCCTTGCTGAGACTGAGTTAACATCTTCTGCCAAGAAGTAAGAGGGAGTTCTTTCTGGGGTATCTTCTGCTTGCCCAGCATGACTTTGCCCTGTTCTGTACCAAATAAACAAAGCTCTAGCTGAGAGATTCTGTGATCCACTGTTAAAAGACAGAGAAGAGTCACACGTAGTAAATAATGTATACATGCTGAAAAATCCAAGTTCTACAGTACTTTCTAGTCAAAACATGAAAATAAAGTGGAGTAACAGTAAAGACAGGTGCGATTAATTTGTGGTTCTGACTGCATGAGACAGCCCTAATGTTTAACAGCATACATATACTCTGCACTTCTGAGAGACAGCGACAGCTTCTTCAGCAACAGTAAAAACAAGCATTTGTCAAAGAGAGAAGCCAAATAAGCACTGCAACGGGCAAAATTATCTTTAGGAATTACTGTAAACACTGGCAGAAATAAAATATTAAAATAAATATTTGTTAAATAAACAAAAGTTGAAACAAAATAATAATAAAATGAAAGTAAGGGGATCCCCAGATGGGGCTTACCTGAGCAGTAAGCCAGAAAACTTTGCACTGGATCCTGTGAACTTTATTCTATGGATAGCAAAAAAAGAATGAACACTCACTTCCTGCGACGGCTGAAGGCTTCCCTTTCAGGATAAGCTCGACCAATCAACTATCACAGGAAAAGAGAAAGAGCGAGGGAGGAAGGCGAGTCTGACCTTTTGAAAGATGGCCAGTACTAGGTTACCATGACAGATAACCCAAAATGCCACAGAAGCAGTGGGAATGATGAACATGCACTGTCATCTTTCCCATTTGCTCAGGTGCTCAGTGAGACACATCTCTTAGGGTGCAATATATTTAAATACAGGCCTAATAAAGGATGAATAAAGTGGGGCTATAGCTTCTTTGAACCTCAGAGACATGGTGATCAAAGGAAAGGCTGTTATCAACATATGTACCCAATCCCTGAGATTAAGTGCATTGTTATTTATGTAAGAAGCAATAGTGATACTATGTTTACTAAAAGAAACTATGTTGCATTTCTTGGTGTTGACTATAAGTCCATCAAGCTTTTGTTTGGCTCAGCCCTTGCTGCAGAATTTGAGTACTGGAATGAGATTTGATAACTGCCCTCAGTTTGCAATCATCAGCAAACTTATTTAGCCGCGACCTCTTGATAGCAGCTTTTATCTCAAAGACATGTATACAAAAGATAAGGTGGCCTAGGATATAGCCCTGTGGAATACCAGTGGTGACATTTTTCCATCTAGAGCAAATATTCCCTGACCTGGATGGCATATCCTCTGATTTGGAGAATCTGTCGATAATCCCAGAGTGGAAAGTAATGTCAAAGGCCTGGGCAAGGTCCAGATAAACAAAGTGAATTGTACACCCTTAAACCATGGCAATAGTAACCCTTTCTAACAGTTCAACTAGGCTGAACAGGCAAGATCTGCCTTTTACAAAGCCTAACTTATGTGTTCCCAGAGATACAAGGTCACCTATATCATCATTTATTAGATAAACTAGAACATGTTCTACAGCCTTGCAAATAATACAAGTATGAATGACAGGCCTGTAACTCTCAGGGTAAGTAGATGGAGATGGACCACCTTTATGCAAGGTCACCACATCTCCATCCTCCACATCATGGGGACATAACCAGTGGAGAAACCTATGCTGGAGAATTAACGGAGGGGATTCTGTTAGTTCGACCTTTACATTTCTTAGCAGACATCAGGGTTACCGTCATGACTCATGGTAGTTGTAATTTTATTTATGGAATATGCCAAACTTGAATTGTTCCAAATTAATCTTGACAGGGAGATAGATAGGTGGGTGGGTAGTGTGAAGTTGGAAGAGAATTTGCCTTCAAGAATATTATCAATGTCCTTGGGGTCACAGGAGAAGGTACTACTGGAGGAAAATTTGATACTAAATTGTTGGTTACTAATATGCTTCTTAATGTAACTGAAGAATGTATTTATTTTACATTTGTTAACCGGGGGTGTCTGATTGAGCAAAAAAGGCCCTTTTTCAGCAGTGGCCCTGGGAGAAAAGCTCCACATAGCAAAATTACAGATACATTTAGACATCTAGACAATCAGTATACAAACAAATTACAATAGACATTTTTTTTACAGTGGTATGCAGCACATTAACAGTTACAGTGGAGAGAACAGACAACAAAATATTAATTTAAAAATATAGGTAATTAATAGATTTGTGGTGTACAGCTGAAATTTGGAACATAGTAGAATACATACATAGTACATAGGTAGAGTACATGCACTGTATATTAGCCAGTGTTTCCGAGTAAGAGTGAAAACTATTATCAAGTACTCTAGGTGTAGTATGTGTACCTTATTCGCTTTCACTAGCCTGGGGAGCAATCATGGTACTGCCAACTTTGCTTGAGATGTTGCCTAATGAGGTTTTTCAAGGTGGCTTTGGACGATGTGTTTTGTATGCTAGCAGGGAGAGAGTTCCATTTTTTAGCCACTGAACTACTATATAGTGTGTCTCTAAAGCTACTGTAGCTGTTGGTGATTTCTTGTAGTAGTCTGCTTAATGATCTAAGAGGCCTTTTGGCTGACTGATGTTGTACTAGGTTTTTGAAGGCAGGACACTTATTGGGGAGGTAACAGATAGAATGACAGAGGCAGAGCTGATTGTAGGTTAGGAGGTTGGGCAGTTCAAGCCAGTGGAGCTATCTCAAAGCAGTACAGTGATGAGTTCTATATGAGCAATTTGCAGCAAAGCAGGCAATTCTGTTATAGCAGGCTTCCATTTTGCTTAGTTCAGTTTTGTTGAGATTAGTCAGAAAGGGAGATGCATAGAGTAGGGTGAATAGAAGTTGGGAGCAAGCAATGGCTGATCTTGTGTTGTTGGTAAGAAATGGTTTGATACGGTAGTCATCCCAGTTTGGCATGTACTTTTTTAATAGTTAAGTTGAGATGACTATCAAATTTTAGGAGGGAGTCTATGGTTATTTCCAATAGCTTAGCCTGTGCCACTGAAGTTGTTAGGTTGTCTTTTGAATTAGCTGCAACCCTAAGCTAGCCTTACATTTCTTACTGGTAAGTTTGAGCAATGGATACCTTTTAGTGATGGCCAGCAGCTTCTTCTCTTCAGTGCTTGTTCATGTGGCAGTTTAACCATATGAATTTAGTTTTTAACTTGCCAGATTTGCATGGAAGCCTAAATGCATCTATCCGAGAGAGAGAGAGAGAGAGCAAAATTCAGAAGTAGGCATCAGCTTCATTTACAAGGTTTGCTAGGGAGCTATAACATTTATGATTATTAACAGCACTCAATACTAAATAAATGGTTTTGGAGTAATCACAGAATGTAAGAGAGTTTTTGTTGGCTACAAATCAGATTTTCATAGAGAAAAATCACAGCAAGATGGTCAGATTTGACTAGGGAAGAGGTAATAAATGGACTGGTGCAATTGGGAAATTTTTCTGTAAGAACAAGATCAAGAAGATTAACACCCTGGTGGGAAGGGAGACAGTTTGGCCAAATGCATTAGCATTTACCTTTCCGATTATGTACAGCGGTTAGTTCCTACACTTCATTCCTACCTCCATTATGTGGCACAGCACACTATGCTGGCCCAACAGTGGCCAGTAAAAAGAAGGAAAGAACAAAATGGGATCAAATAGCAGGAAGAATAGACAACAAAGCAACAGATGTAGTGCAGCTCTACAGCACAGAGAGGGGACAACAAGCCTCTCTGCAAAGCTGACAAACTAGGTTCACTAATTACATCACATACCAGAAGGCTATCTGCATGCAAAACTGTGTGCAAGAATTGAGTAAGGGGAGATCACCTCACCTTTTGGGAGTAACAGTGAGAAGGAAGGAAGAATGGTGAACCTTTTACTGGAGGAATGTTTCTTGAAAAACAGACCAGGTAAAAAAAAGAGGCGTGTTCCAGTCTTTGGCAATAGCAGAGACTTCAAGAGCTTGGATTCCACTCTGATTGCAGTTCTTGATTTTGACTCTCCAGTTTTTGCTGGAGCACTAGCTGCATTTTGAATGGCCAGCTTCTGCAGGGGTGGAACCTTACAAGCTTTAAATATCAGGGGGCATGAACAGTTTGGTGCACTGCTGCTCAAAAACAGTAAAGACCGCCAATATTCATCCTATTACGATTCAAACAAGATATCCTAGTCTACAACAGGTAAAGGAACCTCTCATCTTTGTTTTATATGACAAATTTCAATGCCTTCTTTTTCAAAAGCCTTGATGTACCTGCTGTGACTGATTTTTATACTGCCTCATTTTATACAGGGAAATCATTCTTTCTTATTAACTTACTAACTGCACTTCCTATGAGCACATTGCTGAAACTGGCACTTTTGTTCTGCAGTTGAGTTGTTAAACAGCACTGCATCCTTGCTCCTTGTTGGTATTGTACTGCTGTTCACTTCTGATTTGCTGACTGCAGTGGTATTAAGTTTAAATACTACACAATTACATCTTGTTGCTTTAGTACTTTTACTAAAGGTATTATTTAACAAAATACTACAGTGTTGTCTTTTGCTCATACTAGGTATATAAAAACAAATCTACTTATTATAGGTTCATAGATTAGTACTATGCTAACTGCCCTTGCGAGACATTTTAAGCCTAGCTAATTATCCTCTGTGAGATTCAAAACCTGTACCTTGTGTTTGTAAGGCAAACACTTTATCCATTAGGCCACCCTCCCAACCTCTCTGCTGGTAATGCTGAAGTTCTACTTGTTCTAATTACCATAGTGCTATGGTAATTAAAGTTATTGCTCTATGGTACCACAGCAGAGAGTACACAATTACCTTTGTGGTATACCTTTATTACTTGACTGACTGCTGTACTGTTACTGCACTTGAAACTACTCATTTATATTATCTGTTGCTATTACAGTTACTCCATCCATATCCAATGAGTTAGACTATCCATTGTTCATTGTTTTTATTGGCCAGATAGAATCCAAATTAGCATAGTGGATAAAGCTATTTAGTTGAATTTGCCACTGTTGGTGATTTCCTTATTAACCCTACATAGTCTATCACTTTAACAATTCTTTCTTTACCTTTTTTTTGCACAATGCAACTACTGCAGTAGTCACACCTCATTTTTATCCTTTAGCCATATCCCAGTGTATCACCTTTTTTTCTAGCCCAGTCAGTTACCCTCTTCCTAACCTATCCTACACCCCTTCATCAGTGCTGAAAAGTATGGAATCTCAGTCAGCTGTTTCCTCTTCTGTAGCCTGCCTGATTGCATTGGGTATTTTAAGTCAGTATAGTAACTGCCTATGTGTGGAAAAATACTGAAGTCAACATATTTTGTATTCTGTATATAAAGGGTTAAGCAGAAAAATGTTCACTGCGTGCAAACTGAAATGTTCTGGAAAATGTTGATCACTGAGGAATGCAGAAGTTAATCTTAAACTGCTGATAAGAAAGTTAATGGTGCAAGAATAACTGTGGTACTGGCTGGTAAAAACAAGTAATCAAACTATCACTTCTAATGAATGTTCTGTGTGCAGGAGGGTCTATATAAGGAGAACTCAAAGTACAACTAACCAGACTGCTGGCATACTACCATCATGTAGCAGGTCTCCATGCATGTAAAATAAAGCTGTTTTACTTGCTTACAAGAACTTGGTGTGATTCTTCCAGAATATGTTAGAAGAGTAAAATCTTACGACATAACTGGCGCCCAACGTGGCCTCCTGCACGCCGAATCGAACAAAGAGAGGCTGAAAACCTGCGCAGGTGGAGAGAGATCAGGCTCTCCTCGAATGAAAGACCTCCAACTGAAACAGGTTGAAATTAGAGGCCAGTCACTCTTTCCAGATTCAATCCGTGAGGTGGCAGCGAAACAGGGCGGAGGAATCACAAAGGTAAGCAAAACGTTATTTTTTTTGTTTCTGATTGGAATTTTTGTCTAAATTTTAAGGGACTAGTCAAGGGAGAAATTTAATTTTCTCAAAGTATAAGGAGTATATGTGAATAGATTCCATATACAAGAGATCTCAGGAACAGGAATGGTTTCTCATAAGAGAAATGGGAACAGGAACCAGTTGCATCAAAGGTGACGACAATCTGAAGATGAAAAGTTTATGTTTGATTTACACCCAAAGAACGTAAAATATTTAGATAAATGGAAAAAAGATCATGGGTTTAGTGGATGTTTAAATAAGTCAGAATGTCAAAATCTAGTAAGATTACTGTGCAAACAGGCAGGAAATAAGACAAGGAATCAAAAGAAGGTGGGGTTTCCCCAGGCACAGAAATGGCTGGAGGAAGCAAATAAAAGACATAGGGAACAAAATTTGAAAAAAGGGTGTGGTAATTCAAGTGAAAGAGATGTGTACTTTGTTAAAAAGGAAGATAATAAAACTTCCAAGTGTGCAGAACTAGAATAAAGACTCTCTTAGATAAAATAGAAGAACATTGGAAGCCCAAGGCAGATTAGACTTGCATTAATCAATGCGTTCAATCAGATGACAAAACCGTAGACAATTATCTACATCGTCTCACACAATGTTTTGATGCTCATAGTGGGTTGATTAAGGTAGAAAATCAGGAAAATGACTCGCCCTATGAACAGCAATTGAAAAATGCACTCCTAAAGGGCTGCCAGACAGCCATTGGTAACTTTATACAAAACATATGATCACACACAGGACAGCGTCTACAGCCCCTTATGGAGTATGCTAGACATGCTGAGAAATATCTGAAGGAAAAGAAAGATAAACAAGCCCAGACTTTTACAGTTAGTGAAGATGGAACTTTAATGTTAGTTCAGGGTTCCGCAAACCACGGAAGAGGGCGTGGCAGGGGAAGAGGACGAGGACGGGGAGGTGTAAGTCATTCTGAGGATTTCGAAGGTAGGCAAAGGAGGGGAATGTTTGGCGCGTAAGAAGGACATTTCGCCAGAGATTGCAGAGGACCGGAGAAACCGATGGTTGCTTCCGTGGTACCGCATGACTATATGACGGTCAAAAGACGTAGATGGAGGGTATGAGGAAGAAGAAGAAAGTGAGAATGGGGAAGTAGGTACAAGTGAAGACGATGGGTGGGGACAGGAAATGGCAGAAAATGAGAAATATCAAATGGTAAATCTAACAGCACTAGCATCAACTATGCAATTGGAATCCCAACCAGTGATCACATTGCAAGTTGAGGGCCGAGACATAGAATTTCTTTGTGACTCAGGGGCTTCTTAACGTTAGTCAGAAGTATTGCCATATCATCCGATGTTACCTCGGATGAATATGTGCTTGTAAAAGCAGCAAATGGTCATATTTACAAAGAGCCATTGTCCAAACCTCTGTGGTTTACCGACCCAGAGACGAACCAAACCATACGGTTCCGAGTAATAATTTCAAAAATCTGCCCAGTACATTTACTAGGAAGAGATTTAATGCAAGTGTGGCATAGCAGCCGTCCCAACCTCCACTGGGATGGTGGCAAGGAGAATTGAACCAAATAGTGCAATGCTATTAGAGGGGCAGGGAGATCTACATTACTGGTATAGTAATGATTTGATAGACAGGCCCCCAGAGTGTAGTGATGGATCTTACAAATTTGGCATTAAGCAAATACGGCATAACAAATCCGAAGGTGTCAGATCCATTACATTGCACAATGTATTACAGAAGATGTGCCGGACCTGATTTAGAATACGAAAAGAAATTTCTTAGTTTTAAAGTCACCAAACTAGTATTGCATAGCCTTTTTTGGGACACACTAGGTAATTCTGCAGTCACATGTAGCCTTACAAGGGATATGCAGCTGCTGTATAAGAATGAATTAACCACACATATTTCAGTCACGGAGGGTGAAGGAATGTCATGGTACCTCGTGGGTAAGAAAATAACTGAATGGGTAGGATGGACACCAGAACAGTTGGCAGGTAAGGCGTTCAGGTTCAAAAACTTAACTGGGTTACACAAGCCAGACCGACCATGCACCTCTGGGAAGACGAACCGATACAATCCCTGGGACATTATGACTATGTCTCCTTACCTCATGGAAGAATCTCAATTGCAGACGATTCCAAACTCATTATGGTCGCAGGGTCAGCACGATATCGGACTGATTAGAACGGCAGGACAGGTAAAGATTACACCCAAGTCAGAATTTAGACCTCATAAACGGCAGTATCCCTTGAGCAGAAAGGCAGATGAGGGCATTTTACCGGTAATCACAGCACTTTTGAAAGCTGGAGTATTAATTCTGTGCACAGACTCACCGTATCGCCCTTATTTCCAGTAAAAACGGATGGGACATGGAGGATGGTACAAGACTTACAGGCAATAAATGCCGCGGTGGTACCTCGGGCCCCATAGTCCCGGATCCGTCTATTCTGCTGAACGATATCCTTCCAACGGATAACTACTTTTCTGTAATTGATATCAGTAATGCCTTTTTCTATTCCCTTGCAGGAAGATAGTAGATTTTGGTTTGCATTTATGTTTATGGGCAAGCGTTATACCTATACCAGGTTACCGCAGGGATACTGGGAAAGTCCGACCATCTTCTCACAAGAGATGTCCACCAATTTGGCTCAGTTCCAACCCACCCAAGGGTGCCACCTACTGCTGTCGTGGATGATATCCTCCTGGCGACTACGAAAGAACTCTGTAAGTCCGAGACTATTCGACTACTACACTTTCTGGCACACGAAGGACATAAGGTAAACAAGTCTAAGTTACAATTTTGTAAATTAGAAGCGTTACCTGGGTTATACTATCTCTGGGAAGGGTAGGCGATTAGATGACAGTAGAAAGAATGCTATTTTACAAGCCCCCATGCCAACTACAAAAAGAAATGATGTCCTTTTAGGCATTACGAACTTCTGTCGAGTTGGATTCCCAACTATGCCGAAGAAGTGCACCCGCTATCAGACTTAATTTTGCAATACCGATGGCGGCAAAGATTTGCTGCACTGGACAGACAAGGCAGTACAGGCATTCACTAGAATCAAGCAACTGATAGCTGGGTCAGCGACATTGGGGTTTCCAGATTACAGTAAGACCTTTATACAGACTGTAGATTGCAAGTAGGGATTTATGACATCTGTTTTAATGCAAATGTATGGAGATAAGTTAAGACCATTGGCATTTTACTCTAGCAAATTAGACTCAGTAGCACGAGCATTACCACACTGTGTGCAAGCAGTAATTTCAGACGCTTTGGCGGTACAAGCGTCTGCCACGTTGGTATTGTTCCATGATCTTAAGTTAAAAGTCCCGCACTCTGTAGCAGTCATCCTTCTGCAGAACAAGTTAACATTTCTGTCACCTAGCAGACATTTATCTTGTATGACTACACTGTTATCACAGCCACACATGACAATTGAGAGATGCACTACCTTAAATCCAGTGACATTGCTACCTGTTGCTGAAGACGGTATCCCGCATGTATGCTTAGATCTCATACATTCTAAAGTTCTACCAAGACCGGATCTTAAAGATCAACCCTTACTACATGCGGACTGGACACTGTTTGTAGATGGGTCAGCACGCAAAACAGAAACAGGCACCACGCAGGTAGGGTATGCAGTTACTACTGCAACTCAGATAATAGAGGCAAGACCACTCCGTGGGAACTTATCCGCTCAAGCAGTGGAACTGATTGCTGTGACAAGGGCATGTCTCCTTTCGGAGGACAGGAATGTCACTATCTATACGGATAGTCAATATGCCTTCTCTACGGTACATGTGTTTGCTCAGCAATGGAAAAATAGGGGGATGGTTACAACCTCGGGGAAAGACATCATGCACAAAGAACTAATCCTTGAATTACTACAAGCCGTCCAACGGCCACGGGGTTTGGCCATCTGTAAATGCGCTGCTCATACCCGTGCTAAGGACCCGGTATCACTTGGTAATGCCCTAGCAGACAAAGCAGCCAAAGAGGCAGCTATGTCCAGTACCTTTTCACTTGAAACCACACCTACAGAATTACAACCAACAGATAAGTTTGATTTGCAAACCTTACAAGTCATGCAGGAACTTAGCACAGTACAGGAAAAACAACTCTGGACTAGGTATGGTGTTAGACAGAACAAAGGAATCTATGTGGGACCAGATAATAAATATGTTTTGCCTACTAATCTTTTTAGGTATGCAGCACTAGTCGTGCATGGCCCTTCCCATCTGGGCCCTGCAGCTATGGTTAGAATTATCCACCTTACCTTTTGGACCAAGGGTTTCATTGCATATGCAAAACGTTTTTGTCTATCCTGCATAGTATGTGCTAAATACCACGGGGGAGGGGTCAGAGTTGCTCGCATCATTTCCAACACCCCCTATCCATTTCATACAATATGTAGGGACTTCATCGAATTGACCCCGGCACAACTAAAGAAGTTTGTGTTAGTGATAGTAGATGCCTTTACTAAGTGGGTTGAGGCCTTTCCGGTGACACATCCGGATGCTCAATCAGTGGCTAAAATTTTGGTCAATCACATCGTCCCGCACTTTGGACTTCCTACACGCATCTACTCTGACAATGGCACAATCAGATCATTCAGAAACTGTCTACAGTTTTCCAAATTGAATTGAAACACCATTGTGCCTACCACCCACAGTCAGCAGGGTTGGTGGAACGCCACAACGGCATTCTAAAAGGCAAGTTAAGAAAACTCATGGCCGAGACACATCAGTCTTGGATTACCTGTCTACCTCTAGCTCTCCTTTCCATGCGGACAACTCCCACCTCAAAAGGAGTCACCCCATTTGAGTTGTTGTATGGGAGACCTTATTACGTCCCGCAGTGGCAAAACTTGTGAGGGGGGTGAGGAGATTGCATGAGGAAAATGCTGACCAATACTAACAGCTGTTTAACGAATGATTGTTTTTCAGGTTCAAGAGACGACAAATCACGGAAGTCATCGCAACTCCAATGGCAGTTCGGATTAAAGAAAGGTCCTCATGGATCCACCTAACGCATTGTAAAACATTTTAAGTTAGATAAAAAATTTAATTCCCCTGAGGAACAAACAGACAGCAGTAACCATGAAGGACAATAATGAGAATAAGAGAAAATGGTTCTATTGCAATATTTTATTGTTTATAACTATTGTGATTGTAATATTTTTGTTTTTTAATAAATCTAGCCATTCAAAAAGAGACAAACAAACCAGCTGGCATCCAAACTTTAATACATATCAAGCGATTAAATATGCATATGCATCCTCAATGAATGTCTCAAATTGTTGGGTATGTACTATAATACCTACTGTACATAGTGGCTTAATGTTAGGGACAGCCCCTCTGGGAACAAATGATACTTGGAATAATTTGTTGTTTGAAACCACAGATGTACCACTGTCAGGCAAGGTGGTGCTGCCTCTTCTGGGCCAAAACGGAACAGTGTGTTTTCAAAAGATTGGAAAAGTTAAGGTGGGGCTGAGCCAATGTAATTTGACAATAGTTCATAATTCTACCCTAGAAGGGCAGTGTGAAACCAAGTTTGGAGCTATAAAAAAAGACATCAATGTAAATGATACTAGTTTTGTTGAAAAAATGCTGTATGTATATGGCCTGTTATTTAAGGGGCTAAAGCCAAATGGGAGTTATGAATTTGCAATCAATATCACCATAAAAACGAATGATTGTTATTTTATTTGTGGTAGGAAAGCATATAAATCGTTACCATATGGCTGGTCAGAAAGTTGTTTTTTGGGATATCTGATACCAGCTATCAGACACGCAAATGTATTACCTCAAAGTAAAATACAAAATGCACGTTCTCTTAATAAACCTATTAATCCCGTAGGTAACATTGATGCATCATGGATTTATCACCATGACTTGGCACACGTCAGCAGCAAAGGACTCTCACATATGGACCTAGGCGATGATGTAATTGCATGGGCTGGTATTTTGCCAGCGTATGGGACAGTAAAATCCATCTGGGAACTGAGAAAACTGTCAAAACTGTTAGAGACTCTGAGTAATGCGACATTTTCAGCGCTAGAATTGGTGATGGACGAATTAACGGCAATGAGAACAGTAGTGTTGCAGAACCGTATGATTTCGATTTCACCCTAGCGGTGAAAGGAGGTACTTGCGCTCTCATACACGAGGAGTGCTGCTCGTTCGTTCCTGATAACGAGCATGCGATTCAGAGTCATCTTGAAATAATTCAACAAGTTTCTGAACTGACTACACCTGGTCCAAACCCCTTGACTGACTTTTTCCAAAACCTGTTTGTAAACTGGGGTTCTGTATTGATGAACATTTTAATTGCTGTATGTGTTGGTGCAATCATATTTTTGCTGCTTGGCTGCTGTTGCATACCATGTATCAAAATGATAATATCGAAGGTTATCTCTGCCAATGCTACAAAAGCATATTTCTCTGATTATGAGAAGGTATACAACGTATCTGGGATTGTGTAAAATAAACAGTATACAAAATGTTGTAAGGGGGGAAATGTGGAAAAATACTGAAGTCAACATATTTTGTATTCTGTATATAAAGGGTTAAGCAGAAAAATGTTCACTGCGTGCAAACTGAAATGTTCTGGAAAATGTTGATCACTGAGGAATGCAGAAGTTAATCTTAAACTGCTGATAAGAAAGTTAATGGTGCAAGAATAACTGTGGTACTGGCTGGTAAAAACAAGTAATCAAACTATCACTTCTAATGAATGTTCTGTGTGCTACGTGTATGTACGTGCAGGAGGGTCTATATAAGGAGAACTCAAAGTACAAGTAACCAGACTGCTGGCATACTACCATCATGTAGCAGGTCTCCATGCATGTAAAATAAAGCTGTTTTACTTGCTTACAAGAACTTGGTGTGATTCTTCCAGAATATGTTAGAAGAGTAAAATCTTTCGACACTATGCTTACTGAAAACTCTTTATTGTTACCTTACAATGATTCAATGTGTGAGAGGTGTAAGTACTTACCTAACTGGGAGGCTGCCTTCTCACCTCAAACCACATTTAGTAAGCACAGCACAGACACACAAACAGCACATCACCAAATCTGTTTATGAGGAGATTAACAGAAAACCGCCTAAGCCTCCCAAGCTAAAGACTAAGCAACGTCAGACATTAATATACACAGCAATACACCTATCTCCACCCTTCACACCCACACCTCTAAGAGTCATAAGGGTGCAGACTCCAAGCCCTTATGGCCCACTGAGACTGCATCAAACCATAGTAATGTTTTAATAATAGGTGACTCTGTTGTAAAGCATAAGGACACCATGCTCAACTGGCTTGATAAGGACAGGGTGACAGTCAACTGTATTTCTGGAGATAGGATCTGACATGGAACAACAAGGGCTCTTAGATTTCTTCATACCGACAAATATGATTATGACCTGACAGTAGTCCATCTGGGATCAAAACGTCCTTAGATCTGAGAGGAGCATGCAGAAGGATATGACTGAGCTTGCTATGCATGTGTCTGAAGGTGAAAAGACATTGGTCTTCAGTGGTATTTTGCCATCAACGAGAATTATGCCGATATTCAAAGAAAGATAACCGGCTTTAATAATTGGCTATGGAGCGGATGACATTCTAGAGAGTTCCACTATGTGTTAGCTTGGGAGGAGATGGCTGACAAGTCTTCCTGCTTTGCCAGGGGATGGCCTTCACCTCTTTTACCATGACTTCTGCAATCTGGCTAAAGTTTTTGATGTCCCCATCCTGCCTTTTTAGGCACAGTCCATTTGACGGACATTCCAGCCTAGTAAATTCTAATTTGGAAGGCATCAACATGGCTCTATTCAATGCCAGGGGTCTTAACAAAAAAATCAAAGCAGCAGAGACAAAAGACAAACTTGTCAAACATAAACTGAGTTAGCTGCCAGAAGGAAAAGCCGCAAAGTTCTTGAAGAAACTTTTATTATCCACAAACAAACAGACTGAGAAGCGCTTTCATTCATGTAACAATAATGAACTTCTTTAGATCAAGGTCTCAAAGTTGCAGGAAATCCTCGAGTTCGGGGATTTTTTTTAAATATATTACTGATATATATATATATATATATATATGGATATACACACACACGCACATATGTACACATACATATAAATGCACACAACACACACTTACATTAACATGGTTTCAGAGCAAAGAAAGCGCTCTCTCTTCCTGGGTATAATGCCTATTGCAATTTCAGACCCACTGGCAATTGTGGGGGAGTATCAGTATTTGTCTAAGATATCATCACCTCACAAAAGATTCCTTAGAAAGTACAGCTGTGTACACTTACCATAAATGTAGATGTTCGAGTGTATTCACTGTTGCAGTCATTGCATTTGGGGTTATCTGCTTGCAGTAGCCCTCAGTCAGTCTGATTAACAAAGTCTTGGGTCCTGCATCGGTTGCTGTCCCTTCTTCCATGATGTCAGGTCGTCAGGGGTACAAAACATGCAGCCGACGCCATTACATCAGTTTTTCTTGCCCCAGATGTCAGGTGCCTCCCTAATGGGAAGCAATTAAATCTATAAATACAAGGATATACCTCTAACAGAAAAGCAAATACACCAAAAAGCTTTTAGGGCATAGTAAGTGAGAGTAGATGTATAGCCAAAGGAAGAAAAGGGGGCTGGAGGGAGGGTAACCAGGACTGCAACAGTGAATACACTCGGACATCTACATTTATGGTAACTGTACACAACTGTACTATGTTCTTCGTATTTCACTGTTACAGTCATTACATTTGGGTAGATTCCCAAAGCTAAGGTTGGAAGGAGGAATTTAAATATAATTAGGACCAGCTATAAGGCCCTGCAAGACTGCAGTGGCAAAACCAGCCCTGGATTTAGAGAAAATTGGCAAATGATAATGCTTGGTGAAAGTATGTACAGAACTCCAGGCAGCAGCTTCTAAGATGTCCCTAGTAGGGACGCCCCTGAGAAAGGCTGTAGAGGTAGATGCAGCCCTGGTTGAATGGGGTTTGATGTCCTGTGGGATAGGTTTTCCATGGTGCTTATAGCAGAAATGAATCAGTGGCCTACCCATTTTGAAATGGTTTGTTTTGAAATAGCTTTCCCCTCTGTCCCTGCAGCAAATGCCACCAGTAGTTGTTCAGATTTCCTTTGTGGTTTAGTCCTGTCCAAGTAGAATCTAAGCTGTCTGTGCACATCTAAAGAGTGCAGTATCTGTTCTCCTTTGTTCTGTGGGTTAGGAAAGAAGGTAGGCAAATGAATGGACTGATTAAGAGTCACACTGGATACCACCTTGGGCATGAAGGAGGGATTGGTTCTGAGGGACACACTGTGATGAAAGGTTCCACTGCCATAAGGGCCTGTAATTCAAATACCCTTCTTGCAGAAGTGATTGCCAAAAGGAAAGCAGTTTTCCCGGAAAGAAATTTTAAATCTGCAGTAACAGCTGGTTCAAAAGGAGGAAGAGTGAGTTTCTCCAAGACAAAGTTAAGATCCCAGGCTGGAGTTGGAGCTCTCCTGGGTGACATTAGATTTTTGGCCCCTCTGAGGAACTGCTTGAGCAGTGGGTGAGAGAAGAGGGAAGGCTCTGTGCTATGATGAGCTTAAATGGCTGAGGCATGAATTTTGATGGAGGGAAAAGACAAGCCCTTACGAAGCATCTCAGTCAAGTATTGTAGAATCTGAGGAAAATTGGGCACTGCTGTGTTCATTTCTTGAGATTGGTTCCAAGCACAGAATCTTTTCCATTCTGCAGCATAAGATTTTCTAGTACTAGGCCTCCTTGCATCTAAAATGATATCCATCACTGATTTACTGAGGGATGGTAAAGGAGAGATTAGGTAATTAGCCAGGCTGCTAGGTTCAGGGTTTGCAGCTGAGGGTGCAGAATCATGTCCACCTGTTGAGGCAACAGGGAAGGAAGTCTGAGGCAGGTGCCATGGAACCAAGCGTGACACACTGCGCAAGAGTGGGTACCAGTGTTGGCGAGGCCAGTCTGGTGCAATTAAAATCGTCCTTGGCTTGTCCTGTTTAACCTTTAGTAGTACCTTGGAGAACAGAGGCAGAGGAGGAAAGGCATAAACTGATAGGTTTTTCCAGCTGAAGGATACAGCATCCACTTTCCAAGCTTGCTTATGGGGAAACCTTGTGCAAAATTTGTCCAGTTGATGGTTCTGGCGGGAGGCAAACAGGTCTATATCTGGGCTCCCCCATTTGCTTGTCAACATGTTGAAAATCCTTGGTTCCAGTTTCCACTCAAGTGGGTCCATGAGGTTTCTGCTTAGTCCTTCTGCCAGTGTATTTAGTTTTCCTGGCAGGAATTGAGCTTGTAGATTCACCTGGTAGCTCAAGTCTGTGTTCCACAATGCCATGGCTAGTCTGCAGAGGGGGTAAGAATGTGTACCCCCCTGCTTGTTTATGTACCACATGACATTGGTGTTGTCCGTCTTTACCATTAGCTGTCCTGGAAGAATGTGGTCCTTGAAGGCTGTCAAGAGCATTTTGTACAGCTAATATTTCCTTTTGATTTATGTGCAGGTGCATTTGATTTGGGTTCCATTTGCACTGAATGCACTTCCCTGCCAGGTGAGCCTCCCCCATGCATAGTCTGATGCATCTGTTGTTAAGATTTGTTTGGCAGGGAGTAATGTGAATGGTAGTCCCCTGTTTTGGTGGCAGGCCTCTGCCCACCAAAGGAACTCTAGGCGTAGGCAAGGTATGATAGGAGTCCTTGCTTCCAGATCCTGTGAATGTTGACACCATAGGCTTTTGAGATACCATTGTAGTTTCCTCATATGCAGCCTTGCATATGGCATTAAAAGAATGCATGAGGTCATGAACCCAAGGCTTGCAGTATTTGCCTTGCAGATAGCTGGGTTTTTCTGGCCACTTGTTTGAAGTAAGTTGTCAAATGTATCCATTTCTCTGGCATGAGGAAAGTCATCTGGGAAGTTGTATTCAAGCTTGCTCCCAGGGATATCATTTGTTGACAGGGTACCAGGTGGGATTTCTTTTCATTTATGGTGAACCCCAGACAAGTCAGTACCCTTTGAACAAAGGCCAGATGATTGAAAAGAATGTCCTTGCTTTCTGCCCGAATTAGACAATTGTCCAGGTATGGGTATATTTGAATATTTCTTTGCCTGCAAAATGCAATGACTGGAGCTAGGCACTTTGTATATACCCTGGGTGCAGTAGATAAGCCAAAGGGCAGTGCAGAGAACTGATGGTGCATGTAGCCTGCTTTGAAGCGTAGGTATCTTATGCAAGACTCCCTGATAGGGATGTGCAGAGGGATGTGCAGGTATATTTCTTTTAAGTCCAGTGCTGCCAACCATGCATCCTTGCCTACCATAGGAAACAGCTGGTGAAGAGTCAGCATTCTGAATTTTGGAATCACCAGAAAGTTGTTTAGAATAGAAAGGTCCAGGATAAGATGCCATGTATTGCCTTTTCTGGATTTAGCTTTATCTTCCATCTTTTTAAGAACTTCCTCAGCCTTGCTGCCAATCAGGCTGTCCTGATTTAAGGGAGCATCCAACAATTTAGCTTTAACATGATCAGGCAAAGATTGCTCCTTAAGCCAAGCATGCCTTCTGAGCACAGACCCAGCAGCAGCAGCCCCTGCAAGAGGCCTCTAATGAATCAAATCCACATTGCAAAGTATGTTTTCCAACCTGTTCAGCAGAATTCATTAAATCCTGTAATTCTTTATTTTCAGCGCAGTCAGGAATTAACATCATTTTCTGTTTAAGCAATCCAATAACATGTTGATATTTTAACATATGAAACTGGCAGTTTAAAGCCCTAATGGCCAAGGTTGCAGAAGTGTAAACATTCTTACCCCATCTATCCAGCACCCTGGAGCCTCTATCTGAGGGGGTAGGATTTTTAGCAGTAGAAGTCTTAATGCCTTTGGGTCCCTGTGAAATAGTATCTGGATCCGCAATAGGATTTTTAAAAAGGGGCTTGTGAGAGTTAGGAACCCTGTAATATCTGTCAGGTTTTCTGGGAGCAGGAGGGAAAGAATCAGGGGCCAAAATAGATTCTGAGAAAGCATCATCAACAATGTCTAGTACAGGAGGTATAGCTAAAGGCCTATGCCGAGGCAGGAGTAAGAAATCCCTAAGCCTCTTTCTTGAATCAGAAAAATCCTGGCTTTCCCAGTGGAAATGCTCCCGTAGAGTATGTAAGGTTTCACCAAAAGAAAAATCCTCTGGAGAGGAAGCAGAGGGAACAGAGTCCTCTGCATCAGAATCCTCATAAGTAGATAAGGGCAAATACAGAACATCAGAAGAATCAGAAAAATCAGAATCCTGTTCAGAAGATTCATAAATAACTTCAGTCCTAGGTCTCTTAGAAGTGGGAGGTTGGCTTCCCCTGATTAGAGTTATACGATCTTCAGCCATTCTTATCATTTGTTTTTTAGGCATGGAGGCCTGAGCATGCGCGGCCTGGGCGTCAGTTTCTTAGGCATGGTTCGAGATTTTGGCCTAAATGAAGAAGGAGGCGTCGGTTTAATATGCAAGTCCGTAGGCCTGAATACACCCTCAGACGCCGGTGCCTGCACAGCGGCTCCGGACCCATCCAAGGTAGAGACATCCACAGGTTCCACAGTTGAAGCATCTCGCGGCATACCAGACTCTGAATGGGTCTGAGTAGAGGCCTGCGAGTCAGAAGTAGCGGGTATCAGGGGCTGAAAAAGCGTCTCACTGAGTACCGGCGAACTGGCGACTGGCTTAGGAGAAGCATCGTCAGCAGCTTTGGGCCTCAACGGCCTGTCTCTGTCTTTATCTTTGCATTTTTTCAGAATCCCGGTAGTCGGAAGGCTAACCGACATTTCTGGATAATTAAACCGAGAAATTAAATATTTAGAAGTGAAAATATACCGACAATGGATAGTGCGCTGTTTAAATAAAGCACAAAACCCTCAGCAAGGCACGTTGTGGTCAGGGCCTAGGCAAGGAATACAGTACGAATGAAAATCTTTGTGAGGTATTTGCTTTCCACAAGTAATGCAATTATTAACTTTTGAAAAATAGTCCAATAGCACAAACACAAGAGCGGACAACTGACCGTAAATTCCACTGTTTATTTAAACGAGAAAATGGTAAGTGCTTTCGGCTGTGTTACTCCAGCCTTCATCAGACAAAGTTAAAATGCTGCTTGTACCAATTTTATATTGCTACCAAATTAACAATTATCCAATAAACCAATTCATTGTTCAAATACTAATTAAATCAAGTACTGATATAATATATATAAACACATAAACACTTCCTTTTTACATAAAAAATATATAAAATAAAAAAAATATATATATATATATAATATGACTATAATATCAATATACACCATGAACTAATATGATGATTTTATTTTATTTGGTGTTCCTACCCTTACGTGATGTAAATATAAATATGGTAATATCCAAAATAAATAAATGGATAATATATATGCATTTAAAAACATATTATGAATATTTGTTTTGAAAAATACATATGATATAAGCATACATTTTAAAACCCATATTGAATAAAACTACCTTCATGAGTGTATAATGAATGATATATAATTTTACTATAAAACATATTAAAAATATAATATATGTTAAAAATATTGTTTAACCACATATGGGAAATGTACCTGTATTTACCTATTAAGAGCTCTTAATTTTAAAATGCTGGTGATAGAAATAGAATCATTTAAACCTGGGAAAACTGTGGCATTTAAAAATACTTGCCACCAGTATTCCTTTGACTCTAATATGATCTTCCAAGGACCTAATCTGGGTGAAGAAATGACTTGTTCCAATACTAGAAACTTGAAATTATGTGTTGAATATTGCATTATGTGTCTGTATAATGCATTATTTTCTGAATGCCTACTGATGTCATAAAGATGCTCATAAATACGCTGCTTTAATTTCCGTTCAGTCTTACCTATATAATAGGCTGAACATTGTGTACATAAGGCTGCGTACACTACCCCAGAGGTATTACAGTTGTATCTTCCTTTTACTTGTATACCGACACTATTTATGCATACCTGCTCGGTTTCCTTAATGTGTGAGCAATACCTACACATATTACATTTTCTCATAGAGCCTGTGTGATTTCTCTGTGAGTTTGAAACAGTATTACACCAATCCTTTAAATTGCTATCTCTTTTATATATAATAGAAAAATGTGCCCCTAATAGATTTACCAATGGTACATCCCCTTTTATAAAAAAACAGTTTTTTATAATTAGCTCCTTTATGAGCTCCGAATCCTGCGTGTAAGTGGTAATGAAAGAGGTATTACCCTTGTTGAAATTTACCTTATTGAAATTACCCATATTACAATGTGGGTCACCACCAGAAAGTACAGTTTTGTACCTACCATAAATGTAGATGTCCGATAGGAATGCATCTGCAGTCCTTACAAATGGGTAGTCCTGTCGTCAGGCAGCCCTTCGGTCGGCCGGATTCCAAAGTCTGGGTCTGGCTTCGGCTGGTGTCGCACTTCACCCGACATCATCGCGGCAGTTTTTCGGGTATAAAGGCATCAGCCGACGCCATTTTCCTCAGTGTTTCTTGCCCCAGATGCCAGGTGCCCTCTTGGATGGCTAAATTTGGATAAATGCCAATGTTTCCAAATAGTAGAGAGCAAACACCTAAAATAAGCATGTATGTACATATATACAAACAAATACACCATAATAGATCCCCCCCAAGCTAGCTGAAGGATGGCAAATACCCTAGGAGTACCACAGAGGGGAAGGTGGGTAATCCTGACTGCAGATGCATTCCTATCGGACATCTACATTTATGGTACGTACAAAACTGTACTATGTCCTTCAAGGATGCATCTGCAGTCCTTACAAATGGGTAGAATACCATAGCTAAACTAGGGGAGGAGGAAAAAGGAGAGATTATGGTGTAGTTAGGATCCCTTGCAAAACAGCAGTGGCAAAACCTGCTCGGGATCTAGAGTATAAAGGTAAATTGTAATGCTTGGCAAACGTATGCACGGAGGTCCAAGTAGCAGCCTCTATAATGTCCTTGGTAGCCACTCCTCGTAAGAAAGCTGTGGTAGTGGCTGTAGCCCTTGTGGAGTGAGACCTGATGTTCTCTGGAGTTTTCTTTCCATGGTAGGAGTAACAAAATCTAATGCAATTTCCTATCCATTTGGAGATTGTCTGTTTTGAAATTGGTTTTCCTTCCTTTCCTGTTGCATATGCTACCAGAAGCTGGTCAGTTTTTCTATTGGACTTGGTCCTGTCCAGGTAGTAGCGTAATTGTCTATGTACATCCAAGGTATGCAAGAGTCTTTCTCCCTGTTCTGTGGGTTGGGGAAGAATGTAGGTAGGTGGATAGCCTGATTTAAAGACACTCTGGATACCACCTTAGGCATAAATGTAGGATTTGTTCTCATGGACACTCTATCTTGATGGAAGATCAGGAAGGGTTGCACTGCCATTAATGCCTGTAGTTCAGAGACCCTTCTTGCTGAGGTGATTGCCAGCAGGAAAGCAGTCTTCCAGGATAAGTATTGTAATTCTGCTGTTGCTGCTGGTTCGAAAGGGGAAGTGTCAATTTTTCTAGCACAAAGTTCAAATCCCATGCTGGCAATGGTGGTTTCCTGGGAGGTTTTACATTTTAATTCCTCTCAGAAACTGTCTGAGCAGAGGATGAGAGAAGACAGGAGGATCCAAGCTGTATTCTGCTGAAATAGCTGATGCATGTATCTTGATGGAAGAATAGGACAGGCCTGTATGGAAGAGCTCTGCCAAGTACTCCAGGATGTTGGCTATGTTTACCAGTGCCACATCTTCTCCCTTTGCAGTACTCCAAACGAGATATCTTTTCCATTTTGCTGCATAATTCTTTCTTGTTGAAGGTCTACGAGCCTCAAGGATTATGTCTTTAACCCTTTGGGATAAATTTGGGTTAATTGCTCTTATGCAATGTTCCAGGCAGTTAGCTGCTAAGTTTTCAGGTTTGGATGCAGGATGTTGTAGTTGTTCTGTGTTAACAGTAATGGGATCAGGGGTAGTGTCCATATTTGTTCCCGAGACATGCTCCTCAGCAATGGGTACCAATGTTGTCTTGGCCAGTCTGGAGCTATCAGAATGATCCTTGGACGTTCCTCTTTGATCTTCAAAAGCACCTTGTGCATCAAAGGAAGTGGTGGGAATGCGTATGCTGTCAGGTTTTTCCAACTGAAAGATAGGAAGTCCACCTTCCAAGCAAGTGGATGGTACGTCCTTGTGCAGAATTTCTTTAGCTGGTGATTGAGTGGGGATGCAAATAAGTCTATTTGTGGTAATCCCCATTCTCTTGTGATGGCTTTGAAGATGTCCGGATGCAGCATCCATTCGTGGGCATCTGTGGTAGTTCTGCTTAATATGTCTGCTAGAATGTTTTCTTTTCCCGGCACATAAATTGCTTGTAACTGAATGTTGTAGCTCAGAGCCACATCCCATAGGTCCAGTGCCAGCCGGCATAGAGGATATGAATGTGTGCCTCCCTGTTTGTTGATGTACCACATAACTGTGGTGTTGTCTGTCCTTATCATCAGCTGACCTTCTTGGAGAAATGGTCTGAATGACTGGATTGCCAATTTTACTGCCAGCATTTCCTTTAGATTTATGTGCAGGCGCAGCTGGTCTTGAGTCCATAAGCCTTGCATGCACTTGCCCAGCATGTGTGCCCCCCAACCGAGGTCTGAGGCATCTGTCGTGATGGTTTGGCTTGGTTGACTGTTGCAGAAGGGCAATCCTGTGTTTGATTGACAGGCCTGAGCCCACCATAGGAACTCTTGCTTCAGGCATGGGATTATTGGAATTTTGGTTTCTAGTGTGCTTGTGTTGGGACCACAAATTCTTTAGGTACCACTGTAGCTTTCTCATATGCAGTCTGGCATGAGGGACCAGAATTATGCAGGATGCCATGAAGCCTAGGGCTTGTAGTACTTTTCTTGCAGTTAGATGGTTCTGCTTTGTTAATGCCAAGAAGTAGAGAGGTAGTTGCTCTTTCTTTTCTGCAGTTAGGAATGCCATTTGTTTTGATGTGTCCAGCTCTGCACCCAGAAAGGTTATTCTTTGGGATGGAATCAGCCTTGACTTTTATATTGACTGTATATCCCAGGGCTTGCAGCAGGTAAATGACTCTTTGTAAGTCTTCTGTTAGCTTGCTTTTGTTGTCCGCTTGTATCAGGCAGTCGTCCAGGTAGGGATAAATTTGGATCCTGAAGTCTGCAATGAGCAATTACTGATGCCAGGCATTTCGTGAACACTCTGGGCGCAGTAGATAAGCCAAAGGGCAATGCTGAGAATTGATAATGCTCTGATCCTGCAAGAAATCTGAGGTATCTTCTGCAAATTGGTCGTATGGGGAGGTGCAGGTATGCCTCCTTGAGATCTAGAGTTACCAGCCAAGACTCCTTGCCCAGCATGGGAAGAAGCTGCTGTAGGGTCAGCATTTTGAATTTTGGAACAATGAGGAATGTGTTTAAAGCGGACAGGTCGAGAATAGGCCTCCATTTGCTCTCTTTCTTGGTACCAGGAAGAGTCTGGAGTAAAATCCCTTTCCTTGTTCCATAGATGGTACTTTTTCCACAGCTCTCATTCTTAATAGTTGAGATATTTGCTTTAGAGCTTCTGCCCTTTGAGTACGTGGTAGGTTTGGCATTCCTCTCTTTCCTGGTAGAGTATGGAAATGGAACCTGTAACCTTGGTCTATAGTTTGCAAAATCCATTTTTCCCTTGTGATGCAATGCCAGTTCTTTGAAAATAAGGTTAGCTTTCCGCCTAAGGGTGCTTCCAGTTGTTCCCTGGTAGGTGGTGCCACAGCCAAGTCACTGTGATTGTGTTATTGTAGTGGTGGTGGCTGCGTCCGTGCCTCGCTGGTTGTACCTTGCCACTGGCGTCCCCTGTAGGCACCCCTGGATTGGTTTCTGCCTCTTGAATGCCTATTCCTGCCTCTCTGTGTCTTAGAGGAGTCCGGAAAGGACCAATTCTTGGAGGGCCAGTTCCTGCTAAACCTTGGAGGTTGAACCTGTAAGAAATCTTTCACTGTTTGTACAGATTTCGCCTTCTCTTCCATCTTTTTTAGTACCTGCTGTGCAGGGGAACCAAATAAATTGACTTTGTCCATGGGTGCATCCAAAAGCTTTGATTTGACATGGTCTGGTAATGCCTGCTCTTTCAACCATGCATGTCTTCTGATAACTGTGCCAGTCATGGCTGATCTAAAGGAAGCCTCCAGTGCATCATAGCCACATTTTAAAGAATGGTTACTAACCTGCTGTATGTTATGTACCATTTCCTGAACATATTTTTTATCTAAAGATTCTTCAGAGGACAGCTTTTTAGTTAACTGGTCAAGCATAAACTCTTGATATTGAATCATATGAAATTGGCAGTTCAAAGCCCTAGCTGACAAAGTAGCAGAGGTGTAAACTTTTTTACCCCATCTCTAAGGA
The DNA here is from genome assembly GCF_019279795.1 of Protopterus annectens. NCBI lineage: Eukaryota > Metazoa > Chordata > Ceratodontiformes > Protopteridae > Protopterus > Protopterus annectens. Next base: position 973,065,182 of record NC_056747.1, read on the forward strand.
CCTGGATTCCCTTTCAGAGGGGAGGGGGTTTTTAGTAGATGCAGTTGCTACAGCTTTAGGGCCCTGGGATCTGCAAAAGGAGCCTTGTATAAAAGGTGATGAGTGTCCGGGACCCTGTAGAACCTATCGGGCTTAGCAGGGGCCGGAGGTAATGAATCAGGAGCAGTGCAAGCATCATTAAATGCATCATTTACAACAGAAAGAACTGGAGGTATAGCTAAAGGCCTATGTTGTGGCAAATGTAGAAAGGTTCTAAGCCTTTTTCTGGAGTCAGAGAAAACTTGGCCCTGCCACTGAAATTGTTCCCTCATAGCATGCAAGGTTTCCCCAAAGGAAAATTCCTCAGGTGGAGAGGCTGAAGGAATGGACTCTTCAGCATCAGAGTCTTCGTAAGGAGAATAAGGAGCCTCAGGAGGGTCTGTATGTTCTGAGTCATCAGAGGAATCATCTGTGGATACTGGCTCAGGGGGCTCTGCTCTAGGCCTCTTCTCTGGAGGTGGATGAGAGGTCCTGTCTGGATGAGGCTGGGATCCACAATTAAAGAGATGACATCCTCAGCCAAAGAAAGCATATGGGAACTGGTGCTGGGCCTGTGAGAGGGGTTTGGCAGGCACCGTTTTTGAAGCTTTGGCTGCTTTAGCCCTGGCAAAGGCCTTAATAGACATGGCTGCAGGAGGCCTAGCAGCTCCACGTGCAGGGGTTGAAATATCCAAGGGAATAGTGTCTGATAATTCCTGAGAAACCGCAACAGAAGGTTGGATTTCAGAAGCCGATTCTACCAGGTTAGAAGAGGCCTCGGTAGAAGGCATGGTTTCAGCTGAAGAAAAAAACGCTTGCTCGGTTTCGGCTGAAACCGAGACACTCGCAGTTTGCTTAACCGCGGTTTCGGCCGAAACCGCGGACCGCGAGTGTCGGTCCTTTTATTTGCGGTTTTTGGTAATTTGTGTAGTCGGAGGATCCGACGGCATAATATAGGCAAAATCAGAGCCGAAAAACTGTTCAGCAAACTCCGACCGACGTCTAAGCGTCCGTCGGTTAAAAGAAGCACAGGCTAGACAAGCTGCTACGTCGTGGTCTCCTAAACAAGGTAAGCAGTAGGAGTGGAAATCTTTATGAGGTATTTGTTTCCCACAAGTTAAACAGTTATTCACTTTTTCTGACATCGGCTGAGGCAAGAAAGAGTCCCCAACGGGGTACTTAGCTTTTTAGAAGTCTTCCTAGTAGTATTCCGTAGTAGTATTCTCTGGTTCTGACCTACCGGCACTTGCGAACAGCTTCTGCTTAGCCGCAAGAAAGACTGAGGAAAATGGCGTCGGCTGATGCCTTTATACCCGAAAAACTGCCGCGATGACGTCGGGTGAAGTGCGACACCAGCCGAAGCCAGACCCAGACTTTGGAATCCGGCCGACCGAAGGGCTGCCTGACGACCGGACTACCCATTTGTAAGGACTGCAGATGCATCCTTGAAGGACATCTATTGTTGTTCTCCATTGTTTCTGATAACTGTTCAATAGTATGTTGCTCTGTGGAGTGTGAAATAATAAAATCAGCTCCTTCCAATAATGGTCTATAAAAACCACTTTCCCTCTTAATAACCACTTCATGTATTATAGTTTGAACAAATTGCTCTGGATATTCCCTATTTTTAAACATACTAACTATATACTGACATTCATTGATAAACTCATCATAATCAGAGACCATGCGTGCTGCTCGCACTAACTGTCCCTTCAATACAGCCTTTTTTACATGCTGAGGGTGATGACTTTGAAAATGCAAGAATTTATTAGAATATGTTTTTTTACGATGTATATTGGCTTTTAATTTATTTTTCACCCAGTCTTTTTGCAAGAGTACATCCAGATATGCTATACTATTACTATCCAACTCATATGTAAAAACCAAAAAATCAGTAGTAGAATTTATATATTTTATGAATTGTTCAACTAACTCTATGGGTCCTTTCCAGAGGAGAAATAAATCATCCAGAAATCGACTATATAATCGTATATATTGCATGAACTCGGATGGGAACAAAAATCTATGCTCCCACACCGCCATGATGACATTTGCGTATAAAGTACCTACGGGGGAGCCCATCGACACCCCCTTAATTTGCTTGAAATAGTGTCCATCATGGTAAATGTAATTGTTAGATAAAACAAGTTCCAAAAGATCAACAAGTGCATTGAGTTCATCCTGAGGTATACGTAAAATTTCAAAAAAGAAGTCAGTGAACCAACCAATACCCAATTGTTGCGGTATACAAGTGAATAGATCCTTAACATCCACTGTAATAAATACCACTTCATCTATTTTATCAATAGGTAAACTGTTAACCTTAGTAAGAAAATCCCATGAAACACGACAAATATATTGTAAGCTTTTTATCTTTTCTTTTAACTTCATATCAATGTATTTTGCTATATAGTAAGTTTTGGAGCCAGTACCATCCACTATGGGACGCATAGGTGGATGCTGCACGTTCTTATGTAGCTTGGGTACTCCAAACATTACAGGAATCTTGGGATTTTTTACTTGCATGTAATAATATGCTTCATTTGTAATCTGCCCCTGCCATAACATATCCTCAAGTGTGTAGTCAATTCTAGAATATGAAATATTTATCTCATTAATAGATGCTTCAGAATATGCTTCATCGTACAAAATATTCAATAATTTTTGATTATAGTCATGTACATTCATAATCACAAGTCCACCCCCTTTATCAGGTTGCATAATACGCACATCACTAGTGGCTTTTAGTTCACTTAAAATGTCTTGTGCCCTTGAAAAGTTATTAAAATGATTACATTGTCGATTCTTTTGCTGCAACAAATGCCTAAAATCAAGCTCACATATTTCTTCAAACAGTTTTATTCTGGGATGTAATGGTGGATTTTTTACACTAGGAATATACATGGAGCTAATTTCCATCCCAGGCGCTTCTTGGTGCAATACTGCTAAATTCAATTTTCTCGTGAACAACTTGAGTTCAGTTAATAAGTCAGTAATTTTAGCCCTTTTTGCTGGTACATAAGTTAGGCCTTTGCTGAAAATATCAGCATGTTCAATGGTTAAAGTAACTTGACTGTAATTGTGAATGTGATAATCACCAGTAGTGCTCGTAAATAAGCTCATAAGCGTTGTCATCATACAAAGAATTGTTATTGAAACTTACAACATTTAACTGTAGTTGTTCCGAGAGTCCATCCTCTGCCTCCTCCATACTTTCCCATTGTTGTTTCTCGAATTGTACCCCTCCTTGTTTCGGAGCCTCTCTGAACGACGAAGATCGTTGTTTTCTTAAGGGAATTGCTGCACATTATTTTCCTGTTGATTTTGCACTTGCACGCCATTGCTGTTTCCAGGCAGAAAAAACGCCTCTGCTTTATCATCACATTTCTGTCCTCGTGATGGTTTTGGGTAGGCTCGACCTTTGGAATAATCCATCTTGTCTCTTTCCAGTTTTCGGGTCTTCCTTTCCACCACCACTGTACTACATTTATCAATTTGCGTGAAAATCTCATAATATTGATTTTCACATGCAGTGAATGCTGTTTGCTGTTTGATTTTGCCATCCAATTCTTTTATTTTAATGTTCAACTCATCCATCATGATTGAATTATGCTTGATAAGTACTTGGAGAAACTCACACCCCTGTCGATCGAACAATTGCACTAAGTCCTTGTGCAAGGCACTGTTCTCCTTCAGACCTGTGGGATATTTCCAATATCTGAGCCCTTTAGGCACTTGCTGCCTTTTTATACATTCATTAAAGTAGACATTTTCATGAACCAGTTTCCGATACCTCCATACCAGATCATGAAATTCATCCAGCATGGTGGAAAAACTTTGAACGTTAGTATTCCTAACCGTGTTATTTTGCTGCACCTGATTTAACCATTGGTGCAGCTGAAAAGAGTCATTATTAGAGCCATCTCTTACATTGCTGCCGGATTCATGATGGTGTATCTGACCCGGCGGTATACTGTCCATACTTCCAATACTGTCGAACCTATTATTACCATGGTCTGGCAATCTTGCAGTGCCATTATTGCCAGAAAGTTGCTGTATTAATTGGGTTAAACTTGTAACCGACTGTTGCAAGTTTTCAAATTCTGCCCTGGTGACCACAGTTGCCACATCTTGCGTGCTGCCAGAAGACATACTTAATCATGAACAAAAAAACAAACTGTATGAAAAATAGTCCAGTAGCACAAACACAAGAGCGGACAACTGACCGTAAATTCCACGGTTTATTTAAACGAGAAAATGGTGAGCGCTTTCGGCTGTGTTACTCCAGCCTTCATCATGCTTATATCATATGTATTTTTCAAAACAAATATTCATAATATGTTTTTAAATGCATATATATTATCCATTTATTTATTTTGGATATTACCATATTTATATTTACATCACGTAAGGGTAGGAACACCAAATAAAATAAAATCATCATATTAGTTCATGGTGTATATTGATATTATAGTCATATTATGTATATATTTTTTTTTTATTTTATATATTTTTATGTAAAAAGGAAGTATTTATGTATTTATATATATTATATCAGTACTTGATTTAATTAGTATTTGAACAATGAATTGGTTTATTGGATAATTGTTGTATTGGTAGCATTATAAAATTGGTACAAGCAGCATTTTAACTTTGTCTGATGAAGGCTGGAGTAACACAGCCGAAAGCGCTTACCATTTTCTCATTTAAATAAACAGTGGAATTTACGGTCAGTTGTCCGCTCTTGTGTTTGTGCTACTGGACTATTTTTCATACAGTTTGTTTTTTGTTCATAATTATTAACTTTTACTGACATCGGTAAAGAGCAAGAAAAAGTTTCCCCAACAGGGTACTTAGCTTTAGTTGAAAACTTTGGTTCTGAAACTCAAAAACGAAAATTTCAGGAGTCGGCCGACCGGCACTTGCAAACTGTGTCTGCTTCAGGCACCGCACGGCAAGAAAGACTAATGTAATGGCGTTGGCTGCATGCTTTATACCCCTGACGACCTGATGTAATGGAAGAAGGGACAGCAACTGACACAGGACCCAAGACTTTGTTAATCAGGCTGACTGAGGGCTACTGGAAGCAGATAACCTCAAATGTAATGACTGCAACAGTGAAACATGAAGAACATCACCTCATGTGAACTCCTAGAGGTCCAAATCACCCTAAACTGGACTAATTACCACTTAATACCTAGCTATAGAGCACCTTCCTTGTCCCCTTCTGAGCACAATAGCTATCTTAACATATTAGCAGAAATTCTCATTAAACCCAAGACCTTTCTACTGGGGGACTTCAACTATGCATCAATAAACTAGCTGACCTACCCTGCCAATGGTGGAATGCCTAAGGTTCCCTTGACATTATAAATGCCGATTATCTTTCACAAATAGTTAACCATCCTAGTAAGTGCCTAAATATCCTTGATCTAGTCTTCACAAATATGGCCCCATTTTGCATAGCTTCATATGTATCAACATGTACTGTTAAATCAGACCATAATTTAGTGACCTTTCCCTTTAAAACTGGTGTTTTTTCCCCTGTAAATAGCTCTGTGTTTAGCAACTTCACAAAAGCAAACTTCCTCAGTTACTTGATGACTTAAAAAATTCTGCTGTAATCCTTCTCTGAAGGATCCTACTGCTAAAGCTGCTACCTATGCCTCTGACTTCTAATCCCACTTAAGCAGTTGTATTGCTAAAGCATTCCCCATCCACAACAGACATAATGAGAAGTTTAAAAACAAACCCCTGAGGTGGAAACACCTGTATAAATAAATTCTATAACAAGAGAAAGAAGCTGCTTAATACTTATTAGAAGTCTTACTCTACCTACCTTAACAGCACACTTAAGCAAACTAACACAGAGCTCAATTGAACCATTAGGAAGCTCAAAGCAGAGTATGAGCTTAGAAAAGCCACTAACAGAATCTATGTGGTTAGAGTAGCAGGTGCCACTTCAGAAGCCAAAACAGTTACCAGTGGCATACCACATGGCTCAATTTTGGGCCCTCTCCTACTTGGCATACATTTCTCAGACCTTCAGGCCAGCACTTCTGGCCTATGGTTAACTAAGTTTGCAGATGACTGTAAACTGTGTGCTGTTATTGAATCTTCAGCTGACTTACAATTGTTACAACATGGCTTAGACTTAACAACTGGTGCAAGGGCAATGGTCTCAAATCAAATGCAAAAAAAAAAAAAAATGCAGCATAACTCATTTTGATAAACTAAGCAGTTTCACTTACCATATAGGAGACGCGCCCCTCCAATCAGACACTCTTGTAAGAAACCTACGTACTCTTGTTGATTATTCCCTATCATTTGACTACCACGTCTCTAAAGTTGTTTGTAAATTCTTTTATCTGGCCCATCTAATTTCCAAAGGCATCTCCATTACATCCAAAGAAGTCTTATTTCCAGTTTATTAATATCTTATCAGACCCATTATTGAATATGATGCATCTTTTGGCAGTATTTATCGAAACACATCATACAGCTTGAGAAAACTCAGAGCTCCACAACTAAAAAGATCAGTGCCCTCAGAACTCATAGTTGCCAGGACAGACTGGCAGCCCTTTATCTGTTCTCAAATCTTTTACAGAATCCTTCATGAAGATCTGTGTCTAGCCTTTCATCCCATGAAAGATCCAACCACATTTGATCTCCTATTCCTTTATAGAACTAATAGTACATAAAATACTCTGTTAAAGGAGCTAAACTTTCATCAGCAGTTAAATAAGACACGTTGGTGTGATAGATTCATATCCTAACGTATCCCTCACCTTCCACTTCACCAAACAAACTTCCACTACATGTTAAGCAGAAGTAGCACACTTGTCACCTTCAAGGTAAACCTAGATAATTGGATGGACAGCCTCAAATTCTCGCATAGTCTCTTGTCTTCCCCTCCTTGAGGCTAGAGGGAAATTTGGAATACTTTTTTTTTTTGGCTAGGCTTGAAATGGCCCTCAGACCAACTGCCTAGCACTTACCTGTGAAAACTATGAACAGTAAAGAAGGGCTGAAGAATTTGCATACCATATTCACTGGGTGCCTGGCATGTAAAATTATGCAAATTAGAAGTTATGTACTCACCATAACGTTCCATCTGAGTAGGTGACTTCATTTGGATGCAACCTGTGGGTATCGGATCCGACCTCGGATCCGAGCCGGCATTTCAAAAGCTTTAGGCTCCGAGCTCCTAGCTCCTCCCTCTTACCCATAACCCCTTGCCAAGCCCTGACTGACCTCAGATTGAGTTTGCCTAAATAATACTGACTACAGTACATGAACAAAAGCATAAATACTTGCTCTATAAAGGTCAGGGGGATGGAGGGGGGGATGGTTGCATCCAAATGAAGTCACCTACTCAGATGGAACGTTATGGTGAGTACATAACTTCTAAATCTGAAGTAGGCAGACTTCATTTGTCTGCAACCTGTGGGACAGAGTCCCCAGCTACCTGAATCTTGGGCGTCATGGAAGGATGTTCCGGAGCACCGCTGAGCCAAAGGATGCTCTTCCTCTGGAAACAACATCCACTTTATAATGAGAAAAAAAGGTATGAGGCGAGGCCCAAGTAGCTGCCGCGCAGATATCATCCAATGACACACGGGACTTAAAGGCGGCTGATGTGGAGACTGCCCTAGTAGAATGAGCCGTAACTCTCTGTGGAGCAGGTCTACCTGAAGTGTCATAAGCCTGCAGAATACAATTAGCAATCCACCTAGATAGTGTGACTTTAGACACTGCTTTACCCAAAGCAAATTTAGCAAAGGAGACGAACAGCTGATCTGATTGCCTGTGACCAGCTGTTCTGTGAATATAAAATCGTAATTGTCTATGAACATCCAAAGAATGTAATTTGTATTCTCCTTTGTTTGAGTACTTGGGGAAAAACACAGGTAAATTGATTGACTGGTTGATATTAGATTCTGAAGAGACCTTCGGAAGAAAAGATGGATTGGTCCTGAGGCACACCCTATCTGGAAAGAAAGAAAGGTAAGGCGGCTTGACGCATAGAGCCTGAAGTTCAGACACTCTTCTGGCTGAAGTGATAGCTACTAAGAAGGCAGTCTTCCAGGAAAGGTACTTTAGGTCTGTAGAAGCTGCAGGCTCGAAGGGAGGAGCAGTAAGGGCTTGCAGAACTAAGGATAGATCCCAAGGTGGTACAATCTCCTTGACTGGAGGCCTCAATAAAAAAATCCCTTTGAGAAAGGTTTTGCACAATTTATCCGTCATGAGGGGAGCTGTCTCATGACCAATGTGATAATGCGAGATGGCTGCCAATTGTACCTTAATCGTGGAAGAACTTGCCCCTTGATGAAAGAGATCTGTTAAAAAATCCAGCACTGCTGACATAGGTGCTGAGAAAGGATCCAAAGTTCTCTGAACCGCCCAAATAGAGAATCTCTTCCATTTACTCCGATAAACCTGCCTGGTGGAAGGTTTATGAGCTGCCACTAAAATGGCCTTGACCGGTGACGAGATACCGGGAGTCCTAATCAAGGATGGAACTGGAGCAGCCAAGCTGTCAATTTCAGGGTGTGTAGATTGGGAATCGAAATTCCCAGAGGGTGGGAGATGAGATCCGGAATCGGATCCAGAATCCAGGGGGGATTGATTTTGTGAGACCATACAAAGGGGAACCAGGGTTGACGAGGCCAGAACGGGGCAATGAGAATCATTCTGCTCCCCAAACTGTTGGCTTTCTGCAGAAGCCTCTGCATCAGAGGTAGTGGAGGGTAGGCATAAAGGAGACCGGGAGGCCAAGCATGCACCAGCGCATCTCTCGGGAATTCCCCTGGTGGGGGAAGCAGAGCGAAGAAATTGTCGCATTTGGCATTTGAGGGAGAGGCAAAAAGATCGCAACAGGGTTGCCCCCAAACGGCAAAAATCTTCTTCACTACCTGAGGATTGAGAGACCACTCGTGAGGTGACAGAATGGTGCGACTGAGTTTGTCCGCAAGGATGTTGGATTTTCCCGGAATGTGCGTTGCTACCAGAAAGCGTTTGGTGGAAATTGCCCATTCCCAGACTCTCATGGCCTCTCGACAAAGGGGATAGGACCTGGTTCCTCCCTGTTTGTTGATGTACCAGACTATCGACATGTTGTCTGTCTGAATCGCAATAGTCCCTGAAGGAAGAACGTGGTGAAGTGCTTGCAACGCTAGGAGCACCGCCCTCATTTCCAGGACATTTATATGCAACGACGTCTCTGTGGGGTTCCACGTGCCTTGGACAATCTTTCCCAGAATGCCCCCCACCCGAGGCAGGAAGCGTCCATGGTCACTGTGGCTCGGGAAAAGCAGCACAAAAGGTCTCCCTGTCAGGGGCTCCGGAGACAGAAGCCACCAAAAAGGGAATCCTTGCACGCTTTGCTGACCGCTATCGGAGAGTTGAGAGGGAACTGAGAGGGACCACTGAACCTGAAGGGTCCATTGAAGAACCCGCATGCGTGGCGCATGAATAAGAAGCGGGATAGCTGCCGCCATTGAACCTAGGGCCCTCAGGACCGAAGCTGCAGTCGGAAATGGTTGCAGGACCGCTGCTATATGACACTTCAGGTTGGCAATTCTGTCTGGAGTGAGGAAGGCTCGCATTGACCTGGTGTTTAGCCTTCCTCCTATGAAATCTATAACTTGTGTGGGGTGCAGCAAAGATTTCTCCCAGTTGACAGTGATGCCCAACCTTGGGGCTAGTCGAAGAAAGTAGTCCCTGGCTGAGCACAGAAGATGCCTTGATGATGCTGTCAGGAGCCAGTCGTCCAGGTACGGAAAGACCTGTAATCCCTGGAGCCTCAGGTGGGCCGCTACAACAGCTAAGACCTTGGTGAACACCCTGGGGGCTGAGGTGAGACCAAAGGGAAGGGCCCTGAACTGATAATGACTGGCTCCCAGCCGGAAGCGAAGAAACCTCCTGGACCGTTTGTCCATGCGAATGTGGTAGTACGCGTCCTTGAGGTCGATGGAGCACATCCAGTCATTCTCCCTCAAGAGGGGGAGTATAGATTGAAGGGTGACCATCCGGAACTTTTGCTTGGTTACTGACTGGTTCAGCAGGGAAAGATCTAAGATCGGTCTTAAGTCCCCCGTTTTCTTTGGCACTAAAAGAACCTGGAGTAAAACCCTGACCCGGTTTGATCTGGGGGGACGCACTGGATAGCTCTTTTTTCTAGCAGCTGTCCAATTTCGATAGCTGCTGCCTCCCTTTGGTCGGGTGGAACATCTGGGAGGCTGCGAGATCTGGGAACCTTGTACAGGGGAATTGTATAACCTCTGGATACCACACGATGCACCCAACGGTCTGTTGTGATGGTATCCCAAGAAGTCAGGTGCCTCGAACGCCCGACTGCCTCCAGAGACGGACAGCCGGGCAACCCTTCAGGGCTGCTGCGTGGGCCTATCAGAGAAAGGTTCTCTGGACCCAAAGTTGCTAGGAGCCCCCCTGCCTCTAGGACGGCGACCTCCCGTCCTCCTCTGCCACGGAAGGACTGGTTATCCGGAGCAGGTTGGGACTGCTGCGATTTCGGAACCACATCTTCTTCTGTCCCTTTTGGTTCTTCGAGAAGGACCTCTGGGGAGCTGAGAAGCGGACTCCGACGGCAGACAGCGTCTTCCCGTCCTTCTCGCTCTGGACTAATGTTTCGCGAACAGTCTTGCCAAACAAGGCAGAACCATCGAAGGGGGCATTCGCGAAGGTCGCCTTGAAGGGCTCTGCAAAATCACAGTGGCGGAGCCAGGCCTGTCGCCTCATGACTAGGCCTGCTCCGCTGGCTCTAGCGGCTCCCTCAGTAGCGTGAGAAAGCAGCCGCATAGATGTATTCGAAACTGATCTGAGAGTGGCCATTCGGGTGGAGTATACCTGTTTATCCTCACTCGACATGGACTCTGGGGGAGATGCAGCGTATTCTTTATAATCAGATCCCGCTGCATCCTGATGACGTGTGCCATGTAGTTCAGCGCTCTCAAAGAGAAGGTTGCTGAACTGAAAACTCGCTTCCCAATGCGATCCATCGAGCGGGACTCCTTGCCCGGAGGATGCATAGAGGGACTCTCCTGGGCCAACTCCCTCTTAGTGGCTGCAGCCATCATCATGGCATCTACTGGGGGGCCTTTGCTCCAGTGAGTGCGGTCCGCGGAGGAAAGGATACGGTCGGGACGCTTAGGTACAGGCTCAACAGTGTCCGGATCCTTCCACGCTCTGATGGATATAAGGTCCACCAGAGGGTCGGCAGGAGGGGACACCCAAGAGGTAGATGGGCCCGCCTCGAATGCCTCCAAGAACACAGACTCGTCTGAGGAGGCCTTGGGCCAGACCACCCCCCCTGATCCTCAACATTTCCATAATGTCTCCAAATGAGACGTCTTCAGGGGTGACCTTGGGAGCCCTCCCTTCATCCAAGTCTGTGTCTTCGGTAACGGACTCGGGGAGTCCATGTGCCTCCTTTTGCACTTACGCTTCCGAGGTACTTCTTCGGGGGGGCTGTCCGAGGAGTACTCTTCCGCAGCTGGATGTTCCAAGGGAACTACTTGGGACATCGAGGCGGGCTGTCCCTGGGACCGGCTGGTGGGGGCCTGGCCCAACTGCAAGGGAGTGCGGGATGGAGCCGTGGCAGGGACCGGGGGTCCGGTAGTCCTCAACAGTGCCCTTTCCACTACGCCGAAGGCCGAGGGGGAGCCAGCTTCTCTAAACCCCGAGAGCCGACCCCCACTCGGATCCGACGCACGGATCGGAGCCGGAGCCGAGACCGTCGGATCCGAGAGACCGGTGTGCTCCGACCTAGACGGAGCCGAAGACACACCAGCTCCCTCGGACCCGAGGCTCGGTCCTCGGCTCCGAGAGGTCGGGTCCAAAGTACCCGAAGCACTCAAGGGATGGGACGGATCCGAGGTGCGCCGACCTATCGGATCCGACCCACCCCCGGATCCAACTCTGCCTGGCGCCGACAGCTCCGAACCCATGGTATGGGTCGGAGAAGGAGCCAAAGGGGCGAAAAAAGGGGTCGAAGCCCCTCCCGGATGGGGGGGGCTAGGAGCACTCCCATTTGCATTTGGGCCTGGATGAATTTCCTCATCATCCGGTCCATATCTGCTTCACTCATGGAGAATGTGGATCTGGTGGAGGCCACGGCGGACCTAGAGAGCCGCCTTGGGGACCTCGCTGAAGGGCTAGCCTCCTCCTCCTCGGGCCCAGGAGAGAACCGAGGGGAGTGGAGCCGAGGAGGAGGAAAGCTAGAAGGCACAGGGGAGGCCCGCTTAGATGGAGGGGCTGAACTGGAGGTTTCGGCTCTCCGCTTGTGGTGCCTCTCCCTGTGCCTCTCCTTCTCTCTCTCTCTAGAAGACTCTCTCTCCTCTGGCATTTTTGAGGGAGGTTGAGTCCCAGCCAGAGGAGGAGAGCCCACAGCAACTGCTTGCTGAGTAGAAGGGCAGAAGCGGCGGTATCTGGAGGGAGAAGTCCCGCCAGCACCAGCTTCGACCTCCGCTCCCTCAAAGCTCGGGGGTTGAACCCTGCACAAATGGTACAACCAGATGACAGGTGTTCAACCCCCAAGATGACGACGAGTATGGCCATCCGCTGGGTACAGCTTATGACCACACTCGGTACATTTGGAGAATACAGCCTTATGGGCTTCAGACATTTTAAGCCCTAACAGGCCTCAAACAAACACACACACACAAACTACGCAAAACCCATGAAAAGTTTAAAATAAAGAGAGAGGAAAGCCTAACACAATCACTTCTAACTAATAAAATTAAAAAAGTTAAAGTTTTTGAAAATTTTTCTGTCAAAAACAGCTTATCTGTACTAGGAGCTCTGAATCCGTCGCAACTTGAAAGCGGCAAACGAAATCTGAGGTCAGTCAGGGCTTGGCAAGGGGTTATGGGTAAGAGGGAGGAGCTAGGAGCTCGGAGCCTAAAGCTTTTGAAATGCCGGCTCGGATCCGAGGTCGGATCCGATACCCACAGGTTGCAGACAAATGAAGTCTGCCTACTTCAGATCAAATGTTTGCACAGTATCTACTGCACTCACTCCGTACCTTACACAGGGGTAAGGAGAATATTAAGGCATAATACATTTTTTGGTTGCCTACAGTAAAAAGGTTGTGACTTCTTTCCTGAGATATGATAAAAAGAGAATGGTTTGACATGAGTAGAATCCTTGGTTTAAAAAAAAAAAATAATGAAAACAAAGTAGTTTGACCTGCTAGGCTGGTCTGCAGATGTCTGCATCTTCACACCATGCTAGAGGACCAGTTCATAGCAGAGTTATTATTGAGTAGGTCATATGAAAGCAAAAATGCCACTCCTCACAAGGCTGTCAGAGAAACAAAAATAAAAACAAGGAAGACAGACTGCAAGGGTAGCTTTTCCTGATTAATTAGCCCACCTCCCCCAGGTCCAAAGCCATCTACTTTATATCACAATATACTATTGTACACAACTAATATGTGTATAATTTGTCTGAACTAGTAATCAGATTAGAACTGCCAAACCCAGAGAAAACAGACAAATACTGCTTCTGAAAAAAATAAACAGATAAAATGTAAAACGAAGTTATGTACCTACCATAACGTTCCATGTTTGTTGTCCTTCATCTCGCCTTCCTTCTTGCTGCTTGGGTTTGGAGCTGATCCTCAGCTCCGACTCGGCCAATATACAACAGCTTGAGAGCTTTTACTGGCTCAAGGCTACCCCTTATCCCAACATGCCTAGTGACAGCTACCCAGATCTCATTTGTAATAGCCCACACTAGACATATGTAGTAAGAAAAAACTATTTTTTTTACTAAGCTCTTACACCAAGGTAGGAAGGGAAGAAGAAAGGACAAAAGTATGGTTAACCAACCTGGTATGTCAGCAGGAAAAGTACAGTTTTGTACCTACCATAAATGTAGAGGCACGGGACTACACAATCCAAACTTGTTCCCAGTTAGGCATCACAGTAAACTACGAAAAGTCTGCCTTGTTGCCTTGTCAGTCTATTACCTTTATAGGGGCAGACTTAGACAGAAGACGCATGATAGCAAAACTGCCTCTAGACAAGGGTGTCAACCATTCGTCAACATGTTTCCTTTCTCATAAACAAGACAAGAGTCAAGGCAAGACAAGTCTTACAATTACTGGGCTCAATGGCTGCAGCTATTACGCTAGTTCCTTTAGCATGCTTCCACATGCGGATTCTACAGTGGCTTCTCTTCGCTCAGTGGTCTTTCCAGGAATTGCCAGTGTCACACATGATCTTGATCAGGGAATCTTGCAAAAAGGATCTACTATGGTGGCTGGTCTCCCCCAGGTGACTCTGGGCAGACCCTTTCTAGACCCGCTTCTGGTAGCCACAGTGATCACGGATGTTTCCCAGATAGGGTGGTGGGGGCATTATCTAGGACGGACTGTCCAAGGGACGTGGCAACCTCATGAGTACCATTTGCACATCAATGTTATAGAGAGGAGAGCGGTGCTTCTGGCACTGCAAGCACTTCAGGACTCTCTACCTACAGCGACCATTGCAATCCTGACAGACAATATGTCAGTGGTATGGTACATCAACAAGCAGGGCAGAACCAGATCTTGCCCCTTCTGTCGGAAGGCACTTCAAGTATGGCAATGGGCAATGTCTTCCAAATGTTTTCTGATTGCAACTCACATTCCTGGAAAAATCCAACATGATAGCGGACAGGTTCAGCAGGGCTATCCTCATGCCTCACGGGCAGTCCCTGAAGCAAGAAGTTGCAGACTTGATTTTCCGCAAATGGGGCCAGCCATGCTGCGATCTTTTTGCCACTCCTGTAAGCAAAAAATGCAGCAGCTACTTTGCCCTAGTTTTCCCTCCAGGACAGTCATCCAGGGGTGCACTTATTCACGATTGGTCTCCGGGACTACTATATGCTTTTCCGCTCTTCCCTCTCATTTTGAAGGTACTTCAGAAAGCAAAATTGTTGGGTTGCAAACTCATCCTCATTGCTCCTTGCTGGCCTCATCAGGTATGGTTTCCATTTCTTCGCCATCACCTTCAACTGGAGCCTTGGATACTGGACCCAGTTCCGAACCTCCTGGCACACCAGTCAAGCGGATTTCATCCATCCCTTCAAACTCTCAACCTGACTGCTTGGTTACTCCACTTTCAGTCTTAACCAGGCTCCCAAACATTTCCCCTTCTGTACAACACATCCTAGTGTCCTCCCACACGCCCACTACTAGGCGATTTACACTAGCAAATGGAAGAGGTTCTCTTACTGGGCCAGAAGTAATAACATTGATCCTTTTACGGCTCCTGTTCACAAGATTCTTGACTTTCTATCCAAAACCTTCGAAAAAGGGGCAGCTGCAGTTACTGTTAGGGTCCAACTGGCTGCCATCTCCAATTTTCACTTAGGAGACTTGAGTTATAACATTATGTCCCATACGTTGTGCAGAGCATTCTTACGAGGTACAACACTTTTACGGCCCCCAGTAAGAGAACCTCCCGCCCCCGGGACCTAAACTTGGTTTAAGCTTCATTGGTTCTCCCCCCTTTTGAACCAGCAGCATCTTGCCCCTTGAAATTTCTATCTTGGAAAACCCTCTTCTTGGTTGCTATAACCTCAGCTAGACTGGTTTCTTAATTACATGCTTTGTCTATTCACCCGCTGTATCTCATTTTTCACAAAGATAGAGTCTCTCTAAGGACCAATCCTTCTTTCTTGGCAAAGGTTTGTTCTAAGTGCAACTTAACTCAGTCCATTGAGCTTCCTGTGTTCTTCCTAAATTGTGGCAACAAGGCAGAGTGTAGATTACACCAATTGGATGTTCATAGACAATTGCATTTTTATTTACACAGAACCAAAGACCTCAGAAAATCAGACCAATTGTTCATATCCTTTGCTGACAATAAGCAAGGTTATCCAGTTTCTAAAGTGACTTTATCAAAATGGCTGTCAGACACAATCACTTTTCATATGGTTTGCATAAAAGGATGCTAGGATGCTTCCAGGAAGACCCAGAGGACATTCAACCAGGGTCTTAGCCACCTCTGTTGCCTTCCAAGCTAAATTTCCCTTGGATTCAATCTGTGCAGCAGCGACATGGGCAAATCCTCACACCTTTATCTCTCATTACAAAGTGGGTGTGGTCTCCCGGAATAGGGCATACTTTGGTTCCACGGTCCTGAAGAGTTTGTTCCAGTGAGCCACCCAAGAACCAGGTGTTGGAGACGCGGTCCCATCCAGCAAGAACGAAGAAGAGATGGGACAACATAACATAAAGAAGTTATGTACTTACCATAACGTTCCATGTATGCTGTCCTTAATCTTGCCTTCCTTCTTGCGTCCCCCCCCTCCTTCCCCCTTCCTGGAGGTTCGAGAGGTGTTCTTTATTGGTTACACTGGCTGAGATGTCCTTCAAGGATGCATCTGCAGTCCTTACAAATGGGTTGTCCTGTCGTCAGGCAGCCCTTCGGTCGGCCGGATTCCAAAGTCTGGGTCCGGCTTCGGCTGGTGTCGCACTTCACCCGACGTCATCGCTGCAGTTCTTCGGGTATAAAGGCATCAGCCGACGCCATTTTCCCCAGTCTTTCTTGCCGCGTGGCGCCCGAAGCAGAAGCTGTTCGCAAGTGCCAGTCGGTCAGATCCAGAGATTACTACTACCGAATACTACTTCGAAGACTTCTAAAAAGCTAAGTACCCCGTTGGGGACTCTTTCTTGCCTCAGCCGATGTCAGAGAAAGTGAATAACTGTTTATCTTGTGGGAAACAAATACCTCATAAAGATTTCCACTCCTACTGTATACATTGTTTAGGCCCAGACCACGACGTAGCAGCTTGTCTAGCCTGTGCTTCTTTTAACCAACGGACGCTTAGACGTCGGTCGGAGTTTGCTGAACAGATTTTCGGCTCTGATTTTGCCTATATTATGCCGTCGGATCCTCCGACAACGCAAATTACCAAAAAACGCAAAGAAAAGGACCGACACTCGCGGTCCGCGGTTTCGGCCGAAACTGCGATTAAACAAACCGCGAGTGTCTCGGTTTCGGCCGAAACCGAGCAAGCGGTTCTTTCTTCAGCCGAAACCATGCCTTCTACCGAGGCCTCCTCTAACCTGGTAGAATCGGCTTCTGAAATCCAGCCTTCTGTTGCGGTTTCTCAGGAATTATCAGACACTATTCCCCTGGATATTTCGACTCCTGCACGTGGAGCTGCTAGGCCTCCTGCAGCCATGTCTATTAAGGCCTTTGCCAGGGCTAAAGCAGCCAAAGCTTCAAAAACGGTGCCTGCCAAACCCCCCTCACACAGGCCCAGCACTAGCTCTCATATGCTTTCTTTGGCTGAGGATCTAATTTCTTTAATTCGTGGATCCCAGCCTCATCCAGACAGGTCCTCTCTCCCACCTCCAGAAAAGAGGCCTAGAGCAGAGCCCCCTGAACCAGTATCCACTGATGATTCCTCTGATGACTCAGAACATACAGACCCTCCTGAGGCTTCTTATTCTCCTTACGAAGACTCTGATGCTGAAGAGTCCATTCCTTCAGCCTCTCCGCCTGAGGAATTTTCCTTTGGGGAAACCTTGCATGCTATGAGGGAACAAATTCAGTGGCAGGGCCAAGATTTCTCAGACTCCAGAAAAAGGCTTAGAACCTTTCTACATTTGCCACAACATAGGCCTTTAGCTATACCTCCAGTTCTTTCTGTTGTAGATGATGCATTTAATGATGCTTGCACTGCTCCTGATTCATTACCTCCGGCTCCTGCTAAGCCCGATAGGTTTTACAGGGTCCCGGACACTCATCACCATTTACACAAGGCTCCTTTTGCAGATCCAGAGACTATCTCCCAGGGCCCTAAAGCTGTAGCAGCTACTTCTACTAAAAACCCCCTCCCCTCTGAAAGGGAATCCAGGTCCTTAGAGAGATGGGGTAAAAAAGTTTACACTTCTGCTACCTTGTCAGCTAGGGATTTGAACTGCCAGTTTCATATGATTCAATATCAAGAGTTTATGCTTGACCAGTTAACTAAAAAGCTGTCCTCTGAAGAATCTTTAGATAAAAAATATGTTCAGGAAATGGTACATAACATACAGCAGGTTAGTAACCATTCTTTAAAATGTGGCTATGATGCACTGGAGGCTTCCTTTAGATCAGCCATGACTGGCACAGTTATCAGGAGACATGCATGGTTGAAAGAACAGGCATTACCAGACCATGTCAAATCAAAGCTTTTGGATGCACCCATGGACAATGTCAATTTATTTGGTTCCCCTGCTCAGCAGGTACTAAAAAAGATGGAAGAGAAGGCGAAATCTGTACAAACGGTGAAAGATTTCTTACAGGTTCAACCTCCAAGGTTTAGCAGGAACTGGCCCTCCAAGAATTGGTCCTTTCCGGACTCCTCTAAGACACAGAGAGGCAGGAATAGGCGTTCTAGAGGCAGAAACCAATCCAGGGGTGCCTACAGGGGATGCCAGTGGCAAGGTAACAACCAGCGAGGCACAGACGCAGCCACCACCACTACAACAACTCAATCACAGTGACTTGACAGTGGCACCGCCTACCAGGGAACAATTAGAAGCACCCTTAGGCAGAAAGCTAACCTTATTTTCAAAGAACTGGCATTGCATCACAAGGGAAAAATGGATTTTGCAAACTATAGACCAAGGTTACAGGTTCCATTTCCATACTCTACCAGGGAAGAGAGGAATGCCAAACCTACCACCTACTCAAAAGGCAGAAGCTCTAAAGCAAATATCTCAATTATTAAGAATGAGAGCTGTGGAAAAGGTACCATCTATGGAGCAAGGAAAGGGATTTTACTCCAGACTCTTCCTGGTACCAAGAAAAGAAAACAAATGGAGACCCATTCTAGACCTGTCCGCTTTAAACACATTCCTCATTGTTCCAAAATCCAAAATGCTGACCCTACAGCAGCTTCTTCCCATGCTGGGCAAGGAGTCTTGGCTGGTAACTCTAGATCTCAAGGAGGCATACCTGCACGTCCCCATACGACCAATTTGCAGAAGATACCTCAGATTTCTTGCAGGATCAGAGCATTATCAATTTTCAGCATTGCCCTTTGGCTTATCTACTGCCCAGAGTGTTCACGAAATGCCTGGCATCAGTAATTGCTCATTGCAGACTTCAGGGATCCAAATTTATCCCTACCTGGACGACTGCCTGATACAAGCGGACAACAAAAGCAAGCTAACAGAAGACTTACAAAGAGTCATTTACCTGCTGCAAGCCTTGGGATATACAGTCAATATAAAAAAGTCAAGGCTGATTCCATCCCAAAGAATAACCTTTCTGGGTGCAGAGCTGGACACATCAAAACAAAATGGCATTCCTAACTGCAGAAAAGAAAGAGCAACTACCTCTCTACTTCTTGGCATTAACAAAGCAGAACCATCTAACTGCAAGAAAAGTACTGCAAGCTCTAGGCTTCATGGCATCCTGCATAATTCTGGCCCCTCATGCCAGACTGCATATGAGAAAGCTACAGTGGTACCTAAAGAATTTGTGGTCCCAACACAAGCACAGCCTAGAAACCAAAATTCCAATAATCCCATGCCTGAAGCAAGAGTTCCTATGGTGGGCTCAGGCCTGTCAATCAAACACAGGATTGCCCTTCTGCAACAGTCAACCAAGCCAAACCATCACAACAGATGCCTCAGACCTCGGTTGGGGGGCACACATGCTGGGCAAGTGCATACAAGGCTTATGGACTCAAGACCAGCTGCGCCTACACATAAATCTAAAGGAAATGCTGGCAGTAAAATTGGCAATCCAGTCATTCAGACCATTCCTCCAACAAGGTCAGTTGATGATAAGGACAGACAACACCACAGTTATGTGGTACATCAACAAACAGGGAGGCACACATTCATATCCTCTATGCCGGCTGGCACTGGACCTATGGGATGTGGCCCTGAGCTACAACATTCAGTTACAAGCAATTTTGTACCGAAAAGAAAACATTCTAGCAGACATATTAAGCAGAACTACCACAGATGCCCACGAATGGATGCTACATCCGGACATCTTCAAAACCATCACAAGAGAATGGGGATTACCACAAATAGACTTGTTTGCATCCCCACTCAATCACCAGCTAAAGAAATTCTGCACAAGGACGTACCACCCACTTGCTTGGAAGGTGGACTCCTATCTTTCAGTTGGAAAAACCTGACAGCATACGCATTCCCACCACTTCCTTTGATGCACAAGGTGCTTCTGAAGATCAAAGAGGACCGTCCAAGGATCATTCTGATAGCTCCAGACTGGCCAAGACAACATTGGTACCCATTGCTGAGGAGCATGTCTTGGGAACAAATATGGACACTACCCCTGATCCCATTACTGTTAACACAGAACAACTACAACATCCTGCATCCAAACCTGAAAACTCTGCAGCTAACTGCCTGGAACATTACATAACAGCAATTAACCCAAATTTATCCCAAAGGGTTAAAGACATAATCCTGGAGGCTCGTAGACCTTCAACAAGAAAGAATTATGCAGCAAAATGGAAAAGATACCTCATTTGGAGTACTGCAAAGGGAGAAGATGCAACACTGGTAAACATAGCCAACATCCTGGAGTACTTGGCAGAGCTCTTCCATACAGGCCTGTCCTATTCTTCCATCAAGATACATGCATCAGCTATTTCAGCAGAATACAGCTTGGATCCTCCTGTCTTCTCTCATCCTCTGCTCAGACAGTTTCTGAGAGGAATTTTTGCCTAACATACAAGGCCATGTCAAACCCAGATTTGATGAATATGCTTCACCTCAAAAAATCTAGATCCGTCAGAGCCACAAGGGCGAGAGACTTAAAACTACTACACATTATTAATAGGACGCCCTTGGATAGATTCATCATCACCATAATAATTCCCTGTGACTAATCCGTGGAATAGTGAGCCAGAGGTATACGCTGGGCTTGTTCCTTGTTCAAAAAAATGAATGGAAATGGATGGATGATATACCCAGGGATTACACCTCAGTTTCTGCTCTCAAGAGGGCACAGCAAAATAATGGGTATAGTTCCCCATACTAAAGGGGTGGCGTAAGCCACAAAACTATGGGCTAGGCTTGTAAATGCCCTCGGGCAGATAGCCTAGTATGAACCTATGAACCTATGAACCTATGAATTAAGAATGTAAAACCTCCCAGGAAACCACCATTGCCAGCATGGGACTTGAACTTTGTGCTAGAAAAATTGACACTTCCCCCTTTCGAGCCAGCAGCAACAGCAGAATTACAATACCTATCCTGGAAGACTGCTTTCCTGCTGGCAATAACTTCAGCAAGAAGGGTCTCTGAACTACAGGCATTAATGGCAGTGCAACCGTTCCTGATCTTCCATCAAGATAGTGTGTCCATGAGAACAAATCCTACATTTATGCCTAAGGTGGTATCCAGAGTGTCATTAAATCAGGCTATCCACCTACCTACATTCTTCCCAAACCCACAGAACAGGGGAGAAAGACTCTTGCATACCTTGGATGTACATAGACAATTACGCTACTACCTGGACAGGACTAAGTCCAATAGAAAAACTGACCAGCTTCGGGTAGCATATGCCACAGGAAAGGAAGGAAAACCAATTTCAAAACAGACAATCTCCAAATGGATTGGAAATTGCATTAGATTTTGTTACTCCTACCATGGAAAGAAAACTCCAGAGAACATCAGGCCTCACTCCACAAGGGCTACAGCCACTACCACAGCTTTCTTACGAGGAGTGGCTACCAAGGACATTATAGAGGCTGCTACTTGGACCTCTGTGCATACATTTGCCAAGCATTACAATTTACCTTTATACTCTAGATCCCGAGCAGGTTTTGCCACTGCTGTTTTGCAAGGGATCCTAGCTACACCATAATCTCTACTCTTTCCTCCTCCCCTTGTTTAGCTATGGTATTCTACCCATTTGTAAGGACTGCAGATGCATCCTTGAAGGACATAGTACAGTTTTGTACCTACCATAAATGTAGATGTCCGATAGGAATGCATCTGCAGTCAGGATTACCCACCCACCTTCCCCTCTCAGGTACTCCTAGGGTATTTGCCATCCTTCAGCTAGCTTGGGGGGGATCTATTATGGTGTATTTGTTTGTATATATGTACATACATGCTTATTTTATGTGTTTGCTCTCTACTATTTGGAAACATTGGCATTTATCCAAATTTAGCCATCCAGGAGGGCACCTGGCATCTGGGGCAAGAAACACTGAGGAAAATGGCGTCGGCTGATGCCTTTATACCTGAAGAACTGCAGCAATGACGTCGGGTGAAGTGCGACACCAGCCGAAGCCGGACCCAGACTTTGGAATCCGGCCGACCGAAGGGCTGCCTGACGACAGGACAACCCATTTGTAAGGACTGCAGATGCATCCTTGAAGGACATCTCAGCCAGTGTAACCAATAAAGAACACCTCTCGAACCTCCAGGAAGGGGGAAGGAGGGGGGGGGACGCAAGAAGGAAGGCAAGATTAAGGACAACAAACATGGAACGTTATGGTAAGTACATAACTTCTTTATGTTATGTTGTCCCATCTCTTCTTCGTTCTTGCTGGATGGGACCGCGTCTCCAACACCTGGTTCTTGGGTGGCTCACTGGAACAAACTCTTCAGGACCGTGGAACCAAAGTATGCCCTATTCCGGGAGACCACACCCACTTTGTAATGAGAGAGAAAAGTGTGAGGATTTGCCCATGTCGCTGCTGCACAGATTGAATCCAAGGGAAATTTAGCTTGGACGGCAACAGAGGTGGCTAAGACCCTGTTTGAATGTCCTCTGGGTCTTTCTGGAAGCATCCTAGCATCCTTTTATGCAAACCATATGAAAAGTGATTGTGTCTGACAGCCATTTTGATAAAGTCACTTTAGAAACTGGATAACCTTGCTTATTGTCAGCAAAGGATATGAACAATTGATCTGATTTTCTGAGGTCTTTGGTTCTGTGTAAATAAAAATGCAATTGTCTATGAACATCCAATTGGTGTAATCTACACTCTGCCTTGTTGCCACAATTTAGGAAGAACACAGGAAGCTCAATGGACTGAGTTAAGTTGCACTCAGAACAAACCTTTGCCAAGAAAGAAGGATTGGTCCTTAGAGAGACTCTATCTTTGTGAAAAATGAGATACAGCGGGTGAATAGACAAAGCATGTAATTAAGAAACCAGTCTAGCTGAGGTTATAGCAACCAAGAAGAGGGTTTTCCAAGATAGAAATTTCAAGGGGCAAGATGCTGCTGGTTCAAAAGGGGGGAGAACCAATGAAGCTTAAACCAAGTTTAGGTCCCGGGGGCGGGAGGTTCTCTTACTGGGGGCCGTAAAAGTGTTGTACCTCGTAAGAATGCTCTGCACAACGTATGGGACATAATGTTATAACTCAAGTCTCCTAAGTGAAAATTGGAGATGGCAGCCAGTTGGACCCTAACAGTAGCTGCAGCTGCCCCTTTTTCGAAGGTTTTGGATAGAAAGTCAAGAATCTTGTGAGCAGGAGCCGTAAAAGGATCAATGTTATTACTTCTGGCCCAGTAAGAGAACCTCTTCCATTTGCTAGTGTAAATCGCCTAGTAGTGGGCGTGTGGGAGGACACTAGGATGTGTTGTACAGAAGGGGAAATGTTTGGGAGCCTGGTTAAGACTGAAAGTGGAGTAACCAATCAGTCAGGTTGAGAGTTTGAAGGGATGGATGAAATCCGCCTGACTGGTGTGCCAGGAGGTTCGGAACTGGGTCCAGTATCCAAGGCTCCAGTTGAAGGTGATGGCGAAGAAATGGAAACCATACCTGATGAGGCCAGCAAGGAGCAATGAGGATGAGTTTGCAACCCAACAATTTTGCTTTCTGAAGTACCTTCAAAATGAGAGGGAAGAGCGGAAAAGCATATAGTAGTCCCGGAGACCAATCGTGAATAAGTGCACCCCTGGATGACTGTCCTGGAGGGAAAACTAGGGCAAAGTAGCTGCTGCATTTTCTGCTTACAGGAGTGGCAAAAAGATCGCAGCATGGCTGGCCCCATTTGCGGAAAATCAAGTCTGCAACTTCTTGCTTCAGGGACTGCCCGTGAGGCATGAGGATAGCCCTGCTGAACCTGTCCGCTATCATGTTGGATTTTTCCAGGAATGTGAGTTGCAATCAGAAAACGTTTGGAAGACATTGCCCATTGCCATACTCGAAGTGCCTTCCGACAGAAGGGGCAAGATCTGGTTCTGCCCTGCTTGTTGATGTACCATACCACTGACATATTGTCTGTCAGGATTGCAATGGTCGCTGTAGGTAGAGAGTCCTGAAGTGCTTGCAATGCCAGAAGCACCGCTCTCCTCTCTAGAACATTGATGTGCAAATGGTACTCATGAGGTTGCCACGTCCCTTGGACAGTCCGTCCTAGATAATGCCCCCACCACCCTATCTGGGAAACATCCGTGATCACTGTGGCTACCAGAAGCGGGTCTAGAAAGGGTCTGCCCAGAGTCACCTGGGGGAGACCAGCCACCATAGTAGATCCTTTTTGCAAGATTCCCTGATCAAGATCATGTGTGACACTGGCAATTCCTGGAAAGACCACTGAGCGAAGAGAAGCCACTGTAGAATCCGCATGTGGAAGCATGCTAAAGGAACTAGCGTAATAGCTGCAGCCATTGAGCCCAGTAATTGTAAGACTTGTCTTGCCTTGACTCTTGTCTTGTTTATGAGAAAGGAAACTTGTTGACGAATGGTTGACACCCTTGTCTAGAGGCAGTTTTGCTATCATGCGTCTTCTGTCTAAGTCTGCCCCTATAAAGGTAATAGACTGACAAGGCAACAAGGCAGACTTTTCGTAGTTTACTGTGATGCCTAACTGGGAACAAGTTTGGATTGTGTAGTCCCGTGCCTTGATTAGCTGATGCTCGGTGGTAGCAGTGAGGAGCCAGTCATCTAGATATGGAAACACCTGGAATCCTAGATGCCTCAGGTGAGCCATTACCACTGCCACACACTTGGTAAACACCCTGGGGACTGTGATGAGACCAAAGGGCAGGGCCCTGAACTGATAATGACTGGCTCCCAGCCAGAAGCTTAGGAATCTCCTGGATTTCCTGTCCATTTTTATATGGTAGTATGTATCCTGGAAATCTATGGAGCACATCCAATTGCCTTGACCCAAGAAGGGAAGAATGGACTGCAGTGTCACCATCCGGAACTTTGTCTTTTTTACGGATTGGTTTAGCTTGCTGAGATCCAAGATTGGTCTCTAGTCCCCTGTCTTCTTTGGAACTAAAAAGAACCTTGAGTAAGTTCCAGATCCGATTTGGTCTGTGGGGACTTCCTGGATGGCTCTTTTTTCTAGCAATCTTTGAACCTCTAGGACTGCATGATCCCGAAGACTGAGTGGAACATCTGGGATAGAACATTTGTCTTTTGAGGGGGACTGAGAAAAAGGAATTTTGTAACCCCTGGATATTATCGACAGCACCCATGTTTCTCTCATGACAGATTGCCAGGCTGCTGGGTACAGTGATAGTCTGCCCCCGACTGCCTCCAGAGGCGGACAGACGGGCCTCCATTTAGGAGTGCTGGAAGGGCCTAGCAGAGAAAGTATCTCTGTCCACCTGCTGTTGTGGAACCCCCCCCCCTCTGCCACGAGGGTGACGTCTTCCATTGTTGTTTCCCTCTGCCCCTGGGGGAAATAATCACCACGTGTGTCAGGTGAAGATCCCTGGGATTTTTGGAACCACATTTACCCACGCTTCTGACCCTTAGGCTAGGGTCTAGATGAAGTGGAAAAATGGACCCCTATGGCAGAGCGAGTCTTGCCATCCTGTTCACAACTGGTGAGAGTCTCTTTTACCTAAGGCCCAAACAAGGACGAACCATTAAAGGGGGTGTTGGTAAATGAAGACTTAAAGGGCTCCGCAAATTGATAAAGGCGCATCCAGGAGTGTCTGCATAAAGCTTCACCAGTACCTGCTGCCCTACTCGCTCCATCTGCCACATAAGAAATGAGCCTCATGAAGGAGTTTACCACGGAGGTCAAAGTCGCAAGTGGGAAGCAGCCCTGTTCGCAACTCCCTCAGCTGTAGGATCTTGCAGGGTATTGCCTAGCTCCTTCAGGAGATCCCTCTGAAGTCGTGTGAAATGTGACAAGTAATTCAGCGATCTGAGAGTAAAAGTCACTGAAGAAAACATACACTTCCCATACCTGTCCATCGTACGAGACTCTTTGTTCGGCGGAGGGACAGATGAAGTTTCCACAAGTTCCTTCTTGGTGGCTGCTGCCACCACCATGGTATCAACAGGGAGTCCCCCTTGGAGAGGAAAGACATATCTTCTGGAGCTGTAAAAAATTTGTTGGGTCTCTTCGGAAAAGGTTCCATGGTCTCTGGAGCGCTACATGTCTTTTGTCTCACTACAGACAAAAGTGGGTCGAAAGAAGGAAGACACCCAAGAGGTGCAGGGTCGGGAACCAAATGCGTCCAGGTATACGGACTCGTCCTCAGAAGGAGCTAGGGACTCCCAGCCACCCCTCTGTCTTAAGGATTTCCAAGATGTCTGAAAAGGAGACATCCACAGAGGGGGACTGTGGGGACCCTTCCGACTCACCCAGGTCGTTATCCAAAGTGAGAGACTCAGGGGAGTCTAGATGCTTCCTCTTACATTTCTTCTTCTGAGGGACCTCCTCCGAATGTTCAAGGGAGGTTTCAGAAGAAGTAGGGTCATCCAGTGGGGCATCCTGGAGGCACAGGTTCCCTACGCTTGGCAGGAGGAGGGACAAAGGCCAGCACAGGCATCAAGAGAGAAGGAGCTAATGGAGCTGAGGGTGGAGCAGTCTCAGGAGACAGCACGCTCATCACCTCGAAGGTGCCACGGTCCCGAGTTGAAACAGCCTCCAACTCTGAAGACCCCAGAGATCTCCGAACTGGGAGCGAAGGCTCTGAGGCCGATGTAGGAGCCGAGCTCACCTGCGCCGAAGCTCCGAGAGGGAGAGCGCGGTCGGACAAGGGTCCGATGCCACTTCCCCCTCAGAGCCAACAAGAGAGCTTCAGTGCCCAGATCCCTCGACATACTGAGACATCGAGGAGATCGGAGCGGTCGTCGGAACTGATAAGGGAGAAGAAACTGGAGCCGACGGCTCCACCACCACAACCTTCCATGCACTCTGGCTCCAAGCTCAAGAGAGAGTCAGAAAGGGAATTGATGGAGAAGCTAGGAACATCAAAGGAGCCAAATCCTATTGGGATGGACTCAAGAGTAATTTCGCAAGTGCCTGTGACATGAGGAGCCTGTTGACCACTCTCTCCACGTGATGCTCCGAATGTCTGGAGGACCGAGAGGAGTGTGAAGAGGACTGGTGACTGCCCACTCCAGGTTGCAGCAGAGGAGATTGTGGAGTGGAGCGTACCGGCTCCAAAGAGGGAGACCTTGATCTCTTATGTATCCGGACTGGCTCCGAGGACACAGATGGAGCCACCGGAGACTTAAATCTGTCGGAGCCAATGCTCGAGGGCCGACAGAGCCGAAGGCTTTTCAGTAATTTTTGTCTGTTCTGAGCTCAGAACCGATGGCTTGGAGTGCTTCTTGGACAATTTGGCCCAGCTGAGGACCCTGAGACGAGGCATATTGAGGGTTCTTCAGGAGACCACGTAGAATAAGCTTATTTTTTCTCTCTTGCAGGTGAACAGCCCCTAAACAGTAAATACAAATCGTGAGCCTGTCTGTAAGGGACATTTTCTGGCAACATGAGTTGCATTTTTTAAACCCAAAGGGTTTAGACTCTTTAGACATAATCAGCAGTAATCAGGGAAAAAGTTTCAACAGAGAAAACTATCACTCACAGCCTATAACAAGTAGAAGCAAACAGGCTGATAACCACAAAGAAAAAAAAACTTAAAATTATTTATTTATTTTTTTGTTTTGTTTTTGTTTTTTTTTTTTTTGAGCAGAAGAAAAAAGGGGGAGAGCCTCTAACTTATATGGCAATCCCAAAAAAGAGGTGAGGAAAGGGAAGAACCCTCTAACTTAAACGGGCTCTAAGGGGAAAGAAGGCCTGGAGAAGAAAACGATGGCCAAAAACACCACAAGGAGCAGAGAAAGAGGGTCGTTCGGCTCACGATAAAGGATACACACTCTAATGAGTCAACATAACCAGTAAATGTACCAAAAATTAGCAATAACTAGAAAAAACATAAAATACTTAGCCTGACCCAGTATGGAGCAATCTTGATGCTGCAGTGGCAAACGAGATCTGGGTAGCTGCCGCCAGGCATGTTGGGATAAGGGGTAGCCTCGAGCCATTGTATATCGGCCGAGTCAGAGCCGAGGATCGGCTCCGAACCCAACCAGCAAGAATGAAGGTGAGATGGGACAACATAACACCAAGTATTAAAAAAACATTTAAATAGGATTGTGGTCTCAGTGCCCAGACAAAAATAACTAGTAAACCAAAATAAGGCACACAGAACTCGGCTAAAGGACAAAACCTCACTTTAATCCAACAAATAATAAATGAAAATATTGCTGTGTAACCAGTTCCTCTTACATTTTCGTCAGCAACAACTTCATCAGATAAAATTGACCTCATTAAACAATTAAATATAAAACTGTTATTTGTTGGATTAAAGTGAATTTTTGTCCTTTAGCCGAGTTCTGTGTGCCTTATTTTGGTTTACTAATTAAAAAAATTCAAAAACCATGCAAACTAACAGAAAATACAAAGACAATATTTTCATTTTTCAGAACTAAAAGGAACAGCTCACAGAGTCAGATTAGCTGCCTGCCATGATATCTTTCTCAACAATAGCCCCTTCAATACTAAAACATTTTTTAGCTTTCAGACTCCACATCCTAGTGTCTTTTTTAGACATTTTATACCTTATTGTGGTCTTGAGTTTAAATGTTTGAACTCCAAACAAAAATGCTGCCTACTTACCTACAATATGATTGCCATATAGAACCTGTTCTAGAATGGCAGTTTTCCCCACAGAGGTTTGTCCACAGATGACAACTTTACAGCTCTTTCCCATCTTTTCATGCAAAATATTAAAAGCTCTGTAACAAATATAAAAAAGAGCAAATATTATAATTAAAATAACAATATAATTTACAACATAAAGGCCATCATAGTATGTATGTAAACATACCAGTACAAAAATGTTTACCTACCTATTCAATGTATTTGTTCTTCCTACTTAAAAACTCTTAATATTCTGATGCACCAATGAACACATATTCAGGATTACTTCCTCTATAAGAAAACTGGTCCTAAGCCAACCAATAGCTGCCCTTTTAAGAACATCTGAGTTTAGCACTGCTATGTCCGAATCCAAGTCTCCCAGCAAAACAAAAAATCTGAAACACAGAAAGAAGAGAAACATTCACTAGTTCTTTCCTCACTGAAAGAAAGGGCAAAAAAAAAGCAATCAACATAAGTATTAATCAACATCCTCTAATCATTCCAGCCTACTACACAAACACACATTGTCTGCAATTTTTTCCATTGGCCATGGTTGTGGCTGAAAAGGGTTCATAAAGCACTCTAACCAGTTACCAAATAAATCCATTCTTCCTGTGTTAATGGGTCACATCCAGTACCTACTGCAGTTCTATGAACAGTTTACATCACCCACAATATATTGGGCAGGTAAGGAACTGAAGCAGGTTGCCAGGCTTTTCTTCCACAACACACGCACACCTGTGGACAGTGTAGAATCACCAATCCACCTATGTCATGTATTTGGCATGTGGGAGAAAATGAGTGCACATTGAGATTAGACGCTGCACAGAAGACAACACAGTTAAGAATCAAACTAGAGAACTTTTTGATGTGAGGAGACAGTGTCACTCGAGTTCACTACATAATCTTGAAATTTTAAAATACTGAATTTCAAAATCTTGAGACTATATAGCCGAAACCCCTAAATATCGAAAGACCAGAAGCGTGAAATAAAAAATCCCGAACGTACAACACACATACAGCACACACATGCACACAAGTTCCCCCCACAAACAAACATATCATCCTACACTGCAGATGAGCAGGGGGCAAGCCCCCCTGCACCCATGTGGGGGGCTGCACCCCCCACACACCCCCTACTTAAATATGCTAACTCCGAGATCACACAAACAAACACACAAGGGAAACTCACACCCACACATTTTACACTCCCTCACCCACACACACACACACACACACACACACACACACACACACACACACACACACACACACACACACACACACACACACACACATCACAGTCAACATACACTAAAGCCCCTAAAGTACAGTTTTGTACCTACCATAAATGCAGATGTCCGATAGGAATGCATCTGCAGTCCTTACAAATGGGTTGTCCTGTCGTCAGGCAGCCCTTCGGTCGGCCGGATTCCAAAGTCTGGGTCCGGCTTCGGCTGGTGTCGCACTTCACCCGACGTCATCGCTGCAGTTCTTTGGGTATAAAGGCATCAGCCGACGCCATTTTCCTCAGTGTTTCTTGCCCCAGATGCCAGGTGCCCTCCTGGATGGCTAAATTTGGATAAATGCCAATGTTTCCAAATAGTAGAGAGCAAACACATAAAATAAGCATGTATGTACATATATACAAACAAATACACCATAATAGATCCCCCCCAAGCTAGCTGAAGGATGGCAAATACCCTAGGAGTACCTGAGAGGGGAAGGTGGGTGGGTAATCCTGACTGCAGATGCATTCCTATCGGACATCTACATTTATGGTAGGTACAAAACTGTACTATGTCCTTCAAGGATGCATCTGCAGTCCTTACAAATGGGTAGAATACCATAGCTAAACAAGGGGAGGAGGAAAAGAGTAGAGATTATGGTGTAGCTAGGATCCCTTGCAAAACAGCAGTGGCAAAACCTGCTCGGGATCTAGAGTATAAAGGTAAATTGTAAAGCTTGGCAAATGTATGCACGGAGGTCCAAGTAGCAGCCTCTATAATGTCCTTGGTAGCCACTCCTCGTAAGAAAGCTGTGGTAGTGGCTGTAGCCCTTGTGGAGTGAGGCCTGATGTTCTCTGGAGTTTTCTTTCCATGGTAGGAGTAACAAAATCTAATGCAATTTCCAATCCATTTGGAGATTGTCTGTTTTGAAATTGGTTTTCCTTCCTTTCCTGTGGCATATGCTACCAGAAGCTGGTCAGTTTTTCTATTGGACTTAGTCCTGTCCAGGTAGTAGCGTAATTGTCTATGTACATCCAAGGTATGCAAGAGTCTTTCTCCCCTGTTCTGTGGGTTTGGGAAGAATGTAGGTAGGTGGATAGCCTGATTTAATGACACTCTGGATACCACCTTAGGCATAAATGTAGGATTTGTTCTCATGGACACTCTATCTTGATGGAAGATCAGGAAGGGTTGCACTGCCATTAATGCCTGTAGTTCAGAGACCCTTCTTGCTGAAGTTATTGCCAGCAGGAAAGCAGTCTTCCAGGATAGGTATTGTAATTCTGCTGTTGCTGCTGGCTCGAAAGGGAGAAGTGTCAATTTTTCTAGCACAAAGTTCAAGTCCCATGCTGGCAATGGTGGTTTCCTGGGAGGTTTTACATTCTTAATTCCTCTCAGAAACTGTCTGAGCAGAGGATGAGAGAAGACAGGAGGATCCAAGCTGTATTCTGCTGAAATAGCTGATGCATGTATCTTGATGGAAGAATAGGACAGGCCTGTATGGAAGAGCTCTGCCAAGTACTCCAGGATGTTGGCTATGTTTACCAGTGTCACATCTTCTCCCTTTGCAGTACTCCAAATGAGATATCTTTTCCATTTTGCTGCATAATTCTTTCTTGTTGAAGGTCTACGAGCCTCCAGGATTATGTCTTTAACCCTTTGGGATAAATTTGGGTTAATTGCTGTTATGAAATGTTCCAGGCAGTTAGCTGCAGAGTTTCCAGGTTTGGATGCAGGATGTTGTAGTTGTTCTGTGTTAACAGTAATGGGATCAGGGGTAGTGTCCATATTTGTTCCCGAGACATGCTCCTCAGCAATGGATACCAATGTTGTCTTGGCCAGTCTGGAGCTATCAGAATGATCCTTGGACGGTCCTCTTTGATCTTCAGAAGCACCTTGTGCATCAAAGGAAGTGGTGGGAATGCGTATGCTGTCAGGTTTTTCCAACTGAAAGATAGGGAGTCCACCTTCCAAGCAAGTGGGTGGTACGTCCTTGTGCAGAATTTCTTTAGCTGGTGATTGAGTGGGGATGCAAACAAGTCTATTTGTGGTAATCCCCATTCTCTTGTGATGGTTTTGAAGATGTCCGGATGTAGCATCCATTCGTGGGCATCTGTGGTAGTTCTGCTTAATATGTCTGCTAGAATGTTTTCTTTTCCCGGTACAAAAATTGCTTGTAACTGAATGTTGTAGCTCAGGGCCACATCCCATAGGTCCAGTGCCAGCCGGCATAGAGGATATGAATGTGTGCCTCCCTGTTTGTTGATGTACCACAGAACTGTGGTGTTGTCTGTCCTTATCATCAACTGACCTTGTTGGAGGAATGGTCTGAATGACTGGATTGCCAATTTTACTGCCAGCATTTCCTTTAGATTTATGTGTAGGCGCAGCTGGTCTTGAGTCCATAAGCCTTGTATGCACTTGCCCAGCATGTGTGCCCCCCAACCGAGGTCTGAGGCATCTGTCGTGATGGTTTGGCTTGGTTGACTGTTGCAGAAGGGCAATCCTGTGTTTGATTGACAGGCCTGAGCCCACCATAGGAACTCTTGCTTCAGGCATGGGATTATTGGAATTTTGGTTTCTAGGCTGTGCTTGTGTTGGGACCACAAATTCTTTAGGTACCACTGTAGCTTTCTCATATGCAGTCTGGCATGAGGGGCCAGAATTATGCAGGATGCCATGAAGCCTAGAGCTTGCAGTACTTTTCTTGCAGTTAGATGGTTCTGCTTTGTTAATGCCAAGAAGTAGAGAGGTAGTTGCTCTTTCTTTTCTGCAGTTAGGAATGCCATTTGTTTTGAAGTGTCCAGCTCTGCACCCAGAAAGGTTATTCTTTGGGATGGAATCAGCCTTGACTTTTTTATATTGACTGTATATCCCAAGGCTTGCAGCAGGTAAATGACTCTTTGTAAGTCTTTTGTTAGCTTGCTTTTGTTGTCCGCTTGTATCAGGCAGTCGTCCAGGTAGGGATAAATTTGGATCCCCTGAAGTCTGCAATGAGCAATTACTGATGCCAGGCATTTCGTGAACACTCTGGGCGCAGTAGATAAGCCAAAGGGCAATGCTGAAAATTGATAATGCTCTGATCCTACAAGAAATCTGAGGTATCTTCTGCAAATTGGTCGTATGGGGACGTGCAGGTATGCCTCCTTGAGATCTAGAGTTACCAGCCAAGACTCCTTGCCCAGCATGGGAAGAAGCTGCTGTAGGGTCAGCATTTTGAATTTTGGAACAATGAGGAATGTGTTTAAAGCGGACAGGTCTAGAATGGGTCTCCATTTGTTTTCTTTTCTTGGTACCAGGAAGAGTCTGGAGTAAAATCCCTTTCCTTGCTCCATAGATGGTACCTTTTCCACAGCTCTCATTCTTAATAGCTGAGATATTTACTTTAGAGCTTCTGCCCTTTGAGTAGGTGGTAGGTTTGGCATTCCTCTCTTCCCAGGTAGAGTATGGAAATGGAACCTGTAACCTTGGTCTATAGTTTGCAAAATCCATTTTTCCCTTGTCATGCAATGCCAGTTCTTTGAAAATAAGGTTAGCTTTCCGTCTAAGGGTGCTTCTAATTGTTCCCTGGTAGGCGGTGCCACTGTCAAGTCACTGTGATTGAGTTGTTGTAGTGGTGGTGGCTGCGTCCGTGCCTCGCTGGTTGTTACCTTGCCACTGGCGTCCCCTGTAGGCACCCCTGGATTGGTTTCTGCCTCTAGAACGCCTATTCCTGCCTCTCTGTGTCTTAGAGGAGTCCGGAAAGGACCAATTCTTGGAGGGCCAGTTCCTGCTAAACCTTGGAGGTTGAACCTGTAAGAAATCTTTCACCGTTTGTACAGATTTCGCCTTCTCTTCCATCTTTTTTAGTACCTGCTGAGCAGGGGAACCAAATAAATTGACCTTGTCCATGGGTGCATCCAAAAGCTTTGATTTGACATGGTCTGGTAATGCCTGTTCTTTCAACCACGCATGTCTCCTGATAACTGTGCCAGTCATGGCTGATCTAAAGGAAGCCTCCAGTGCATCATAGCCACATTTTAAAGAATGGTTACTAACCTGCTGTATGTTATGTACCATTTCCTGAACATTTTTTATCTAAAGATTCTTCAGAGGACAGCTTTTTAGTTAACTGGTCAAGCATAAACTCTTGATATTGAATCATATGAAATTGGCAGTTCAAAGCCCTAGCTGACAAGGTAGCAGAAGTGTAAACTTTTTTACCCCATCTCTCTAAGGAGCTGGAATCCATTTCAGAGGGAACGGGCTTTTTAGTAGAAGTAGCTGCTACAGCTTTAGGGCCCTGGGAGATAGTCTCTGGATCTGCAAAAGGAGCCTTGTATAAATGGTGATGAGTGTCCGGGACCCTGTAAAACCTATCGGGCTTAGCAGGAGCCGGAGGTAATGAATCAGGAGCAGTGCAAGCATCATTAAATGCATCATCTACAACAGAAAGAACTGGAGGTATAGCTAAAGGCCTATGTTGTGGCAAATGTAGAAAGGTTCTAAGCCTTTTTCTGGAGTCTGAGAAATCTTGGCCCTGCCACTGAAATTGTTCCCTCATAGCATGCAAGGTTTCCCCAAAGGAAAATTCCTCAGGCGGAGAGGCTGAAGGAATGGACTCTTCAGCATCAGAGTCTTCGTAAGGAGAATAAGAAGCCTCAGGAGGGTCTGTATGTTCTGAGTCATCAGAGGAATCATCAGTGGATACTGGTTCAGGGGGCTCTGCTCTAGGCCTCTTTTCTGGAGGTGGGAGAGAGGACCTGTCTGGATGAGGCTGGGATCCACGAATTAAAGAAATTAGATCCTCAGCCAAAGAAAGCATATGAGAGCTAGTGCTGGGCCTGTGTGAGGGGGGTTTGGCAGGCACAGTTTTTGAAGCTTTGGCTGCTTTAGCCCTGGCAAAGGCCTTAATAGACATGGCTGCAGGAGGCCTAGCAGCTCCACGTGCAGGAGTTGAAATATCCAGGGGAATAGTGTCTGATAATTCCTGAGAAACCGCAACAGAAGGCTGGATTTCAGAAGCCGATTCTACCAGGTTAGAGGAGGCCTCGGTAGAAGGCATGGTTTCGGCTGAAGAAAGAACCGCTTGCTCGGTTTCGGCCGAAACCGAGACACTTGCGGTTTGTTTAATTGCGGTTTCGGCCGAAACCGCGGACCGCGAGTGTCTGTCCTTTTCTTTGCGTTTTTTGGTAATTTGCATTGTCGGAGGATCCGACGGCATAATATAGGCAAATTCAGAGCCGAAAATCTGTTCAGCAAACTCCGACCGACGTCTAAGCGTCCGTCGGTTAAAAGAAGCACAGGCTAGACAAGCTGCTACGTCGTGGTCTGGGCCTAAACAATGTATACAGTAGGAGTGGAAATCTTTATGAGGTATTTGTTTCCCACAAGATAAACAGTTATTCACTTTCTCTGACATCGGCTGAGGCAAGAAAGAGTCCCCAACGGGGTACTTAGCTTTTTAGAAGTCTTCGAAGTAGTATTCGGTAGTAGTAATCTCTGGATCTGACCGACCGGCACTTGCGAACAGCTTCTGCTTCGGGCGCCATGCGGCAAGAAGGACTGAGGAAAATGGCGTCGGCTGATGCCTTTATACCCAAAGAACTGCAGCGATGACGTCGGGTGAAGTGCGACACCAGCCGAAGCCGGACCCAGACTTTGGAATCCGGCCGACCGAAGGGCTGCCTGACGACAGGACAACCGACGACAGGACAACCCATTTGTAAGGACTGCAGATGCATCCTTGAAGGACATCCAACACACTTACACATAGATACTTACCTGAATTCCACCTATCCATTCACAAACCGCAACACCAGAAGCGCTACTTCAATATCTCCATACATCGGGATTTTGAATTTCGCGCTTCTGGTCTTTCGGTATTTAGGGGATTTGGCTATATAGTCTTGAGATTTTGAAATTCGGTATTTCACAATTTCGAGATTATGTAGTGAACCCCACTCGATACACCACTGTGTCACCCTAGCAAATAAATGTGCAACATTAAAAAAGAAACAACGACATCAAAGTTTAGTGCACAATACAAAAAAGTTCTTGGAAACAGAAAACTTACAAGGGAAGAATGCTGCTCAGATTGCTGTAGAAATCTATACCACCTATGGATTACAAAAATATCAGATACTCACATTTTTTTTTTTGTTTATTTTAGTATCCCATAAATGCTTTTCTAATTTCATTTTCCCAACTGTGCCTAGTTAAATGCCACACAATTTATAAAAATGCTGAGGTCATTCTTCTACAATAATACAAGGCAGCCAACTCTCATGTCATGACAGCCAAATTCCCTTTTGCGCTCGTGCTGAGATTATATATCATCTTATTCTAGTTTAGCGACATGAAAAAATACTGAAAACGCCAAATCAAACATGCACATGAGACTAGAGGAATTCAAAGCAACGTCTAACTAGGAAAATGTACTTATTTTTCATGGGATCTCTGTAGTGGTTAAAGTGGGAAACTCGGTTCCAGGATCAAAGACATAAATTAAATCGCCCAAAAACCTCCAGTTCTGGAGCAGAAAAAGGAAAACTTTACAACAGAAACTTGAACAGAGTAAGAATTTTTGGAGATTGAATACTGTGCACTAAAGAGATACGTTTTAGAATTTAGAAAATCAGCCCAGGCAGCAAAACACCAAACTGATCAGTAGCCATTTGGTAATCTTGAACCAAAGCCTAAGTGGCTTAATTAGTTGTGTAATTGGAAATGCCTTGCAAATAGCTACGCAATTCTCTCAAGCAATCAAACCTGAGTATTATGAACATAAAAAAAGCAATCTCTGACAGCTACAGCATGGCTTGCGTCTGTTAATTTTAGACAGGACCAAAGAGTTTTATGTTACAAATGGCCATACGAAGACAGAGAGCATATCAGAGAGAGAGACATCTCACTTAAGAGGTAATATCAACTGACCGTCATGAGACCCTCTGTGCAAAGCTCTACACAGGAGACAGAAGTTTAACAAGACTACAGTACAGCTTAGACTACTGGCCAGCTGTCTTGGGTGAAATATAATTCCGATTACCTGGAAGAGTGTTAGGAAAGCTCTGTTCAGCTCAGACATGGTGGACTACACGCTGATCTGTAAGGCCACAAGAAAAATGCCAGCTGTAACAAAAAACAGTTATAAAGTATCAAGAATAAATGGAATGGTCAGTGAAAACTAGGATGGATAAAATACAAAGACCCTTAAGCAAAAGGCCCAAGGCACAGTTTCCTTTTCATGCTGAAGGTTCTAGACATTTCTTTCACAGATGATAGCTAACTGAATGGTTTCATTAAGTTGAAAATAGCATACAGTTTATTACCCAAACAAAATCGTTAACAATACAACAAACCAAAAATCATACATTTTATGAGGAAATACTCAAGAGCGCTCTCATCATCAAAGTTAAAATCAGTAGATTATCATAATAGTAGCAAGACATGTTGTTTGTATGCTTGTTAAATTAAAAGTCAATTAGAAACAAGTCAACTGCTACTTGACTACCACTCAGCAGCATTTAAAAGGGCAATTCCACACTGAAACTCCAAAAATATGCTTCTTGGATGACAGAGCAAAATCACACTGCACTAGGAGAAAAAGTATATAAAAAATGCTCTACATGGAAATGCTTTCTACCAAAAATGCTATGGTAACCATACTAGCACAGCATACCCAAGGAGGCCATTGTACAGCTGTGCAAGTAAATTTACAGTAGATAAAAAAGCACAATACTGGCTATGGAATAAAGAAAGAGTCATATCTTATATTAAGCACTTTTCATTTACTGCATTATTAAACTTCATCAGACAAAAATCAGTAAAACACATTTACAACAGTTAAATTGTTTAAAATTTGATGCCCTTTTTCTACTACAGGAAATGACATCCCAAACCTAAATAACATCAAGATCTACAGGAATTCTGTCCCAACGACTTCTCTAAATTTCAAAAAAACAGTGAACGTCGACATTTCGACTGCTCCCCAGCTGAAACAAGTGCTACCATGGGTCAAAAAGGGGGCGAGATTTTGTTATTTGGAACACTGGCGTTCATGGTTTTGAGAAGTTGCACTTTGCAGTTCGCGAAAGATGTTTCGGAGATGTGGCTGTCAGAATTATGAAGGTAAACCTCTTTTCCACTTACCCATATACAATCTTCTAGCAGCAAGTATCTTAACCTCCTTTAACCACACAAGGAGATGAGAGCGAACAACCAAAAACTAAAACCAAAGCCAAGGTTCGCTGTGGAGAACCAAATAAGGGTCCAGACCAAGATGTAATAATTCCAACAATTTAATGAAGCGAAAAACACCCACTAACGCTATACACACAAAATACGTCTTCAAACGTCTTCTTCAGAAGGCATAACCCCAATTGATAGTATACAGCACGTAAATAGATGTTCAAAAATCAATTGTCCAATAAAATCATTGTCAATGAACACTTCAAGTAACAATAAAATAAAATAAAATTGTTAGCATTCAATCCTACTTAGTAGTAACATTTCATATTAGTTTGGTGTATGAATACCATAAATCTTGTATAACCTTATATATTTAACATTGTAAAACAGTGTTTATAAAAATATTCTTAAAATATTCTTATAAAATTATATTGATAAAAATGTATTAATAAAAAAGTTTTAACCATCTTAGAGGGTCATTTCAACAAAATGTATTCCAATACTGCTATCTAGTGGAAATTTACAATTTTGCACTTCTCAATTTTAATACAGGAACAATGGATAGCATATCATTGAGACCAGGACTTTTGGTGGCTTCCTATATTATCTGCCAAAATAACTCTCTGTATTCAAGTTTCGTTTCCCACATACCTCCGCTAACTTCTTTGGGAACCACTTCTAATACAAAAAAAACTGAAGAAAGCTTGTGAACAAGTTAATGTATGACGAAAAAGTGCATTATTCGTATTCTCCTTTTTAATTTCATAATAATGTTCATAAATTCTTAGTTTGAGCTTCCTCTCAGTTTTCCCTACATAAAATGACTCTCAAAAAGAACAAAAAGCTAAATACACAACACCATTAGTATTACAATTAGAAAAGGTGTTACCCTTAATGTGCCTATTCCTGCTAGATATGTGTATACAAGAACAATTAGCTACATATGGACATTGGCAACAGGAACCACATTTGAAGGTCCCCACCCTTCTAGATGAACCTCCAACACTTGAACCACCCCCAAACTCAAATAGTCTCTTAAAATTCGTATCCCTTCTATATATGAATCTTAATGGTTGACTATGTATTTCATTTAATTCAGAAATTTGCTTAAAACGGTCCCATTCCCTAGTGACAGTTTGTTTAGTAAAAACGGAGTCACCTGTGAGTATGCTTCCTCCCAACTATTAATAAAATAATTACCAATAATGTTGGGGCTAGATACATCATCACAACCTAAAACAGGGGCAAACCTCTCTTTTCTACCTTCCAACACTTCCTTAGTGACCTCACAAATCAAGTTTTCAAGGTAACATCTCTCCCTAAACATTTCTGTGACAAAATCACAATCTTTTATAAATTCATTGTCTTGTAAGGTCATACGACTTATTCTTACTAACTGCCCTTTAAGTAAGTTCTTTTTTTGGGAAAACGGATGACCACTACTAAAGTGA
The DNA here is from genome assembly GCF_019279795.1 of Protopterus annectens. Classification (NCBI taxonomy): domain Eukaryota; kingdom Metazoa; phylum Chordata; order Ceratodontiformes; family Protopteridae; genus Protopterus; species Protopterus annectens. Next base: position 973,104,963 of record NC_056747.1, read on the forward strand.
AGGTACAAATTCGAAAAAGTTTTTTCCTGAAAACTTTTAAAGAAAAGGAATGATCAAGTTTAGTCAAGGAAATATCCAAGTAGATCAACTCCTGACTATTAAAATTGTATGTAAAATCCAAGAATTCTGTGGTTCCTTTAAGGTATGTAAGAAATTCAAAAAATCTTTCTTGAGAATCAATCCAAAAAATACAAATGTCATCAAGAAAGCGTTTATATAAACACCAACAACTAGAAAACTCGCAATTGATGACAAATAATTTTTCCCACCAAGTTAAAACAATATTTGCATAAGTGGGGGCACATTTTGCCCCCATGGCCACCCCTCTTTCCAGTTTGAAAAACTCTCCTTCAAAGTACATAAAATTGTTCTTGAGAACTATTTCCATAAGCAGTAGGCAAGTCCTAAAATCATTAGAAGTAAATTTTCCACTGTCCCTCATCCATTATTCAAGCCACAATAGTCCTGTGTCATGAGGTATAGAACCAAATAAATCTACAATATCTAAAGTTACAAAAAGTATATTGGAATTGAAAAGTTCTGGTTTCACTTGCCTAAGAAAATCGCAAGAATCTTTCAAAACCATACTTCCCTCATTTGAAAGAGTTTTTAACTTTACATCCACATACTTGGCTAGAAGAGTAGTGATGGACCCCTCAGAGGAAACAATCATAGTGGTCGGTCCAAAGAATCCTTATGGACCTCCGGAATACCAAATACTGAAGGTGTCCTGGGATTTTTGTTAAACAAAAAATTATAAATATCCAGGTCAATAGAACCTTCTAAAAATAAATCATTTAATATTCACTTCATTAACAGAAGCTTTGGAATATTTAAAACTATTAGATAACATTTCCTTCATTTTAGATTCATAAAGAATATAATCCATAAGCACTGTTCCACCCCTTTATCCGGTTGCATAATTCTTACAGCCCTATTGTTTTTTAATTCATTAAGTAAAAGTTTCTCATCATTAGAAAGATTAGAATTTATCCTGTGGGTGTTAACAGTATTTCTAATTTCCCTTTCTAATATTTTTTCCAAATTTCTGAGCTGTGGATGTAGGGGGGGATTAAAAGTACTTTTTTTCCTTAAAAAGTGGTTGTGTACGTGTAGGGTTAGAACCTGCAAACATCAACGCCAAATTCTTCTTTCTAAGAAATAACTTCATATCAACAATAGCCTTAGGGATACTTACTTTCCTACCAGGTATAAACTTAAAACCCTTAGAAAAAGTTTGAAATGACCCAAATTAATTAATAAGAATATTTTTATAAACACTGTTTTACAATGTTAAATACAATGTTACATATATAAGGTTATACAAAAGTTATGGTATTCATACACCAAACTAATATGAAATGTTACTACTAAGTAGGATTGAATGCTAACAATTTTATTTTATTGTTAATTGAAGTGTTCATTGACAATGATTTTATTGGATAATTGATTTTTGAACATCTATTTAAGTGCTGTATACTATCAATTGGGGTTATGCCTTCTGAAGAAGACGTTCGAAAACGTATTTTGTGTGTATAGCGTTAGTAGGTGTTTTTTGCTTCATTAAATTGCTGGAATTATTACGTCTTGGTCTGGACCCTTATTTGGTTCTCCACAGCGAACCTTGGCTTTGGTTAACCTCCTTTAACACCAGCTGCAGGTCCTCACAGAAAAGTTGCCCAAAAGCTATAGAAATTCTAACATTCAGGCAGCAAGCTGAAGAATTGAAGGTTGGGGTGAATCAGAGAACACCCATTCTGTTACTAAGTCTACTCTGTGAGAAAGCTTGTCATAACTGCCCCTGGCCATTTTCAAAAGAAGAGCTATCCACTGCTGCCAAAGTGAAAGGGGAACTACCAGCATCATTTTTGGACAGCCTTTTTGATCTTTAAAGGGACTCTGGTTATCACAGGAAAGGGTGGAAAAGCATGTGGGAGCATTCCCATCCATAGGAATGGGAAAGAATCAGTCTTACAGGCCTTTATACAAGGAGTCCTGGAAAAGAACTTATTCAGCTGTCTGTTGTTGATGGAGGCAAACATATCTTAAGAAGTTCCCTCACAGGTGGATAACTGCCTGGAAGACCCCCAAGGTGCAACTTCCATTCATGGGAATCTGTCCTAGTTCTGATCAGTTTGTCTGCCACAAAAATCTTCTCTGATGGAAGTAGCCTGTAGGGACAGATGTAAATGTAGGGCCAGATCCCAGGCTAGCCCTACTAATCTACAAAACGTGCAAGATTTAGTCCCCCCCCCCATTTATTTATGTACCACATGAATGTGTTTGTTTGTGATGACTAAAAGAGGTCCTGGACTACAGAAATGGATTAAAGACTTGACAACAGGATCTCAGACATTTCTTTTTGTTCTCACTTAACAATTCCTTCATTCTGCCAATGACTCCTCAGCTGGAATTTCTAAAGATATATTTGCCTCAGACTCAGATTCCCAGTTATCTGTTATCTGGTGTACAAACTAGAGGGGCATAGTCTAAGCCTACGTCCTGTAGCTCAGGCTCTGAATCAGAATCTGAAGGGGTAGGATACCTTTTCCTTTTAGATCATTGAGAAGTTTCAGACTGTAATGACTGAAAGGCTTCAAATAAGTCTTTGGCGAAAGCTAAGTCACCTTTCAGCCCCTTAGCTGAAGGGGATAACTGAGTGAAAGTATGCTTCAATTCGTGCTTCTTTTTCATGGCAGTGAATGCTTGAACATACAATCATCACTCCATGAATTTGATTCCTCAGTATGGCCTTTAATGGAATAGCTCCACTCCCTCCTTCATTCCAGATAAGAATGGTTTCTTCTACCTGACGCAGAGTTTCAAGCAGCCTTACAGAACATGCTTGTGTCTTTGCCCTTAGCAGCAATGCCAGAGTCATCAAGGGAAGCTGATGGACAATCTGAGAGCTCCAAAATGTGAAGCTTTTCCTAGTGACCAAAGGAAGAATGTCTGTAGGTAAAAACCTCTAACCTTTAGTTTTCTAAATGTAACAGGATGTAACTACATCTGCTTCTAGGAATTTTAAGAGTAAGAGAGTTAAGAGTAAAAGCTGTACAAATTGAACAAGACCAAATTTTGTGTTCCTACCCTAAGAAGAAAGGATAAGCTGTCTTATGATCTTTATAAGGCATCTGGTAACCACATGGACACTTGCCCTTCCTCTTAGACACAATTTCTGACAAAAAACAAACCCTTTTCACACATAAAAAAGAAAGGAAGTCTCAAATGGGGTGCCTATCTGCCCACTTGGGAAAAAAATTAGCTGGCCATCAAACCTGAGAAGTTGCAGCAGAAGTGAAACTTGATGGTTAAATGCTACAATAACACCGGATAAGGGCTCACTCATGAAAGCCAAATCGAGTATGGATGTATGGAAAGTCCCCTAAAACTTTGAAAGTTGGCCAGATCTCTGATCTTTGGCAGGATACATCCCATACAGATCAGGCTGCTGTGACAGTAATCTAATGATGAATATCATTCATCAAGAATAAACCCACTACAGAAAAAGCATACCCCGGAGAGGTCCTGCTCTCTCTCAAAATTACCAGAACTGGAAAAGTAACACCAACTTTGACAAAAATTATTGGGAAATGAGGCTTTCAGTCAGGAGCTGGGTATTTAAGAGTAGGAGGTTTGCTCTATGCAGGCACTTTTTGTTCTTCTTCTGTCAGAGTCTTCCTCTTTGCCATTGAGGTTTACAGATAGGTTCTTGTTCGGCAAAGAATTCACATTATTTGTTCCATCTGTTGATTAAGGGCTATACAGGACATCTGTGGTGTAAGTTTATAACTCCCCATCCACTCATCGAGGTTTGTTCTGAAGACAGACAGCTGCTTTGGTTACATGGAGTGAAAGCCTATTCCACAGGCAAGGGACCCTTTTGGAGGAACATATATCACACCAATAAGTCCATTTACATTGCAACACAGATTAAGAGAACTTGAACAAATGTTAGTTATTTTCAGTTTTACGGACATGTAATAGATTGGACAGGATCCATTCATAGCCTTAGTTAGGACAAGATTGAAACAATATTAATTTCATGAACCTTAATCACACTTTGACTTAGGAATAGAGTGCATTTCCGTCATGGTATTAGAAACCCAAAAGACTTGGAGAAATTAAAAAAATTAGGGCAAGGCTTCAAATGGACAGGAGATATTGCATAATCACCCAAGTATTCATTGCCTACCAACCAGAACTTGTAAATGTAACAAAAAATGCAAAAATGAGAAGAGATCTACCTACAGTGCATGTCCTAACTAAATTACTGGCCTTATCTATGCGCCTAACTTCAGTAACACTAACTCTTTGCAAGTTAGTGTCACTCACACTTGCCAGACACTACAGTCCTAGGTTTCCATCCTGAAGGATCCCTTAAAAGTACTCAGTATTACCACCAAAATAATAAACCAGCACAAAATCAGTATGAAATAATATTTACTATAATTGTTAACCTATAGCAAGAAGGGACTGTCTTACTAGCTTCTAATACTGACCAGTGTGCTACATAGCAGCTGATTTTTTTTTCTTGGCCTGGTCTGCCTTGTAGTTCTTCCTGCTCAGTTTGGGCTCTCTCCGCTCCCCTACCCTACTCCCAATTCCCACCCACCCCCTCTTCCACTACACTTATACTATTCACACCACACCCACCACACATCACAGCCCAAATAGTATCAATTACATTACAAAGTAAATAATCCCTCCCATCTCCAAACCCTCCTTCAACCCCCACTTAATACTCTCATACAGTCATAACCTCTTACTAAACATAGTAACCCCCACAAATAACCATTCCAAAACCCTAAAAACAAACATGTTACTCTCTCATATAAGTATCCTTACTCTGTTAACAATAGCTCACAACCTCACCACATTTCACAACCTTGCCATTATCAAATTACAATCCCCACTTGCCCAACCCCTACCCCACCTTTAAATTTTTATTTAACATCTCAACTCTACAACTCCTCCAAAAATCAAACTATTGGCTTACAAATACATACAATCTTCTACTTCTCTACATATATCACTGAATAAAACTCTGTCATTGAACCTCACACACAAAAAAATCAAACCTACAACTAAGCAGAGACATACACCATAATCCAGGCCCACACTCCACCCATCAATGACTCAAATAACCCAGCCACCAAAAACTGCTAACTGTATGCCATTTACCAACATACCCAAAAATAGCTCAGGATTTCCTTCTCATTAACATGAACCTCAAAAGCTTTTTAAAAAATACATGAATTTCATGCTGCACTCTCCCTGTACACTCCTGACATAAACAATGAAGAAATCCTACCTCCTGCCTAGAACATTCTTAGACAGGACAGAATAACAAAGCGAGATGGAGGTGTAGCATTAATATTTAAAGACCCACTTATTAAGCAACTACAAGTAACCCCCCAGACTTAAATAACACTGAACTATTAGCCTCATGCTTAAAATCAACAATAAACACATAATTACTTATCAGTATACATCCCTCCCAGCAACAACCCATCTACAATAGAAAACCTACTCTCTTGGACATCCCTCACATTTAGCCAGGAAACCATAATAGCAGGAGATTTCAATACAGATTAGCAAACTTATTCCACTAATAATCCTTCCAACTGCATAAATGTACAAGGATTCACCCAAGTGATACAAACATACTAAGGCTGACAAAAACAGCAACAGTCAACAATTGACTGGATCCTTACAAATAAGCCCTCACTGATCTATCACTCAGGTTGTCTACCAGACAGCCTAAGTGATCAACTTCCAACCCATCTCCTAAGGCACTGCCACCATCTCAGAAAAACTGTAACAAGCAAACAAGTATGCAATTTAAAATATTCTCCACAAACACTTTTAAATTACTCCTACAAAACTGCAACTGGACCCCAATAAAATACCTCCCCTTAGACAAAGCTGTGCAATATTTCAACAAAAACATTCTCAATATATTTGATAGTTTTCTTTCTAATGTTTCTAATAGCAGCCAGGCTAACTACTGTCCATGGCTCAATAAAGAAACCAGACAACTACTAAAACAGAGCGAGAGAAACTCTGGTCCCAGTATCAAGTCAACAAAGACAAAGCCTCCTTCAATAGCTACCATCATCTAAGAAATGTATGCAAAAAAAAAAAAATCAGGAATGATAAAGAAACAGTATTACTCCACAATCCAAAAGAATACACAACAATTCTGGGGTGCCATCAAGCTTTTACATTCAGGTCAAACCTCAACCCCAACTCCAAATTCCTCTAATGCAAATGAAAGTATAGCATCTCAATACAATTCTTTTTTTCCATACACTCTATACTCTCACACATAGAAAATAACAGTAATTCTCCACAAGTCATCCAACATGTAACTATTGTCACCCACAGCACACTCTCTCTGCAACCTATTCAAACATGTAAAATAAAAAAACTCATTATGCAATCTAAAACCCACATCACTTGCCACTGATATATTACTAAATGAATACCTCAAATCGGGCAGCTGATTATCATCTGCTACCCAGTGTCCATCTTGATCAGTAGATCCATCTCTGAATAGTACATACCAAAAATCTGGAAAATCTCCTGTGTAGTGCCTCTCCACAAAGGAGGCTCGTCAATATAACTCTCCAACAATAGATCAATATCCATACTATCTCCTCTCTCAAAAATATAAGGAAAATGCATTCACTCTCAACTAAATGGACCATCTATTAACGAATAATCTCCTTGCCAATTCACAACATAGATTCCGACCAGGCCACAGTACCACCACTGCCCTGCTTAGTTTCATCAATACCACAAAGCAACTAAAAAATAGCAGGCAAATAGTATCCTCTATTTTTCTAGATGTGTCAAAGGCATTTGACACAGTATCTCACCTACAGCTCTTACAAGAACTGACATCCCTTGATATAGCTAAAAATACCCTCGGCCTGGTTTTAAAATTCTCCTCAGATTGCCAACAAGAAGTTAAGTGGCATAATGACCTCTCTTTGCTACTACCAGTAACATTAGGTGCCCCACAAGGTTCAACACTGGGTACACTTCTTTTCTCTATCTTCACAAATAAACTTCACACAGCAACCAACCATGCCACCATCATATGATATGTATATGACTCCACTGTCATCTTTGCTGCATCCTCCCTGCCAGAGCTTCAAGAAAGAATGCAAAGATCCTTCACTACCATCAAATCGTACCTGCACAACTATCAACTCATCCTAAACCCCAACAAAACAAAACCAATGACAAGATAAATGATAGTGCAGTAAACTTAGATAATTTTACACTGTTTCATGCAGACAGAAAACATACACTGTGTGGAAAGGCCAGAGGAGGTGGAGTCTACATCTATGTTAAGAAAAAATGGTGCAGCAACTGTGAAATCATACTATCACACTGCTGTGAGAACTTAAAGTTCCTAACCCTCAAACGTAGGCCACTTTACTTATGCAGGGTGCTGAATTGGATACATAGACCACTTTACTTGCGCAGGGTGCTGAATGGGATCAGCGTAACGGTGGTGTATATCCCACCTAGTGCTAATACCACTGAGGCTCTAAATAAACTATGCAATCACATGGGTGAGCTGTAGAGCAAATATCCTGACTTTGTACATGTGGCAGCTGGTGACTTTAATAAAGCAGATCTGAAAGGTGTACTCCCACACTACCATTAGTATGTGGACATTCCTACAAGGGGTGATAATATCCTTGACAAGGTGCACATAAACTTAAAGAAAGTTTATAAGGAAGTGCAACTTGCACAAATAGGAAACACTGACCATTATACCACCTTGCTACCACCAGCTTACAAACCTGCACTGGTTAGACAGAACCCTACAAAGAAACAAATCAGGGTAGGGCACGAGGGGGCTATGGAGGCCCACCAAGACTGCTCTGAAAGAACCAATTGGGACATGTTCAAGGAGGCAGTCACAGTGAACCAGCATTTGAATAGTGATGAATGCACTGAGGTAGTGATGGCATGCATTTCAAACTGTGCTGATGGGGTAACAAATACCAAGAGTATCACTGTTATGGCTAACCAGAAGCCATGGCTCATGCCTGCGGTATATGAACTTCTGAAGGAGAGAAATCCAGCTTACAGGGCTAAGGACAAAGCAGCCCTAAGTGTAGCATGAGGTAATCTGAGAAGGGGTATAAAGGAGGCTAAGAGGGAGTATGGCATAAACATACAGAGCCACTCTGAAGACATGAGGGATGCAAGGAGACTATGTCAAGGTATACAGGAGATCACTGACTACAAAATCAGGTCAGCACAGTGTGAGGACAGCATCCAGTTCCTGGACAGTTTGAACATCGTTGTTGGTAGACTTGAGGAAAGAAACAACAGGCTGGCACTAAAGCTACCCACTAATGAGAAGGATGCAGTATTCAGCCTCAGCACAGAGGAGGCAAGAAGAGAGCCAAGGAGAGTGAACCCCATGAAGGCTGCTGGCCCAGACAACACACTAGGAAAGGTGTTACAAGGCTGTGCTGATCAACTATACACAGTGCTCAAGGAAAGATTTAACACTTCTCTTGCCATGTAAAAGTACCCTCATGTTGCAAGGAAACTATCATCATCCCACTACCTAAGAAAACCACTCCTTCCAGCCCAAACAACTACAGACCAGTTGCTCTGACGTCCACTGTTAAGAAATGTTTTGAGAGGCTGATCAAACAGCATCTTTCATCATGCCTACCTCCTGATTTTGACCCTCTGCAGTTTGCGTACAGAGCTAACTGATCCACGGCTGATGCCATATCAGTAACACTACAAATCTCCTTTTGAGCATTTAGAGGGCAAAGACAACTATGTGAGGATGCTGTTAATAGACTTCAGCTCTGCATTTAATACAGTGGTACTAGTGCAGCTGACAGAACAACTGGTACATTTAGAAATCAGTAAACATCTTTGTAACTGGATCCTGGACTTTCTGATAGAGGAGACCACAGAGGGGGTGTTCAGTTAAGAACACATCAAAGTGCATCATGATTAACACCAGGGTTCCTCAGCGATGTGTTCTCAGCCCACTGTTATTCAACACTCTGACCCACGACTACTATCGACTACTATGACTGCTATGCCAAGCACAAGCCGAACCATATCAAGTCTGCTGATGACACCACAGTCGTGGGGCTCATCACAAACGAGGGTGAAAGGGCGTACAGAGAGGAGGTGGAATCTCTTTACAGTCGGTGCGAGGGGAAACAACCCTGACCTGAACGTAAGCAAGACCAGAGATGATCATCAACTTCAGGAAAAGGAGAACAAACCACCCAGTGCTCAGATATCAATGGATGAGTGTGTGGACAGGGTTAAGAGTATGAAATTCCTGTATGTACACATATCAGAGGATCTCTTGTAACCTTGAAACACCAGCCAACTGGTCAAGAAAGCGCATGAACACCTCCACTTTTTAATAAGGCTGAAAAAAGCTAAGCTTCCTCCTCATATTCTCTCCACCTTCTATAGAGGTGCAATAGAGAGCATCCTCACCTGCAACTTCACAGTGTGGGTTGGAAGCTGCACAGTTATGGAAAGGAAGGTGCTACAAAGAGTGGTGAGGGTTGCAGTGAAGGTAACAGGTTCCAGTCTTCCATCGATACAACATCTTTATTCTACAAGAAGCACCTGAAAGGCCACAAAAATAATATAGGACAACAAGCATCCTGAGCATGGACTGCTTAAGCATCTGGCATGGGGCAAGAGATATTGCAGCATCAGCTGCAGGACTACAAAATTCAGTAACAGTTTCTACCCTACAGTGATTAAACTTCTGAACTCAGAGACTAGTCCCAGAGGTCTGGACACAAGTCAATTTTTATTTATTTGTGCAATATATACTTACATATATTCTAAGTAAGTGCAATATTTATTTATTATATCCATAGTCAGTATTATTTATCTCACTCAAGTGCAATATTAGACAAACAACTTGGGCATTTCAATCTGTAATGTGTTTTGTTTTACTTTAAATAGGATAGTTAATTTAACTCAGGGGAGGGTATTCTTTTCGTACACGAGTGTTGGTAAATGTCTTTGCTCTTTCTTGCGTGCATTGGGAGTAGTATTTTACTTGTTAGTTATGTTTATTCTTCTACTTGTATGTGTTGTTTCACTTGCCTTTGTAATCTCAAGAATTGAGTTAAAGCACGAAATTTCGTTTAGGCTATACGTGTGTAGTTCTAAATGACAATAAAGTTTGCTTTGAAGTGAATGCTTTTTCTTAATAATCACAAAATGAACAACCTCAACCAACCCTTTACAATCACCTCATCTGACCAAACATTAATCGAACCAGTCTCTGAAACTAAGCTACTTGGTGTCACCATTGATAATAGTTTGAAATATGAGAGGAATATATCAATTTAAAAATCCCACATTAAATTAGGCTCTCTCTATAGAATTAAGCCTTTTCTTACCAATTCATCCAGACAAGCAATCACCAGGACCCATCTAATATTCACTGTATTGTACACATCCCCTATATTCACAAACCTTAGAAAAACTGACAAGCTACAAACATACTATCATAAGATCGCCAAATTTGCTGCTAACCTACCCCATAGAATCCATCACTATCTTGCTCTTCAACATCTTAAATGGCTCGAACTTACCAATCTCTGGACCTTTAACCAGCTTACCCTAACCCACTCTATCACTTATCTACCTGACAAATGCCCAGCCATCCACAACCTGATACAAATCCACTCTAACAATAGGACCTAAGATCCTCTGACAAATTACTACTAAACATTACAAAATTCAACAACAGTTTTGGTGACTCCCTTTGCTCACATCTCATTTCTAAAGCATGGAACTCCATCCCTCAGAATATTCTAAATGCCAGTAATTCCTTTCAGTTCAAAGACATGCTAAAGAGACATTTAAATGATAACTGGATATGCTCCTGCTCCTCACCAGGCTGAACATGTTTTTTCCCATCTGTATTCCCAGACTGTAGTCTCTTCTTATCCTGAGTCTATCAATTTACCCAATCAACCACAAATAGAACTACAATCTTGCTAAACCTACATCTACAACAAAACAACTTTATGGTCTCTCTAATCAGCCTCCTTACTATTAGTATCTATTCACCTGAATCCACATTAAAATCTCTCATTTGGCTTCCATAAATGATGTTGTATATATCTGATAAAGTATGAACTTTAACTCGTAACCAAAATGTATTAACCTGAAACTGTACTTTTGTTTTATTACCGTATTACTGTTATTATTCTTGTACTGTCCTCATGTGGAGCTTTTCTCCCCGGGCCTCCACTGAAAATGGGCTACTAGCCCAGTTGGACCTTCCCAGTAAACAAATGCGAAATAAATCAAAATCAAAATGTGGAGTCTGGCCAGTAGGGTTATGAGGATCATTGATGTCATGAGGCTTAGAATTTGGAGAAACTCTCTTGCAAAGGCAGCTTCTTGGAGAGAGAAATCCCTGAAAGTATTCTGAACAATTATGGTTTTATTTGTGGTAGAAAGACCATACTTTTTTCTGTGTCCAACATATACCCCAAGATGACAATTATTTGTGATGGTGTGAGACAGGACTTTTGTAGGTTCAACTTGAAGTTGTGAGCAACTGGAATGCAATAAGCATCCTTCAAATGTAAAATCACCATGAGTCAGTGGTCCAAAAGAATAGGTAGGACTAGCTGCAGGGAAAGCATTTTGAATGTGGGTACTTTCAGAAAGGTAATCCAACATTGGTTTCCATGATGGCTTCTTTTTGGGTATCAAAAAGATCCTTGTCCAAAATCCCTTTCCTTTTTATGGTCCAGGAGCTAGTTCTAGATCCCCCTTTCAACTTATGAAGGAATACCAGACTGAACAGATGCATGTGGTCTAGCTGATGCACTTTCCTGAAGGGAGGAAGATTTTCTGTCCACGGCTAACAGTACCATCACTAAATTATTTTTGGCACCCACTTGTCTTGAGACTATTTGTGGCCAGGCTGTTCAGTTAAGTGAAACTCAGGGTGGGGGCCAGGAGGAAAGGACGGGATGCCCAAATCTTAGCATAGTCATTCTTTAGCAGGGGAATCATCCTTTTTGGAAATTTGGTTTGGAAGCATTATCCTCCTGCCATTTCCTTTAAACCCCCTGACTTTTGTTAGGCTGGGATTGTTTGTTTGTTCTGTCCTTTAAATTTGGGATGCCTTGTTAAGAGGATAACCTGGGAATATGAAACATTCTAGATCTAGATACCCCATGCATGAATTTACCTCTATCATCCCATTGTTTGAGAATCTAATTGACAGCAAGACTAAACTCAAATTCAGAACACAAAGGAGCATTCAAAATCTTATTTTTAAAGCGTCAGAAAAATTCTGGTCATGTAATCAACCATATCTTCTCAATACAACAAAAGCAGCTGCATTTCTAGAAATAACCGCCACATCTTCCAACACACTCCTCAAAGCATTTTTCGAAACCTGAATCACATTAGAAACAATCTCATTCATGTAACACTCCTGTTCAGCAAGCAAAGATACTGCAGTTATCTAAACTGTACGAACATTGCAAAATAAATTTCCACAACATACTCTGATAATTTAAAATTCTAAGGATTACTAAACTGAGCCAACTGCTTTCTCTGAGATTTTAAGCATTTGCCAATTTTATCTGGCAGTCTAGGGGGTAGAAGCCAAGGCTCTCTTGTTAAGAGTTGGCAACTAAAGGAAACGCAGCTGACAATGAAGTAAACAAATCTGCTAGAAAAGAGTACACCTCGTATTTCCTCAAAGCCTTTTTAAGATCTGGTTTACTAGCCAAAGGAGTTTTACATGCAGATTTATAAACATCTTCCAAGGCTCGTAACAGAGGAAGAACAGCAAAAATATTTGGAATGTCATCCTCAGGAATATCATAAATTCTGCCAATCCCTGGCATAGCTCTCTCCAGATTGCTTCCAGCTAAATACATCTCTAAACCTAGCTAGCATTTCTGGAAAGGTGAACACTTGCTTAGGTTTTTGAACCTGTTCACTTCTGAAGAATCAGACTGGACAGACTCACGAGTATTCAAAAATGCCTGCATCGGTCCCCATCAAAATCTGCAGCTCTAGACCTATCTCTTGAGAAGGTAATTCCAGTGTCAATCTCAGACATTAGCCGACTGTAAAACACTCTTAGCTAAAGAAACCACATCAACCCTATACATGATAACCACACTGTCTGTTGTGTCTTCTTACTATGAAAAACACTAGGGGACAAAATATCTGGGGACAGAGTATTACATCTCTAGCATCTAAAGGGTTTGGTTCTCCAATACCTCAACCAACTACTGGGACAGCTCTGGAGAATGTACCTGACACTTGTACCATACAAATTTCCACAGAAAAATGCAAATAAAGTAACTTGTGGCAAAATCATGACTTAATGATAAAAACAGCTACAGCAGTGTTAAAGCAGTAGTAAATATCATATAAATGAAGAAAAAAAATGTAATATTTTCCTGTCGGGACTTCCAAATAAAGCAGATAAACAACAAAACAAGAACTCAAGTGTTCAACTAACAGCACAAGACCAGGTTCCCAATAAAAGAACACTTTAGAAAAGCCTCATAACTGCGTAAAACAGCATTAAGCATACAAACAACACAGCAGTAAGTTAGAATTCCCAGAGGAATTAACAACAGTAGTAAATAGGAAGAACATTATAGTAAAAAAGGGAACACACACAAGATGGAAAGGGCTTGGCCAATCTCCTATTACAGAGAGTCAGAGGAAAAGATTCTGAGCTCTGGAAACCAGCTAGCGTGGGTATGTAAACGAAAAGAGCCCATATGTCACTGAGGCAGTATGAAAGATGAACCTCTTTTCATACAGAGCAAACAGGTATAAATATTGGTAAAGAAGAGGTTGAGTAGGTTTGTGCCCCTAGTGGGGACAGCACTATCTGATGCAGGGAAATTAAGTTAATACATTTAGGAGATCCCAAGCATAACTATTATCGGTGTATGCTCACCAGTTAATAGACATGCTGTTAAAGTCACACAGAATGACTGTTTGCTTCAATGATTAAAGACTCCAGTAGGTCTAGGTAGACATCATGGGTAGTGAGAGAGACAGCGAGACAGATGGGGGGGGGGGGTTATAATTTGTAATGATGTGATAACTTATTTCCGGACACCAAGACATTTATAAATTCAAGGTCATTAACATGCTGGATTTATGGTGGCACAGTAGGGCTTCTGATGAATACAGATACACCCCTGACATCACTGGAACGTCAAAAAATAGTAGGTGCTAAGCCCAGGTAAAAAGGGAGTACTTCTACAACACTAAAATCAATTTTCAGTGACTACACAAATACTTATGTTTTCTATGGTCAGGAAGGCATCAAGGTTGAGCAAGCTCTTGTTCAGACTTCCAGCAATAAGTGCCAGACTTAAGAAAGCCTGATCCGAAATTTAAGGTGAAGGGCTAGAAGACAGCTTTTCCTACAAAGTGTACTATGGTGATTTAGACAACATACAAAACCCTGCAGGAAGGAATGCAGACCATCCCTGATGAAGCCAGAAGGACTGTTACAATCTCCTTCCATGTTGAGTCCTGTTATTCCAGAGAAATCCAATCACTGAAGCCAAATACTTTCTTGTTTACATTCTAACATCATTCAAGGTGATGGCAGGATGCTGCACTGGGCTAATCTTTTCACTGATTCTACTACACAGAGATCTTGACTATGTCTGTCTCTGCGTTTCCTCCAAGGTATAGAGCTTAAGATCATTCACTACCACATTCACATACATAAGAATATATGCATATGCAGTGATTTAAGGGCCCTTGTGATACCCCAAATCTTAGCCTCCAAAGGAATGCTGACTGCAACTTTGTCCTTGTTGAGCCTTGTGCATCTTTCTGAGTGGGTGATGGTCTGTTTATATGTATGTGTGTACATATGTGTGAGACAAATGAGTCAAGTACAACGAGGACCACTTTCTTCGTGGCAACATTCTCAGGCGGCCTTAGGATATGAACATGCCACTCAGGTGACACTTGTCTAGGTTGGACAGGTAGGTTAGTGTGTGTGTGTCTGGTTTGTTCAGAGATAGTGGAAGTAGGTGTAGAGTTAAAGGTAAGCATATGCAGCTCAGCACTGCACCTCTGAGTTCTAGCAGGCTTTGGGATGTACTGCTTCAAGAACTCAGCATGTGTGAGTTTATGCTAGATAATAAATGGAGTGGGAGCATGCTGTACACTGGTATTTTTCACAAAGACATCTTTCTCCAGTTTGAAAACAAATATGTACAGCTCTCTCAAATGATGCGTGTCTGCATATACAGTAGCAGTAAGGGACTGTACATCAGTTGGTAAACTTCCTCACAGTGCCTAGCAGTATTAAGTAGGAAACACAAAGCAGGGGCAGACTGTGATCATGTGGTGGCCAAAATTCAGAATACAGCAAAGAATGGTAGTCTA